>NC_042982.1:43702973-44060473 GCF_901001165.1 Salmo trutta | reverse complement strand
GTAATGGGGATTTCAGAACCAAAGTGGGGGGACAAAAAACATAGGTGACATTGCCTCCCACTAAATATTTATTAAATTGACATTTTTTTGTCATTGGCCTACACATAATAACAGGTGTGGCATATCAAGAAGCTGAGTAAACAGCATGATCATTACACAGGTGCACCTTGTGCTGGGGGACAAAAGGCCACTAAAATGTGCAGTTTTATTACACAACACCACAGATGTCTCAAGTTTTGAAGCGTGCAATTGGCATACTGACTGCGGGAATGTCCTCCAGAGCTATTGCCAGATAATTTATTGTTAATTTCTCTACCATAAGCCGCCTCCAACGTCGTTTTAGAGAATTTGTCAGTGCGTCCAACCAGCCTCACAACCGCAGACCACGTGTAACCACGCCAGCCCAGCACCTCCACATGCGGCTTCTTCACCTGCGGATCAGCCACCTGAACAGCTGATGAAACTGTGGGTTTGCACAACCGAAGAATTTCTGCACAAACTGTCAGAAACCGTGTCAGGGAAACTCATCTGCGTGATCATCGTCCTCACCAGGGTCTTGACCTGACTGCAGTTTGGTGTCATATCTGGCTTCAGTAGGAAAATGCTCACCTTCGATGTCCACTGGTATGCTGGAGAAGTGTGCTCTTCACGGATAAATCCCGGTTTCAACTGTACAGGGCAGATGGCAGACAGCGTGTATGGTGTCGTGTGGGTTAGCGGTTTGTTGATGTCAATGTTGTGAACCGAGTGCTCCATGGTATCGGTGGGGTTATGGTATGGGCAGGTATAAGCTATGGTCAACGAACACAACTGTGTTTTATCGATGGCAATTTGAATGCACAAAGATACCATGACAAGATCCTGAGGCCCATTGTTGTGCCATTCATCTGCCGCCATCACCTCATGTTTCAGCATGATAATGGAAGCTGAAAATGTCCTGCATTCTCACCAGACATGTCACCCATTGAGCATGTTTGGGATGCTCTGGATCAACATGTATGACAGCGTGTTCCAGTTCCAGCCAATATCCAGTAACTTCGCCCAACCATTGAAGAGGAGTGGGACAACATTCCAACAGGCCACAATCAACAGCCTGATCAACTCTATGTGAAGGAGATGTGTCACGCTGCATGAGGCAAATGGTGGTCACACCAGATACTGACTGGTTTTCAGATCCACGCCCCTACTTTTTGTTGTAAAGGTATCTGTGACCAACATATGCATATCTGTATTCCCAGTCATGTGAAATCCATAGATTAGGGCCTAATTTATTTATTTCAATTGACTGATTTCCTTATATGAACAGTTACATAGTAAAATCAATGAAATTGTAGCGTTTATATTTCAGTGTGTTTACATAACAATCTGCTCTATCTACACTGACTGATTAAGTCATTTAATGTCAAGCTAAATGTAAAAAAATATATGATTTCAGAGGTTTAAAAATGGAATGAAATAAACTTGCACTTTGTTGGCGCTCGAACAGGTTCAGAACTTTATTTTGCTGTTCGGAGCAGTGGAACGGAACACAAAAAATAATATTTTTGTCCAGAACTAAACGATTGGAAAATCATTTTGGTTCCAACCCCTGGTTTTAACTGGACGTTTTTACGGAGTCATCTTCTCCTCTCTTTCGGCCATGTACAGTCATGGCCAAAAGTTTTGAGAATGACACAAATATTAATTTTCACAAAGTCTGCTGCCTCAGTTTGTATGATGGCATTTGCATATACTCCAGAATGTTATGAAGAGTGATCAGATGAATTGCAATTAATTGCAAAGTCCCTCTTTGCCATGGAAATGAACTGAATCCGCCAAAAACATTTCCACTGCATTTCAGCCCTGCCACAAAAGGACCAGCTGACATCATGTCAGTGATTCTCTCGTTAACACAGGTGTGAGTGTTGACGAGGACAAGGCTGGAAATCACTCTCTCATGCTGATTGAGTTCGAATAACAGACTGGAAGCTTCAAAAGGAGGGTGGTGCTTGGAAACATCGTTCTTCCTCTGTCAACCATGGTTACCTGCAAGGAAACACGTGCCGTCATCATTACTTTTCACAAAAAGGGCTTCACAGGCAAGGATATTGCAGCCAGTAAGATTGCACCTAAATCAACCATTTATCGGATCATCAAGAACTTCAAGGAGAGCAGTTCAATTGTTGTGAAGAAGGCTTCAGGGCGCCCAAGAAAGTCCAGCAAGCGCCAGGACCGTCTCCTAAAGTTGATTCAGCTGCGGGATCGGGGCACCACCAGTAAAGAGCTTGCTCAGGAATGGCAGCAGGCAGGTGTGAGTGCATCTGCACGCACAGTGAGGCGAATACTTTTGGAGGATGGCCTGGTGTCAAGAAGGGAAGCAAAGAAGCCACTTCTCTTCAGGAAAAACATCAGGGACAGACTGATATTCTGCAAAAGGTACAGGGATTGGACTGCTGAGGACTGGGGTAAAGTCATTTTCTCTGATGAATCCCCTTTCCGATTGTTTGGGGCATCCGGATAAAAGCTTGTCCGGAGAAGACAAGGTGAGCGCTACCATCAGTCCTGTGTCATGCCAACAGTAAAGCATCCTGAGACCATTCATGTGTGGGGTTGCTTCTCAGCCAAGGGAGTTGGCTCACTCACAATTTTGCCTAAGAACACAGCCATGAATAAAGAATGGTATCAACACATCCTCCGAGAGCAGAGGTCTTGAAAAAGAAGGGTCAACACTACAAATATTGACTCTTTGAATCAACTTCATGTAATTGTCAATAAAAGCCTTTGACACTTATGAAATGGTTGTAATTATACTTCAGTATTCCATAGTAACATCTGACAAAAATATCTAAAGACACTGAAGCAGCAAACTTTGTGAAAATTAATATTTGTGTCATGCTCAAAACTTTTGGCCACGACTATACTGGACCTCACAAAAAGTGATTGCTGTTATCGTTATGAAATGATCAACTTTACCCTGTATATGTAAAAATGACCATATATATACACTGATTGTATAAAGAAAAACTACCAAACTATTGCTGATAGTGAACCTAAATACTTAAAATAAAATATATTGTAATTAAAGCCAGATGAGAGTTGTATTTCTAGTAGCTGACCAGTAAAAAACTATTTTCAACATAGATAACAATAACCTAGTAAATGACATAGGCCACTCAACTAATAAAGCCTAATATAATGCAAGGCATTTTAGCATTTTGAATGCCCTGCAAGATCAGGAACAGGCCGACCTACTTCGCATTGGTCGCGCGCGAAGCTGGGCACAGTTTGACTAGGCTACTGACCAACTGGCGCTGGAATGTATAACAGCAGAAACTAAAAATGAGAATGTCCCTGGAGAATAAACTGTTCGAGACAATCCTATCAACTGGACCTAAAGCACTAATATGCTTATCCTAATTTTCTATGCATCAGCAGGACAGAACGACAGCTTCAGGTAAGCTCAAGGGGGGGGGGGGTGGTGAGTGATCTCTAATGTTAAGGGAGTCTCGCCTGAGGTAGAATACCTCATGATAAGCTGTAGACCATACTATTTACCAAGAGAGTTTTGGTCTATATTTTTGGAGCTGTATATTTTGGAGCTCTATAGGGCCAAAAGCAAACAATAAAATACTCATCCAGAGGCGGTGCTCCTATTGGCCAGTGATTTAAATCAGTTTGACCTCATTTCTACCAGCATGTCACCTGTGCAACTATAGACGAAAAAAAACTCTATATCACCTCTACTCTACAGAGACACATATAAAACTCTATATCACCTCTACTCTACACAGAGACACATACAACTCTCCCTCCATTTGGAAAATCTGACCTTAACTCTATTTTCCTCAATTCCAGCTTACAAGCAAAAACTCAAACAGGAAGTACCAGTGACGTGCTCAATACGGAAGTGGTTCGATTAAGTGAAAGCTAAGCTACAGGACTGTTTAGATTGGAATATGTTCTGGGACTCATCCGATGGTATTAAGGAGTCACACCACATCAGTCACATTGATGACGTCGTCCCAACAGTGACCTTTTACATACATATCCCAACCAGAAGCCATGGATTACAGACAACATCCGCACTCAGCTAAAGGCTAAAACTGTTGCTTTCAAGGAGCGGGACGCTAACCCGGACACTTATAATAAATCCCGCTATGCCCTCCAACGAACCATAAAACAAGCAAAGTGTCAATACAGGACTAAAGTTTAATCCTATTACACTGGCTCTGATGCTCATTAGATTTTTTGTTGTTGTTGATTTTTACAAATTTTATTTGACCTTTATTTAACTAGGCAGGTCAATTAAGAACAAATTCTTATTTACAATGACGGCCTATCAAAAGGCAAAAGGCCTCCTGCAGGGACGGGGGCTGGGATTAAAAATAAAAATACCTTAAATAAAAATATAGGACAAAACCCATCACGACAAGAGAGACAACACAACACTACATAAAGAGAGACCTAAGACAACAACATAGCAAGGCAGCAACACATGACAACACAGCATGGTAGCAACACCACATGACAACAACATGGTAGCAACACAACATGGTAGCAGCACAAAACATGATACAAACATTATTGGGCACAGACAACAACACAAAGGGCAAGAAGGTAGAGACAACAATACATCACGCGAAGCAGCCAACTGTCAGTAAGAGTGTCCATGATAGAGTCTTTAAACGAAGAGATTGAGATAAAACTGCTCAGTTTGAGTGTTTTTTGCAGCTCGTTCCAGTCGCTAGCTGCCGTGCACTGAAAAGAGGAGCGACCCATTATGTGTGTGCTTTGGGGACCTTTAACAGAATGTGACTGGCAGAATGCGTGTTGTATGTGGAGGATGAGGGCTGCAGTAGATATCTCAGATAGGTGGGAGTGAGGCCTAAGAGGTTTTTATAAATAAGCATCAACCAGTGGGTCTTGCGACGGGTTTACAGAGATGTTTAGAGAGGAGTATAGAGTGCAGTGATGTGTCCTATAAGGAGCATTGGTGGCAAATCTGATGGCCGAATAGTAAAGAACATCTAGCCGCCCGAGAGCACCCTTACCTGCTGATCTATAAATGATGTCTCCGTAATCTAGCATGGGTAGGATGGTCATCTGAATCAGGGTTAGTTTGGCAGCTGGGGTGAAAGAGGAGTGATTACGATAGAGGAAACCAAGTCTAGATTTAACTTTGTGGCAGGGCTTGGAAACCATCACGGATTACAAAGGGAAACCCAGCCGCGAGCTGCCCAGTGATATCTTCCTTTCATCTCAGCTCTGTAGGACACTCTCTGTAGCCGATGTCAGTAAGACGTTAAAACAGGTTAACATTCAAAAGGCTGCAGGGCCAGACGGATTACCAGGACGTGTACTCAGAGCATGCGCTGACCAACTGGCAAGTGTCTTCACTGACATTTTCAACCTCTCCCTGACCCAGTCTGTAATACCTTCATGTTTCAAGCAGACCACTATAGTCCCCATTCCAAAGAACGCCAAGGTAAAATGTATAAATGACTATCGCCCCATGGCACTCACATTTGTATCGATGAAATGCTTTGAAAGGCTGGTCATGGCTCACATCAACACCATCATCCCAACCCACTCCAATTTGCATACCACCCCAACAGATCCACAGATGATGCTATCTCTATTGCACCCCACACTGCCCTTTCCCACTTGGACAAAAGGAACACCTATGTGAGAATGCTGTTCATTGACTTCAGCTCAGCGTTCAACACCATAGTGTCCACGAAGCTCATCACTAAGCTAAGGACCCTGGGACTAAAAACCTCCCCCTGCAACTGTATCCTGGACTTCCTGATGGCTGAATTAATAAACTAAACTAAACTAAGGACCCTGGGATTAAACACCTCCCTCTGCAAATGGATACCTGATGTTCTGACGGGCCGCCCCAAGGTGGTAAGGGTAGGCAACAACACATCCGTCACGCTGACCCTCAACACAGGGGCCACTCAGGGGTTCCTGCTTAGCAACCTCCTGTACTCCCTGTTCACCCACGACTGCCGTACACGACTCCAACACCATCATTAAGTTTGCTGACGACACGACGGTGGTAAGCCTGACCATCGATGATATTGAGACAGTCTACCTGGAGGAGGTCAGAGACCTGACAGTGTGGTGCCAGGACAACAACCTCTCCCTCAACATCAGCAAGACAAAGGAGCAGATCATTGACTATAGGAAACGGAGAGCTGAGCACGCCCCCATTCACATCGACAGGGCTGTATAGGAGATGGTCGAGAGCCTCAAGTTCCTGGGTGTACACATCACTAAGGACTTATCGCGGTACAAACACACCAACACAGTCGTGAAGAGGGCACGAGAACACCTCTTTCCCCTCAGGAGACTGAAAAGATTTGTCATGGGACCTCAGATCCTTAAAAAGCTCTACAGCTGCACCATTGAGAGCATCTTGAGTGGCTGCATCACTGCTAGGCGCTACAGAGGGTAGGGCATACAGCCCAGTACATCACTGGCACCCAGCTCCCTGCTATCCAGGATGTCGATACCAGGCGGTGTCAGAGGAAGGCCCAAAAAGACTTGAACCACCCAAGTCACAGTCTGTTCTCTCTGCAACCATACGGGAAGCGATACCGGAGCATCAAGTCTGTGACCAAAAGGCTCCTGAACAGCTTCTACCCCAAAGCCATAAGTTAATTAAACGGTTACCCAGACTTTCTGCTTTTCACCCCAACACTTACATGTACATACAGTGCATTTTGAAAGTATTCAGACCCCTTCACATTTTCCACTTTTGTTACATTACAGCCTTATTGTAAAATTTATTAAATCTGTGGGTTTTTCTCATCAATCTACACACAATACCCCATAATGACAAAGCAAAGTATTCAGACCATTTTCTCAGTACTTTGTTGAAGCACCTTTGGCAGAGATTACAGCCTTAAGTGTTGGGTATGACGCTACATGCTTGGCACACCTGTATTTGGGGAGTTTCACCCACGCTTGGCATTCAGGCCCAAAAGTTTAATCTTGGTAACATCAGACCAGAGAATCTTGTAGGTGCCTTTTGGCAAACTCCAAGCGGGCTGTCATGTGCCTTTTACTGTAGAGTGGCTTCCGTCTGGCCACTTTACCATAAAGGACTGATTGGTGGAGTGTTGCAGAGATGGTTGTCCTTCTGGAAGGTTCTCCCATCTCCACAGAGGAACTCTGGAGCTCTGTCAGAGTGGCCATCAGGTTCTTGATCACCTCCCTGACTAAGGCCCTTCTCCCCGGACTGCTCAGTTTGGCCGGGCGGCCAGTTCTAGGAAGAGTGTTGGTGGTTCCAAACTTCTTCCATATTAGAATGATGGAGGCCACTGTGTTCTTGGCGACCTTCAATGTTGCATGTTTTGTTACCCTTCCAAGATCTGTGCCTCGACACAATCCTGTCTCGGATCTCTTCGGACAATTCCTTTGACCTCATGTCTTGGTTTTGGTTCTGACATTAACTGTCAACTGTGGGACTTTATATAGACAGGTGTGTGCCTTTCCAAATCATGTCCAATCAATTGAATTTACAACAGGTGGATTCCAATCAAGTTGTAGAAACATCTCAAGGATGATCAATTGAAACAGGATGCATCTGAGCTCAATTTCGAGTCTCATAGCAAAGAGTCTGAATACTTATGTAAATAAGGTATTTCTGTTTTGTTTTTTTAAACATGTTTTCACTTTCTCATTATGGGGTATTGTGTGTAGATTGATGAGGACATTTTTTTTTACTTCATCCATTTTACCTCGAGCCTGCCTATCGCCTGGTACCGTCTGGACTCTGACCTGGTTACGGAACTCCTGCCTGTCCTGACCTCGAGCCTGCCTATCGTCTTGTATCGTTTGGATTCTGACCTGGTTACTGAACCCCTGCCTGTCCTGACCTCGAGCCTGCCTGTCATCTGGTACCGTTTGGACTCTGACCTGGTTACTGAACTCCTGCCTGTCCTGACCTCGAGCCTGCCTGTCATCTGGTACCGTTTGGACTCTGACCTGGTTACTGAACCCCTGCCTGTCCTAACCTCGAGCCTGCCTGTCGTCCTGTACCATCTGGACTCTGACCTGGTTACTGAACTCCTGCCTGTCCTGACCTCGAGCCTGCCTATCGCCTGGTACTGTTTGGACTCTGACCTGGTTTATGAACTCTCGCCTGTACCCGACCTGCCTTTTGCCTACCCCTTTCGTCATAATAAATATCAGAGCTCAACCATCTGCCTCCTGTGTCTGCATTTGGGTCTCACCTTGTGCCCTTATACAGGGTAACATTTCTATGCTGAATCTTTCCTTGTATCCTGACTAACCTGAATCCCCCAACATATCAGACAGGGTAATATGACTAACCTGAACCCTTCACCAGCCCGATCCCTCTCTAGGGAGACTAGCTCCTACCCTATCGTTACAGGTTCATATTCTGTATAATAGATGACATGGTAATGTAGCATACCTACTGCCACAGCCGAGTGACTCACCATCTCCCTACCTAGCTGGTAACCAATCAGTGTATCAGTGTGCCTTGTCTATAGTCCCCCTATCTCCTAAAATGTCACAATTCCAGAAACATGTAGCATCTAGCTAGCAATCCAGCTAGCAATCCAGTTAGCAATCCAGCCACCAATCCAGCTAGCATTCCAACTAGCATTCAGCTAGCAATCCAGCTGGCAATCCAGATAGCATCCAGCTAGCAATCCAGATAGCATTCAGCTGGCAGTCCAGCTAGCAATCCAGATAGCAACCCAGCTAGCAATCCAGATAGCATTCAGCTAGCAATCCAGCTAGCAATCCATCTGGCATGGCAGTCGTTTACTTACCCACTTCATCCCTGATCCTGGCAAGCTCCAGGGACAGTTCCCTCTCCTTCAGGATGGCACTCTCACTCTGAAACACACAGACACACACACACACTTCTGTCAAGCATGGAGGATATGTATTTAACAGTTCATTATTTATTTTTAACAAAGCAGGACCCTTGAGGTTGAAACTGCTTCTCCGAGGGGGACCTGAAATCACCGGTACATCACAGGAGGTTGGTGACACCTTAATTGAGGAGGCCGAGCTCATGGTAATAGCTGGAGGGGAATCAGTGGAATGGTTTCCAGGTGTTTGATTCCATTACATTCACTCCGTTCCAAACATTATTATGTGCTGTCCTCCCCTCAGCAGCCTCCACTGGTGTACATATCTCTTGGGGCATACATCAAATTACAGTATATTGTTGTATGTGTGAGGGTGAGTGAGCAGTTAGCATGATGAATGGTGCTCCTAGCTACATCCCTGGGGACTCTTTATGATGTGACACCCTGCTTAGAGCGTCATCTTCCCAGTCAGAGCAGAGCCAGAACAGCCCTGCATGGGGACTCTTTATAACGTGACACCTTGCTAGAGCATCCCTCCTAGAGCCAGAACAGCCCTGCATGGGGACTCTTTATAATGTGACACCTTGCTAGAGCATCCCTCCTAGAGCCAGAACAGCCCTGCATGGGGACTCTTTATAACGTGACACCTTGCTAGAGCATCCCTCCTAGAGCCAGAACAGCCCTGCATGGGGACTCTTTATAATGTGACACCTTGCTAGAGCATCCCTCCTAGAGCCAGAACAGCCCTGCATGGGGACTCTTTATAACGTGACACCTTGCTAGAGCATCTCTCCTAGAGCCAGAACAGCCCTGCATGGGGACTCTTTATAACGTGACACCTTGCTAGAGCATCCCTCCTAGAGCCAGAACAGCCCTGCATGGGGACTCTTTATAACGTGACACCTTGCTAGAGCATCCCTCCTAGAGCCAGAACAGCCCTGCATGGGGACTCTTTATAACGTGACACCTTGCTAGAGCATCCCTCCTAGAGCCAGAACAGACCTGCATGGGGACTCTTTATAACGTGACACCTTGCTAGAGCATCCCTCCTAGAGCCAGAACAGCCCTGCATGGGGACTCTTTATGACGTGAAACCTTGCTAGAGCCAGAACAGCCCTGCATGGGGACTCTTTATAACGTGACACCTTGCTAGAGCCAGAACAGCCCTGCTCACAAAGCCTGACACAACACAACACAAAACACCATCACACTGATAAAAACTAAATAAATAAATGGATCCCCTCCCTAGTAGTAAATAAGATCAGATCAATATAACCCAACAGTTTAACAATGTACATCTGATGTAAATGATTTATACTACAACAGGTTGAGGCCCGTAGCTTAACACTGTTCTATATAGACCAGGAGAGAGAGAGAGAGTCGCAGAGAGACAACAGGAATTTAGTGATTGAACATGTTTATAGACAATAACCACGATGGACTCATGTACAGAGGAAGCGGAGGTTAAATAGACAAGCCAACTGAACAGGACGAGAGTGGACTACGAGTCAGCATAATGTAATTATGATGCGGTCCTCCCTCAACAGAACTATGGCTGTATCTCAATGGTCTAAAGTGGCTTCCTCTCCTCATCTCCTTCCTCTCCTTTATCTCATCTCCTCATTTTCTTTCCTTCTTCTGCACTGATATGAATAAAACAACTGGAACAGTGAAATGGAATACTTGGCTGACATCCAGCGTTTGCTTTCAGGTCAGTGCAGATGAAGGAAGCCCAGTCCCCCAGCCAGCCCCTCCTTCCTCATCTCAAAATCCCCTTAACCACGGCAACATAATCTATTTACTTCCTGGAACACAAAACACACAAGGAGACAGGGAGTGTCATCACACAGAGAGACAGGGAGACAGGGAGACAAGAAGACAGGGAGTGTCATCACACAGGGAGACAGGGAGTGTCATCACACAGAGAGACAGAGAGACAGGGAGTGTCATCACACAGAGAGACAGGGAGACAGGGAGACAAGAAGACAGGGAGTGTCATCACACAGGGAGACAGGGAGACAGGAAGACAGGGAGTGTCATCACACTGAGAGACAGGGAGACAGGGAGACAAGAAGACAGGGAGTGTCATCACACAGGGAGACAGGGAGACAGGAAGACAGGGAGTGTCATCACACAGGGAGACAGGGAGTGTCATCACACAGAGAGACAGGGAGACAGGGAGACAAGAAGACAGGGAGTGTCATCACACAGGGAGACAGGGAGACAGGAAGACAGGGAGTGTCATCACACAGGGAGACAGGGAGTGTCATCACACAGAGAGACAGGGAGACAGGGAGACAGGGAGTGTCATCACACAGAGAGACAGGGAGACAGGGAGACAAGAAGACAGGGAGTGTCATCACACAGGGAGACAGGGAGACAGGAAGACAGGGAGTGTCATCACACAGGGAGACAGGGAGTGTCATCACACAGAGAGACAGGGAGACAGGGAGTGTCATCACACAGAGAGACAGGGAGACAGGGAGACAGGGAGACAGGGAGTGTCATCACACAGGGAGACAGGGAGTGTCATCACACAGAGAGACAGGGAGACAGGGAGTGTCATCACACAGAGAGACAGGGAGACAGGGAGACAGGGAGACAGGGAGACAGGAAGACAGGGAGTGTCATCACACTGAGAGACAGGGAGACAGGGAGACGGAGTGTCATCACACTGAGAGACAGGGAGACAGGGAGTGTCATCACACAGAGAGACAGGGAGACAAGAAGACAGGGAGTGTCATCACACAGGGAGACAGGGAGACAGGGAGTGTCATCACACAGGGAGACAGGGAGTGTCCTCAAGGACATCAGCTGCTCCATCTATAAAAGGAATTACATCTTCTCTCCTCAGGGCTACACTGCCATCTGATACACCCATCTGATACACCCATCTGATACACCCATCTGGTACACCCATCTGGTACACCCATCTGGTACACCCATCTAATACACCCATCTGATACACCCATCTGATACACCCATCTGATACACCCATCTAATACACCCATCTGATACACCCATCTGGTACACCCATCTGGTACACCCATCTAATACACCCATCTGGTACACCCATCTAATACACCCATCTGATACACCCATCTGGTACACCCATCTAATACACAGAACACCCATCTGATACACCCATCTGATACACCCATCTGGTACACCCATCTGGTACACCCATCTGGTACACCCATCTGGTACACCCATCTGATACACCCATCTGATACATTCACATACAGACCAGTAGCTTACCCAGCCAGTACAACCATCTGATATATCTACATACAGACCAGAGTCACCAAGCTGATATATCAACATAGACCAGACTAGTAGACCAGAGTCATGACATAGAGCAGAGCATAGTCATGACATAGAGCAGACCAGTAGACCAGAGTCATGACATAGAGCAGACCAGCAGACTAGAGGCATGACATAGAGCAGACCAGCAGACCAGAGTCATGACATGGAGCAGACCAGCAGACCAGAGTCATGACATGGAGCAGACCAGTAGACCAGAGTCATGACATAGAGCAGACCAACAGACCAGAGTCATGACATGGAGCAGACCAGCAGACCAGAGTCATGACATAGAGCAGACCAGCAGACTAGAGGCTATGGAAACATGCAATGTAATCTGTCCATGGTAAGACAGTAATTGTATGATTGTAATGATCGATACGACAACAGTCTATAACAACACCACCAACCAGACTTGTCTAGTAGAAACGCTAACGTCACAACATAAGGCCCTGCCCTTAGATCTCCACAACTGATAGTGAGACCCTTATTGAGGAATGATAACAGCCTACACGTTGTCCCCACTTCCTCTCTCTCCTGCAATGACACACTTCCTCTCTCTCCTGCAATGACACACTTCCTCTCTCTCCTGCAATGACACACTTCTTCACTTCCTCTCTCTCCTGCAATGACACACTTCCTCTCTCTCCTGCAATGACACACTTCCTCTCTCTCCTGCAATGACACACTTCTTCACTTCCTCTCTCTCCTGCAATGACACACTTCCTCTCTCTCCTGCAATGACACACTTCCTCTCTCTCCTGCAATGACACACTTCTTCACTTCCTCCCTCTCCTGCAATGACACACTTCCTCCCTCTCCTGCAATGACACACTTCTTCACTTCCTCTCTCTCCTGCAATGACACACTTCTTCACTTCCTCTCTCTCCTGCAATGACACACTTCCTCTCTCTCCTGCAATGACACACTTCTTCACTTCCTCTCTCTCCTGCAATGACACACTTCCTCTCTCTCCTGCAATGACACACTTCCTCTCTCTCCTGCAATGACACACTTCTTCACTTCCTCCCTCTCCTGCAATGACACACTTCCTCCCTCTCCTGCAATGACACACTTCTTCACTTCCTCTCTCTCCTGCAATGACACACTTCTTCACTTCCTCCCTCTCCTGCAATGACACACTTCCTCCCTCTCCTGCAATGACACACTTCTCCACTTCCTCTCTCTCCTGCAATGACACACTTCTTCACTTCCTCTCTCTCCTGCAATGACACACTTCTTCACTTCCTCCCTCTCCTGCAATGACACACTTCCTCTCTCTCCTGCAATGACACACTTCTTCACTTCCTCTCTCTCCTGCAATGACACACTTCTTCACTTCCTCTCTCTCCTGCAATGACACACTTCCTCTCTCTCCTGCAATGACACACTTTTACCCACTTCCTCCCTCTCCTGCAATGACACACTTCTTCACTTCCTCTCTCTCCTGCAATGACACACTTCCTCCCTCTCCTGCAATGACACACTTCCTAGAGACAGAGAGAGAGAGAGAGAGAAACACAGACAGAGCGAGAGAGGTCTTTTTGTCTCTATAACAAAGCACAAAGAGCAAAAACATATACATGATCAATTACAAATCTTAGAATCAAATATTAAAGACTAGAAAGACCAGAACCCACTGGATTCTCCAATTACATTAAAGACTACCAGAACCCACTGGATTCTCCAATTACATTAAAGACTACCAGAACCCACTGGATTCTCCAATTACATTAAAGACTACCAGAACCCACTGGATTCTCCAATTACATTAAAGACTACCAGAACCCACTGGATTCTCCAATTACATTAAAGACTACCAGAACCCACTGGATTCTCCAATTACATTAAAGACTACCAGAACCCACTGGATTCTCCAATTACATTAAAGATTACCAGAACCCACTGGATTCTCCAATTACATTAGACTACCAGAACCCACTGGATTCTCCTACTACATTAAAGACTACCAGAACCCACTGGATTCTCCAATTACATTAAAGACTACCAGAACCCACTGGATTCTCCTATTACATTAAAGACTACCAGAACCCACTGGATTCTCCTATTACATTAAAGACTACCAGAACCCACTGGATTCTCCAATTACATTAAAGACTACCAGAACCCACTGGATTCTCCAATTACATTAAAGACTACCAGAACCCACTGGATTCTCCTATTACATTAAAGACTACCAGAACCCACTGGATTCTCCTATTACATTAAAGACTACCAGAACCCACTGGATTCTCCAATTACATTAAAGACTACCAGAACCCACTGGATTCTCCAATTACATTAAAGACTACCAGAACCCACTGGATTCTCCAATTACATTAAAGACTACCAGAACCCACTGGATTCTCCAATTACATTAAATACTACCAGAACCCACTGGATTCTCCAATAACATTAAAGACTACCAGAACCCACTGGATTCTCCAATTACATTAATGACTACCAGAACCCACTGGATTCTCCAATTACATTAAAGACTACCAGAACCCACTGGATTCTCCAATTACATTAAAGACTACCAGAACCCACTGGATTCTCCAATTACATTAAATACTACCAGAACCCACTGGATTCTCCAATTACATTAAAGACTACCAGAACCCACTGGATTCTCCAATTACATTAAATACTACCAGAACCCAATGGATTCTCCAATTACATTAGACTACCAGAACCCACTGGATTCTCCAATTACATTAAAGACTACTAGAACCCACTGCATTCTCCAATAACATTGAATAAATTACAGGACAAAATACAAACCCTCCAACCCAAAAAGGCTTGTGGTGTTGACGGTATCCCAAATGAAATGATAAAATATACAGACCACAAATTCCAATTGGCTATACTAAAACTATTTAACATCATCCTCAGCTCTAGCATCTTCCCAAATATGGTGGAGACAAATGTGACCCCAATATGCGTCAACAGCAACCTTGGGAAAATCTTATGCTTTATCATTAACAGCAGACTCGTACATGTCCTCAGTGAAAACAATGTACTGAGCAAATGTCAAATTGGCTTTTTACCAAATTACCGTACAACAGACCACGTATTCACCCTGCACATCCTAAATGACAAACAAACAAACTGAAACAAAGGCAAAGTCTTCTCATGCTTTGTTGACTTCAAAAAAGCTGTGGACTCAATTTGGTATGAGGGTCTGCTATACAAATTAATGGAAAGTGGTGTTGGAGGAAAAACATACGACATTATAAAATCCATGTACACAAACAACAAGTGTGCGGTTTAAATTGGCAAAAAACACACATTTCTTTCCACAGGGCCGTGGGGTGAGACAGGGATGCATCTTAAGCCCCACCCTCTTCAACATATATATCAACAAATTGGCGAGGGCACTAGAACAGTCTGCAGCACCCGGTCTCACCCTACTAGAATCTGAAGTCAAATGTCTACTGTTTGCTGATGATCTGGTGCTTCTGTCACCAACCAAGGAGGGTCTACCAGCAGCACCTAGATCTCCTGCACAGATTCTGTCAGACCTGGGCCATGACAGACCTGGGCCCTGACAGACCTGGGTCCTGACAGTAAATCTCAGTAAGACCAAAATAATGATGTTCCAAACAAGGTCCAGTCGCCAGGACCACAAATACAAATTCCATCTACACTATTGCCCTACAGCACACAAAAAACGTTACATACCTCAGCCTAAATATGGCCACAGGTAACTTCCACAAAGCTGTGAACAATCGGAGAGACAAGGCAAGAAGGGTCTTCTATATCATCAAAAGAAACATAAAATTCAACATCCCAATTAGGATCTGGCAAAAAAAACTTGAATCAATTATAGAACCCATTGCCCTTTATGGTTGTGAGGTCTGGGGTCCGCTCACCAACCAAGAATTAAGAAAATGCGACAAACACCAAATTGAGACTCTGCATTCAGAATTCTGCAAAAATATCCTCTGTGTACAACGTAAAACACCAAATAATGCATGCAGAGCAGAATTAGGCCGATACTAATTATCCATATCCAGAAAAGAGCCGTTAAATTCTACAACCACCTAAAAGGAAGCGATTCCCAAACCTTCCATAACAAAGCCATCACCTACAGAGAGATGAACCTGGAGAAGAGTTCCCTAAGCAAGCTGGTCCTGGGGCTCTGTTCACAAACACAAACACACCCTACAGAACCCCAGGACAGCAACACAATTAGACCCAACCAAATCATGAGAAAACAGTGGAAAGAATTTACAAAAAAACTGAGCAAACTAGAATGCTATTTGGCTCTAAACACTGTGACTGACCCAAAATTAAGGAAATCTTTGACTATGTACAGACTCAGTAAGCATAGCCTTGCTATTGAGAAAGGCAGACCTGGCTCTCAAGAGAAGACAGGCTATGAACACACTGCCCACAAAATGAGGTGGAAACTGAGCTGCACTTCCTAACCTGCTGCCAAATGTATGACCATATTAGAGACACATATTTCTCTCAGATTACACAGACCCACAAAGAACTCGAAAACAAATCCAATTTTGATAAACTCCCATATCTACTAGGTGAAATACCACAGTGTGCCATCACAGCAGCAAGATGTGTGACCTGTTGCCACAAGAAAAGCTCAACCAGTGAAGAACAAACACCACTGTAAATACAACCCATATTTATGTTTATTTATTTTCCCTTTTGTACTTTAACTATTTGCACATCATTACAACACTGTATATAGACATAATATGATATTTGAAATGTCTTTATTCTTTTGTAACTTTTGTGAGTGTAATGTTCACTGTAAATTTGTATTGTTTATTTCACTTTTGTTTATTTTCTATTTCACTTGCTCTGGCAACGTTAACATATGTTTCCCCCATGACAATAAAGCCTGTTAAAGTGAAATTGAAATTAGAGAGAGAGAGAGAGAGAGAGAGAGAGAGAGAGAGAGAGAGAGAGAGAGAGAGAGAGACAGAGAGAGAGAGAGAAAGAGAGAAGAGAGAGAGAGAGAGAGAGAGACAGAGAGAGAGAGAGAGAGAGAGAGAGAGACAGAGAGAGAGAGAGAGAGAGAGAGAGAGAGAGAAAGAAAGAAGAGAGGGAGAGAGATGGAGGGAGAGATAGATAGAGTGTGCATGGGACAGGAAGAGAGATATATACAAAGCATAATCTAATTTGACTCAGAATAACTCTCATAGCTAGCCAACTCTGATCCTAAGCAGCTAGATACAGTACACACTCTCTTTCTCTCTGTCAAATTCAAATTCAAGCTGCTTTATTGGCATGATAAACATTGTGTCAATATTGCCAAAGTAACAATGTATACAATATACATTGTAAAAAAATTATAAAGAATAACAAATAATATATAAAATGGTGGTCTCTCTCTCTCCCCCTCTCTCCCTCTCTCTCTCTCAACACTCACGTACAAACAGAAAAATGCAGTCAGCTAAAGTCCTGACTGAGGAAGGATGCATCTGTCTGTCTATCTGCGGATAGAAGCTGCTGGAAGCTGTTTACCGTGCGGTCCAGCCAGCGGAGGTAGAGAATAGAGCAGTAATGGCCCATAGCACACTGATTCATCCACACTGCTGCTAATGCTGCTGGGGTGCAGCACACACCCAGACAGATAGAGAGGGAGAAAAATAGAGGAGGCAGAAGGAAAGTGCAGAAGAGAGTGGGGGGAGGGGAGAGATAGAATAGAGGGAGGTAGGGACGCAAAACAAAGAGGGGGAGGGGAAAAGAAGGATAGAATGAGGAGAAGAGATGGAAATAGAGGGAGATCTTGGCAGAGATAGTGAGAGAAAGGGATAGAGGGAGAAGAAGGGAGAGATGGAGGGATGGAGGGATGGAAGGATGGAGCGATGGAGGGATGGAGACAGGAGAAACGGGAGGACTGAAGAGCCAGCCAGCCTCACCTCTTTTCCTGCTGTGTCCCGTCCGATCGCTATGTGTGATCTCTGCTGGAACAAAAGACTACTGCCAAAGTAACAGGGCTGAGCACCGACTCTGTCTGTCTGCCTGCCTTAGCCTAGCGTAACTAGCCCCCCCCCACCACTACCACCCCCCCACACACACAAGCACACATGCGCACACACAGATACACACCGGCTTACCCATGTCTGTCTTAAGACAGAACAGTGGAGAGGGAGATGGGGGAGAAACTAATCAATAACTAGTCTATTTCCTGGCATGGCACTTCTACAGGGAGCACCTACACATTTACATAATATTAGTGAGTAAACTCACACGTGAATCTTTTTTGGGGGGGAAATTGTCTATGTAAAAAATGCACGCGAACACACACACACACACAAATACAAAGAGAGAGAAATTACATCTGAGGTGATGCAGTCAGGTTGAAATGCACTTTACGATATGATACACATAATAAGCTGCCCAAATATCCTCCACAACTAATTCAGCATCAACCAGCCTCCTCTGACGACCAGCCCTTCCAACATCAATCAACCAGCCTCCTCTGACTACCAGCCCTTCCAACATCAATCAACTAGCCTCCTCTGACTACCAGCCCTTCCAACATCAATCAACCAGCCTCCTCTGACTACCAGCCCTTCCAACTTCAATCAACCAGCCTCCTCTGACTACCAGCCCTTCCAACATCAATCAACCAGCCTCCTCTGACTACCAGCCCATCCAACATCAATCAACCAGCCTCCTCTGACTACCAGCCCTTCCAACATCAATCAACCAGCCTCCTCTGACTACCAGCCCTTCCAACATCAATCAACCAGCCTCCTCTGACTACCAGCCCATCCAACATCAATCAACCAGCCTCCTCTGACTACCAGCCCTTCCAACATCAATCAACCAGCCTCCTCTGACTACCAGCCCTTCCAACATCAATCAACCAGCCTCCTCTGACTACCAGCCCTTCCAACATCAATCAACCAGCCTCCTCTGACTACCAGCCCTTCCAACATCAATCAACCAGCCTCCTCTGACTACCAGCCCATCCAACATCAATCAACCAGCCTCCTCTGACTACCAGCCCTTCCAACATCAATCAACCAGCCTCCTCTGACTACCAGCCCTTCCAACATCAATCAACCAGCCTCCTCTGACTACCAGCCCTTCCAACATCAATCAACCAGCCTCCTCTGACTACCAGCCCTTCCAACATCAATCAACCAGCCTCCTCTGACTACCAGCCCTTCCAACATCAATCAACCAGCCTCCTCTGACTACCAGCCCTTCCAACATCAATCAACCAGCCTCCTCTGACTACCAGCCCTTCCAACATCAATCAACCAGCCTCCTCTGACTACCAGCCCTTCCAACATCAATCAACCAGCCTCCTCTGACTACCAGCCCTTCCAACATCAATCAACCAGCCTCCTCTGACTACCAGCCCTTCCAACATCAATCAACCAGCCTCCTCTGACTACCAGCCCTTCCAACATCAATCAACCAGCCTCCTCTGACTACCAGCCCTTCCAACATCAATCAACCAGCCTCCTCTGACTACCAGCCCTTCCAACATCAATCAACCAGCCCTTCCCTTCCAACATCATCACCAGCCTCCTCTGACTCTCAACCCATTCCAACAACCTTTCTTCCATCTCACTGTCAAACAGTGTTACAACCAACCAACCAACCAACCAATCAAACAACCAATCAAACAACCAATCAAACAACCAATCAAACAACCAATCAAACAACCAATCAAACAACCAACAAAACAAACAACCAACCAACCAACCATCCATCCAACCATCCAATCAACCAACCAACCAACCAACCATCCAACCATCCAATCAACCAACCAACCAACCAACCATCCAACCATCCATCCAATCAACCAACCAACCATCCATCCAACCAACCAACCAACCAACCAACCAACCATCCAACCATCCAACCAACCAACCAACCAACCATCCAACCATCCAACCAATCAACCAATCAACCAACCAACCAACCAACCAATCAACCAACGAACCAACCATCCAACCAACCAACCAATCAACCAACCAACCAACCAATCAGCCAACCAACCAACCAACCAACCAACCAAAGAACCAACCAATCAACTAACCAACCAACCAACCAACCAACCAACCAATCAAACAACCAATCAAACAACCAACCAACCAACCAATCAACCAACCAACCAATCAAACAACCAACCAACCATCCAACCAACCAATAAAACAACCAATCAAACAACCAACCAACCAACCAATCAACCAACCAACCAACCAACCAACCAACCAACCAACCAGACTAGGAACCAGACACAGCTCACACATTAACCAAGACACAAGCTAAGTAGCACAACCAACAGCATTGAAACAGAATATTTATTTACAGTACGGCTCCAGAACATTACTGTGCCTCATTTCCATGATGTATGACCACAGATCAATACAAATGCTTTTAGCAAACGGTGGTGCTGGACTACAGGGGATGGATGAGGAAGATTAAGGGAGGGAGGAAGGATGAGTGAGGAAGGGTGAGGGAGGGGAGGATGGATGAGGAAGGGTGAGGGAGGAAGGATGAGTGAGGAAGGGTGAGGGAGGGGAGGATGGATGAGGAAGGGTGAGGGAAGGAGGATGGATGAGGAAGGGAGGAAGGATGAGTGAGGAAGGGTGAGGGAGGGGAGGATGGATGAGGAAGGGTGAGGGAAGGAGGATGGATGAGGAAGGGTGAGGGGGGAGGGAGTATGGGTGAGGATGGATGAAGGAAGAGCAATGGGAGGGAGGGAGAGAGAGGTAGGGTAAAGGAGGGCGAGGTGAGGAGGGAGGAGTGATGGGAGGGAAGGAGGGAGGAGTGATGCCTTTCCAGCATCAGTGAGACTAAATGCTTTCAGCCATCCAACAGTAATCTGATCACTTTCTCTTCCATGGCTGGGGCCAAGCTCTGGCTCAGAGCCAATGGGGAAGAGACAGTGCACTGTGATTGTGACATCTTTAAGAAGATACAGTACAAGGACAAAGCATTACAATCCTAAAACCTCAAAGCAGCTCTCAATGGATATTACATTAAAAGCAATAGCAAAATCCTTCAAACTGAAAACCTTGTGCATCTGGCACTCCAGG
Source organism: Salmo trutta (assembly GCF_901001165.1). Classification (NCBI taxonomy): domain Eukaryota; kingdom Metazoa; phylum Chordata; class Actinopteri; order Salmoniformes; family Salmonidae; genus Salmo; species Salmo trutta. The sequence goes on along the minus strand of NC_042982.1, from coordinate 44,039,301 downwards.
CAGACTCAAGCAAACACTCACAGTACTTTAGAGGAATGTCAAGTATCCTTTAAGTAGTTTGTGGGTGGCCAGCGACGTCAGTTCAGCTAGCCCTATGGTTAAATAGAATGCGTAGAAATACAGCTAACCCGGGTATGGTTAAATGGGGTGTGTAGAAATACAGCTAACCCGGGTATGGTTAAATGGGGTGTGTAGAAATACAGCTAACCCGGGTATGGTTAACTGGGGTGTGTAGAAATACAGCTAACCCGGGTGTGGTTAAATGGGGTGTGTAGAAATACAGCTAACCCGGGTATGGTTAAATGGGGTGTGTAGAAATACAGCTAACCCGGGTATGGTTAAATGGGGTGTGTAGAAATACAGCTAACCTGGGTATGGTTAAATGGGGTGTGTAGAAATACAGCTAACCCGGTGTCGTGTCTTTGGGTACCATTAAACTGAAGATAGGTTAATCAATTAACTCCCTGTAATTATTATCACGCGATTAAACTGATTAATCGTTTAATTGTAATTAACTAGGAGATCGGGGCACCAAGAAAAATATTCAGATTACAAAGTTATATTTTTCTAATATAACTTTCCTATATTATAATATAGGCCGATTATCTTCTGGTTTGAATGGTGTATTTTACCTCGCGTCCAGTCTCATTCCCAAACGTCGTAAATTGTTGTATCTGCACGAACCCAGTCTTTACTAAAATCATCCATACATCAATTGTCTTAAAATCATTTATTTACTACACTAAGTAATTAACAGAAAACATACAAACAGTAATTATCGTCACAAAGGATTGGTATAGTAATGTGCCCTAATGGCTAACAAGCATGGCTGGTCTGTTAGACAATGGGTCATAAACGGTAAGCTGAGAAGTTACACAGAGTTCATTAATATTAACAATTGACAATTGAAGGCTCACTCATTCGGGAACAATTGCAATCAATATATATTTACGCTCATGTGTCGTCGGGATCCCTTTGGAAGAGTTATGTTCTGATGGAGAGTTTGTCCGCGTTCTCTCTCTCTCTCTCGGTTAGAATGGATCTTTCAGAGCGACATTCATTAATGTCGTCATAGAATGGATGTGGTTGGTCTTCGCGTTCGATGATATAATTTACTTAGCTGCAGACTAATACTTAATATCAAAGACTTGTTCTTATTCTGTCGGTCTCGATAGTAAAAGTTAACCACGTGGTATAGTTCACTTTCAGTAGAGTACTTGGATGGTCAAACCTATGAGCCAACTCGCAATGGAGTGTAGGCCTGGTCTGTAGAAATGTAAATCAGGGGGTGTTTTATAGTGCCCATAGAACAGGCTTGTCAAATGACGCCTGGTCCTGTATGTGTCCCTGGGGGCGTGCCTATGACTGAGTTAGACTTGGTTACAGAAATACAATTCTATCACATTAACATCAGTACATAGCATCTCAATGTATTACAAATAGCTTTATCCTTATTAATACATTTTATACAACCATTATGATGCCAGTCGCATCGCTGAGGCTATCATGTAGACCGTTTTAGGGTAATATGGCTATATTGTCTCTTCTGAGTATCACAACATTTTACCAAGCGGATCAGTTCGTAGCTGGAGTCTTCATCAATCTTCCATATCTTCTCCAGAACACACATGTCGCTCGGTTCTCCAATTCTATGAGTTGGAAGAATTTCCTTTGTCTCTCTATGAAACATGTTGTAGTAGATTCTCCTCTTGGAATTTTTACAACCCTGGGTTGGGGGGAAGGTAGGTTGGGTGACGGTACAAAGGGGAGGGGGTCAACTGTCCTTCCTGTACCCAAAGAGGCCAACGTCATGACATACCCCCCCTGGTGGTTTGGATGTTGTTTATCCTGCAAGTTACAAATCAACATAAAATCATGACCACGTGATGTCCCATTGGTAGATCATCGTTGCAGTCCTCTCTGGTGGTTGAACTTGGTAGGCTCTCTGAAAGCGGAGCCGTCCACCACAAGGATGGGCAGTTGATGTCCGGTTGGTGGTCGCCGTTGCGGTCTCCTCTAGTGGTGTACCTTGGTAGGTTCCCTGGAAGCTGCAAAGTACCCCAGGAAGGGCCAGGGGATGTCCTGGTTGTTCATCGCCGTTGCGGTCCCCCCCTCTGGTGGTTTACCTTGGTAGTCTCTCTGACAGCGGGCATGCCGCCACAAGGATAGGTTGTGGGTGTCCGGATTTGGGGTCGCCGTTCCGGACCCGTCGTCCAGACTGGAAGATCTGGGCAGTAACTTAGGCAGATGTTAACAACGCACACACACTCATGAAATATATATAATTACATTCATTCCCCAATGAGCGGCGTTGTGGCACTAAGTGATGGTTGTATGGGGACTTTGTTTATGGCTCTATCACTTCCTATGTGTCAAAGGAACTGAACCGAAAAGGAATGAAAGCATAAACAAAACAAAAAAAATATACAAAATATAGTTCTCACACAAAAAAAAAAAAATCATCTAATTGGACTGTATTCTATATACGTCCAATGTTCTGGTAAAATGATTATCATGGCATTGTCTCTAATGCCATATCTAGGGTTTTCCTACTTGGTGTTTTGCTTAGGCGCTATCCTAAGTTGATAACTATATGATAAGTCTACAGCTGTAATGCACTAGTCTTGGGCAGTCTACAGGTATGACCTACGGACTTCTGGGAAGAAAACTGGTGAGTGCTGTTGAGTCAAAGGCCTAGAAGTAAATGTTAAACTTTACTAAGGCTGGTATATTGCTTGGGCCCTTAAGTGGTCCTAGCATAAATCCTAATTGGATGTTTCGTTGTGCATGTGCGCTTCTGCTTACACAAGCGCGCATGTCAAGGGAAGAAAACCAAGTATCCGGGCAGATTACAACTTGTTCAGAATGAGTCTGACGTAGTCAGGTAATTTTCAGGTCAATGCCTGGAGGTCAGTCAGAATTGGTGTCAAGGGAGTCTGTTTCTTCCACTTTTGTAGTGGCGATAGGTATGAAGTCTATTTCATAGCTATGTTATCCACGGAGGAGCTAACCTCACGACGGAAGTACTCTTTAAGTATTGGACCAGTCATACGTGGTGTGATCATGGTTCATGACTTCTAATAATTTTCCTCCTGAATGGAGGGTCCTATTTATTAGTGACATGTGTGTTAACCATTGGAAGAGTGCACTGGAAATTCCCCTCCATGTGTTGCACTCTGAGTGACTCCTATGTCGCTGTTGTCAATGGTAATTTGATTGGTTAAATCGCTAACCTTCTTACTGATTGTAGCTGGACTGACTGTTGCTAGTATTGGTACTGGTACTCAAGGGGACCAGTTATCCTACCGATTTATTCTGAAATATTATCTACCGGAACACATGATTGGAGCATTTTACTAGTTGTATTGTAGTTGAACCTACACATGGCAAAGAATCATTATTGATGCCATTTGTTTTGGAGGTGGACAAGTCCACTGGACTTCCTTTACGACCAGTGTGGTACACCTCAGTACTATCTTAGATGTGTTCTAAGATAATCCCCGTCTAGGGGCCTGTCTGCTCCTCACTGTTCTCATAGGAGAGTTTACAACTAGATTTGATTTATGCTCTGGCGGCCTCGTACAGTGTTGTCCGTAGTCTTGACCCCCCCACCGGCCTCGATGAGGCTCATCATGGGTCTGGGCTACTATTCCCCCCCTTTGTGCCTCGGGACCCCCCCCACCAGCAGGTGGTGTTGGTGTCCGATGCGCAAACAAGAAGATCGGACCCTACGTACGAGTTTTCAGCGGCCGCGTTGTTATGAGAATGGCTGTAACCTTTCAACCAAATCTCCTGGTGTTTGTGCTGCAAAACGCTCAGTGGCTGTCGAGGCATGTCAGTCCCCACCGCGTCCGCGTGTGGCAACCTCTTCATTACCTGCGAACTGAGACGAGGATATCGGTCTGTGATATTGCAAAGTGTTTCACCAGTGGGAGTCATCGGGTCAGTTGCTGGACTGACGCCATTAGTGTCATTGTAAGGGGTGACAGTCCCCAACAAAGCGGAAGGTGTATCATCGGAAGCAGAGTATACTCTGTGCATCAATGTTTTACTTGCTGAGACGGCCGCAGTGCTTGCGGAAGTGTCCGAAGGGCAAGAGAAGTTCATCTCAACTATCGTATTGCACGACTGCAAGGGGGAGGGAAGTTGCTTATTCACAGAGACAGCTGGCTCGAAATCATGAAAAGAATGGTCAATCAGGTTGGCTGATGGAATGTGTCGAGATATCGTAATATCTCCATGGATCGGATTTTGTACCAAGAGGTTTCTAAACGTCTTTTTCCCAAGGGGTGCTTTCGACAGATACCCCTCGTGAAGGACTGCGTTGCAGCTAGCGTTAGGGGAAGACAGTGTGGTCAGTGGAGAAGGCACTGTGGCCTGTGACCATACCTGGTTGGTTTTCCAATCCATCAATGGGAATAACCGATCCATCAAGTCTGCTCCAAGTAGGAGGGTTACAGTTTCGAGGCTGGTAACATACACAGGGTGAACGAGCGATACGTCCTGGAAGTGTAGTTTCAGCATGACTCTCAATGTGAGAGGCGAGGTAGTCTGAGTGACCCCTCAAAGTTTAGTGTCGCATCGTTCCACTTTTAACCAGCGTTTAGTTGGCTTCAAAGCCCTTTTGAGATCATCAAACAATGTTTGAGAGATGAGCGATATTGTCGCACCCGAATCAATTAGCGCATGACAAGCTAAGCAGTCCTCCAGGACTGTTTCCAGGTATGGCCGTTTAGATTCGTGGTTAGTGGACATATTCCCCACAAAGTGGAGTGGTCGTTCGCAACAACGTGATGTGCCATGTCTGTTCAAGATGGAAGCAGACTGACTTTTCCGATTTTGAGTGGGCTTGGCTTTAATGAATCGTTTGACCTTTTTCTTCGCAACTTTTGTATCAGAGTCTATAGACAAAGCCCGGGGGCTTGTTTCTTGATCAAGCGGGCCCTGGATAGGGTCTTGAATGAGAGCTGGAGAAATTTGAACTTTAACGTCCTTGCTATGGGTGTTAATTCCTGCGGACCTGGTGTCCGGTAATTCCCCGTCTAGTCCTTGTGACTTATCTTTTACCCTTTTCTCAAATTGCTTAAGTTCTTCCCGTAGTGGGACTTCTGGAGAACATTGGTCTACGTTTTGATCATCCTTCAACCCTTTGTTACCCTTGTGCTCTGACACTTTTTGTGGGTTGGGTGCAGGAACGTAGCGAACGGGTCGATTGTAGCGGTAGTCATGTTGATGGCTACGTACTTTACAGTTATTTCGACTGCGGAGGTTATTGGAATCGTGGTTTCGTGGTAGAAACTGTTGTTGTGCGTCATCTGTCGACGCTCCAATACCTGATAATGCACCCTCTAACTGGAGTGATTGCTCCTGGTTAAACTTCAAAACTGAGTGGTCAGGGCTCTTTGCGTTGTGAACTTTTGATGCCTCAAAAGCTATGCTTGCAAGCTCTCTGAGTTGTAAGATAGGCAAGCCAACGTGGGCGGCAGGGCCCAAGTAGGTAATGAAGGTGGGATACATGTTCGACAGAAACATTTGTTTGAATGGTAACAGCTCTTCCATTCCTGTTTCTGTGAGTAGGCCAAAGTAAGCTGAACGAAGCCTATGATAGTAAGCTTGTGGGTGTTCGTTCCGAGCTTGTTTGACGGTGTTAGCCAGTGAGCTATCGTGTTTGCGAGTCGCAGAACCACCGAATTCTAATTTCAAAGCTGTGGCAAGTTTAGCGTAGTCATTTAGCACGTGTTGCTGTTGTAGGCGAATGAACCTCGTCACGTGTCTATTCGACGTTCGCTTCAACAGGTAAACCCTGTCAGAACCCGTAGCGTTCGGGTAGCCATCCAACGCGTCCTCTATGTCAGCTAGGAACATCTCAGTATCGTTTGGCTGACCTGGAATGGGGTCATAGGTGGGGAAATTCTTGACGAGTTTGTCAAGGTATTCCGCGCCAAGCGGGCGGAGAGGGTTGGCTTCATCCTGTGGAGAGATTGGGGCCGAAAGGCCAAGAGAGGAAGCCAAGCCTTGTTGTTGTTGGCCAAGAGGCGCCATATTACTCAGTGCCGAAGGGCAAAGAGGAGAAGACTGAGGGACACATGAGGGAGGCAAGGTCTGAAACCTATTGTCTTCACTCCTGTGAGTACAGGGCTCCGGTTGCTTGGATGGGAAGTCGCGCTGTAGAGCGTGACCATTCTGGATTTCCTCCAGATGGTCCCTAAGGGTGGAATTCTGCTGCATTGCAGAGTCCACTTGAGCGATTAGAGTACTGATTTTGGACACGTGAGTGTCACACCTGCTCCTTTCGGTCTCAAACTTATCTGTCATGGTTTGCAGATCGAGGTCTTGAGTACGGAGCGAGAGATTCAGTGATGAGATTTCCTCTGCTTGCTTAGAAATCAATATTTCCAACCTCATCACCTGAGTTCTCTCATCATTCATTTGGTCAGCGACTTCAATAAGTTCTGCTGATTTATCATCCAACTTTGTCATTGTGTTCATTAACTGATCGTCTTTGGTCTGCAGCGCTTTGAGGAGCACCGTGTTATTTTGAGTAACATTCAACAAAACAGCATGCATGTTGTCAAGTTGAGCGCTCCTGTTTGTAGATAACTCTTCAGATTTATCTAGTTTGTCGTGGACATCATCGTATTTAGTTTTGGCTAAATCGAGTTGTTCCTGTAGCATATGATTTTGTTCCTGTAGAAAACGATTTTGTTGAAGAGCTTGTGCTTGTTCATCGTCATACGTTTTTGCAATTACATTTAATTGTTCAGTTTTCAAGCGCAGTTCCATAGCTAGCAGAATTTTTCCCTTGTCTGCCTTGGTCATTGGTTTCCCGGTTCTCTCCACCTGTCCCTTTATGTCTACCGTTACCTGCTCGTGCTTCAGCTGTGCACTGCGGTATTGGACAGATGGCAATCTCGGATGGCAAGACATCAGAGCTAGACTGGAGAGAACCTTTACGAGGCCTGCGCCCGATGGTTGATTTTGGAAAACATTGTTGTCTGCTTTTCCACTAATGGCATAATTAGGGTTGTTATCCTGTTGAGGCCAGGGGGCAGGATCTTATCCCGGTATTGGGATTCATTGTCATGTGACCATGGCGGGGAATTCAAAACTGCAAGAGTAATCATTTCAAATAATCAAATAATCAACTATTTTCCTCCATTTGAAAGATATATCTCCTAAATCTAACCACGCTGTCCGATTTTCAGAGGCTTTACGGAGAATGCATAAAGTTAGGTTATGTGAGGAGAGTACATTGACAATAGCTGCGTGTAATGTTTAGCCAATTCAAAGAAGGGCATCAACAGACAGAAAACTAGCTAGAATTATGCACTTACCTTTGACAATCTGCATCAGATGACACTCATAGGACATTATGTTAGACAATACATGCATTTTTAGTTCCATCAAGTTCATATTTATATCCAAAAACAGCATTTACAGTCGCGGTGAAATTCAGAATTTTTTTCGGCTCGAATGCTCCCAGTGAATCCAGCATTACAAATCACGGAATTACTATTCGAAAACATTGGTAAATTATAATATTGTCATTCAAAGAATAATATATTATCATCTCGTAATTGCTACCGAATGGCCAGATCTCAAAATAACTTTACTGGGAAATCACATTTTGCTATAAACTGGGTACTATGCTAACAACATAAGCTAAGCTATAAGCTAACCTAAGCTATACCGTTAGCATTAGCATCATCTAATATCGATAATAACATTCTAAATATCCCCTTACCTTTGATTATCTCCATCAGAAGGCGCTGCCAGCGATCCCAGGTCCAGAACAAATGTGGTTTCTTTTGACAAAGTTCATAATTTATGTCCAAATAGTTAGCGTTCAGTAGGCTCCCACAAAATGAGGTGGCCAGTGTAAAGTCACGCCGAAAAGCTAAAAAAAACCTAGTAAAGAATCTATTTATGTTTGTTCAAACATGTCAAACGTTGTTTAGCATTAATCTTTTGGTCCATTTTTAACGTGAAACATCAGTAAACATCAGTAATATTTTCACACAACCTATCAAGTGTCTAGAATAAACGATTATGACAAAGACACTCTTCTCAGATTCATGCGCAGGCGCAAAAAAATGAAGTGATGACGTGTCAACTTGTAAGCATTCTAATTCGGTCTGTATTCATCACAGATGCTTCCAACAACTTTCTAAAGATCGTTGACATCTAGTGGAAGCAGTAGGAGTTGCGAACTGAATCCTTTCTCACTGTGGTATCTATAAAACAATGACACTAAATAGTACAGTCACAAAATTCTCATTTTTTTAAATCTATTTTTCACAGGTTTTTGCCTGCAATATGAGTTTTGTTATACTTACAGACACCATTCAAACTGTTTTAGAAAATTCAGAGTGTTTTCTATCCAAATCTGGTAATAATATGCATATCCTAGCTTCTGAGTTGGTGTAGGTGGCAGTTAAAAATGGGCACATATTTTTTCCAAAATTCTCAATACTGCCCCCGTAGCCCATAGAGGTTATCGCTGCTGAGGTCAGAGATCAATCCATTTACGGGTGGAGGTTCACTAATTAGCGGGCGAGTGGGGACCACCCCCTCTGATAGCCTGCACATTATTAGAACATTTGAAAGGAAAATTTTTTTTTCCTAATATTCCTAAATTTTGGAATGTGGGGTGTGGGGAGCTGCAAAGACGATTTTAATCTTTTTATAGACGTTAATGAACCATCAGTACTGTACAGTACTGTGGAAGTTGGGCGTGAATGAATTTGCAAAAGCAAATTGAATTAATCAATGCCAATGATTAGTCCTACCTGGGTAGGCTGTCTGGGTATTAAACTTGAATTACCTGAGAGTTTGCTTCATCCAGGTTAATATGCAAAGTTTAAGTTGTCTCATTTAATTGGAAGAACCTAGAAAGGTATGTTCGACAATTTAACTTATTAAATTGAATGAGACGATAATCCATACAATCTCCATTGATTGGATATCATAAGTGTAAACCGTAGGTCAAATGTTGGGACCCTTCACCCCTAGGGTACGCTCCTACCTGGGCTGAGCGTCAGTAAAGGGGTTTTACTGACTGTGCCTTGCTAAAGCAGATTTGACTGATTAATCTATTTATGATATATCAAACCTGTATAGGCTATCTGCGAATTAACTTTGAATTACCTGAGAGGTTGCTTCATCAAGGTTAATATGCAAAGTTTAAGTTGTCTCATTTAGTTGGAAGAACCTAGAAAGGTATGTTTGACAATTTAACTAAATAAATTGAATGAGGCAATGATACCCAAGCAATTCAGATTGTGGAGTTATCATAACAGTAATGTAGTTTAAATGTTTAGGGTACATTCACCACTATACTTTCCCTTAAGGCCGAAGCCACATGGGATTCACTCCCGTCAGTAATGGGTTTTACTGAATGTGCCTTGCTAAAGCAGATTTTACTGATTAATCTATTTATGATATATCAAACCTGTATAGGCTATCTGGGAATTAACTTTGAATTACCTGAGAGGTTGCTTCATCAAGGTTAATATGCAAAGTTTAAGTTGTCTCATTATGGACGCCCAATCAATTTTGGATATTTAAAAAAAAAATCCACTTGAAAAGGTAAATCTGGCAATTTCACTTGTTAGTTAAATTGAATGAGACGTCATATCCCGTGCTCCACGTTTGAATTTCCCCTAGAGATGTACTGGCAATTCTTCACCACCAGGGTGCAGAATGCTGAAATTAAACAGAAGTACAAAGGTCGGACTTCCGTCGCGCTAGCGGAGGAATTTTAAACGTGGTACTGGGAGGGTAAAATGTTCCCTCTCTGTTAGCTTACCCGTAATGCTAAGCTATTGCTACTTGGTTCAGGATTATCCTTCCAAGCACCAAAATAGGATCCTTTCACTATGGAAAGGGTGGGTTTTCTAGTGACGTCTCACCTTAACCCCATTCAGCATATTCTGCTAGCGTTTATGCTGACCGGAGCGACACGGTACTTAAATACAGATACGCATACGGTCTGCCCACACTGTCCTAGTGCGGTAGGCAAATTATTCGGCTCGGTTACCGGACAGTTAACTTCTAAATTCTAACCTTACTCTAGAAGTTAATATTGACCGACAGAAATAGTACCGTTTGGCCTAACGGACTAAAACTGGAATTTATTCCTCTCTTTTATCGACATAAGACCGGAGCTATTCTAAATAGCTTCTCTCAATGGAAAATGCACAATCACTTTGTTTAGATAGCAGGCTGTTTGTACAATTGATATATAGAATTTCACAGCAAAGTCCAATTCTATCTTAGATTCCTCGCACGGGGGCTCCAATAATGTCGTGTCTTTGGGTACCATTAAACTGAAGATAGGTTTATCAATTAACTCCCTGTAATTACTATCACGCGATTAAACTGATTAATCGTTTAATTGTAATTAACTAGGAGATCGGGGCACCAAGAAAAATATTCAGATTACAAAGTTATAATTTTCCTAATATAACTTTCCTATATTATAATATAGGCCGATTATCTTCTGGTTTGAATGGTGTATTTTACCTCGCGTCCAGTCTCATTCCCAAACGTTGTAAATTGTTGTATCTGCACGAACCCAGTCTTTACTAAAATCATCCATACATCAATTGTCTTAAAATCATTTATTTACTACACTAAGTAATTAACAGAAAACATACAAACAGTAATTATCGTCACAAAGGATTGGTATAGTAATGTGCCCTAATGGCTAACAAGCATGGCTGGTCTGTTAGACAATGGGTCATAAACGGTCAGCTGAGAAGTTACACAGAGTTCATTAATATTAACAATTGACAATTGAAGGCTCACTCATTCGGGAACAATTGCAATCAATATATATTTACGCTCATGTGTCGTCGGGATCCCTTTGGAAGAGTTATGTTCTGATGGAGAGTTTGTCCGCGTTCTCTCTCTCTCGGTTAGAATGGATCTTTCAGAGCGACATTCATTAATGTCGTCATAGAATGGATGTGGTTGGTCTTCGCGTTCGATGATATAATTTACTTAGCTGCAGACTAATACTTAATATCAAAGACTTGTTCTTATTCTGTCGGTCTCGATAGTAAAAGTTAACCACGTGGTATAGTTCACTTTCAGTAGAGTACTTGGATGGTCAAACCTATGAGCCAACTCGCAATGGAGTGTAGGCCTGGTCTGTAGAAATGTAAATCAGGGGGTGTTTTATAGTGCCCATAGAACAGGCTTGTCAAATGACGCCTGGTCCTGTTTGTGTCCCTGGGGGCGTGCCTATGACTGAGTTAGACTTGGTTACAGAAATACAATTCTATCACATTAACATCAGTACATAGCATCTCAATGTATTACAAATAGCTTTATCCTTATTAATACATTTTATACAACCATTCTGATGCCAGTCGCATCGCTGAGGCTATTATGTAGACCGTTTTAGGGTAATATGGCTATATTGTCTCTTCTGAGTATCACAAAATTGTACCAAGCGGATCAGTTCGTAGCTGGAGTCTTCATCAATCTTCCATATCTTCTCCAGAACACACATGTCGCTCGGTTCTCCAATTCTAGGAGTTGGAAGAATTTCCTTTGTCTCTCTATGAAACATGTTGTAGTAGATTCTCCTCTTGGAATTTTTACAACCCTGGGTTGAGGGGAAGGTAGGTTGGGTGATGGTACAAAGGGGAGGGGGTCAACTGTCCTTCCTGTACCCAAAGAGGCCAACGTCATGACACCGGGTATGGTTAAATGGGGTGTGTAGAAATACAGCTAACCTGGGTATGGTTAAATGGGGTGTGTAGAAATACAGCTAACCTGGGTATGGTTAAATGGGGTGTGTAGAAATACAGCTAACCCGGGTATGGCTAAATGGGGTGTGTAGAAATACAGCTAACCCGGGTATGGTTAAATGGGGTGTGTAGAAATACAGCTAACCCGGGTATGGTTAAATGGGGTGTGTAGAAATACAGCTAACCCGGGTATGGTTAAATGGGGTGTGTGGAAATACAGCTAACCCGGGTATGGTTAAATGGGGTGTATAGAAATACAGCTAACCCGGGTATGGCTTCACCAGTTGAAGCTCTATTGTACTTTTACACCATTTTAAACTCTACAATGCTATCTGGAGAACAGCAAACACAAACACCATGCCCTCAGACATTATCACAGCAATATTAGGTTTATATATAAGGTCTGTGTAATGGCGTGGATAATGTACTCATACAGTGCAACATGAAATAGATGCATAATACACGCTATCAAGGCCCATGTCAAATACCGACATCAATGTGAAAGTAGCCGGAGCATAAAACAGCTGACTGCGAATGTAAACTATGCCAGATAAATCCTACACATTGAAATAAAAAGCATACATCAAAGGACTTACTTAGGCCTACAATCGACAAGGATAAATGAAGACAAACAAACTCCACCAAGGAATGAAGAAAATCATGAAATACAAAAGGAAAATCTACACATTAAGGCCACGCCCGTGATTCAGCACCGCTGGAAGGACAGCGCCTTCGGTACAGGTGGGCATAGTGTAGCTCGGTAGCGTGTTGCTGGATGGACAGCGCCTTCGGTACAGGTGGGCATAGTGTAGCTCGGTAGCGTGTTGCTGGATGGACAGCGCCGTCGGTACAAGTGGGCATAGTGTAGCTCGGTAGCGTGTTGCTGGATGGACAGCGCCTTCGGTACAGGTGGGCATAGTGTAGCTCGGTAGCGTGTTGCTGGATGGACAGCGCCGTCGGTACAGGTGGGCATAGTGTAGCCCGATAGCGTGTTGCTGGATGGACAGCGTTTCTATCTAGTAGCCAGCTACAATTATTCCGTTTGTGGGCAGTTAGACATTTTTGGGGTACAGTTGAGTAGCATACAATGCTTATATGAAAATTATAACTAACGGTAGGATCAATTGTAAATTGTCACTCATATGAAAGAGGTTGCAGACCCCCTGCTATAGGCTATATGAAGTCACCATTGTGGAACGATGCATACAGTCTACTACGACAGTGTTATTGTTTCGTGTGCTTCCCACCAAAATAGTTGCTCTGCATTCAGAAATGTTCCTTATAACGTGTGCGCCCAGCTCATTTTTGTATTTTCCTGTCTGCATTATTCGCCAGGGAAGTGTCACAAAATCCTTCGTGCTGTTGAAAGGAGGACCAAGGCGCAGCAGGTATGTGAATACTCATATTTTAATTTCAAAAAAGGAGTAAAGCATCCACTGAAAAAAACAATAAACACAACATGGACAGTCTAACAGGCATACAAAAAACGCAGTGCAAGAACAACCACCCACAACCCCAAAGAAAAACACACACACATATATAGGACTTCCAATCAAAGGCAACTCAACACACCTGCCTTCAATTGGAAGTCCCAATCAACAACACAAACATTCCCAACACAAACATGCCACGTCCTGACCCCAAAACTAAAACACTAGCTCCATCTGCTGGTCAGGACGTGACAGGAAGATAAACATTCTGCAAATATTGAATCAACAAGGTGGCTCTGAAAATATTGAAACATCGAATCAACAAGGTGGCTCTGAAAATATTGAAACATCGAATCAACAAGCTGGCTCTGAAAATATTGAAACATCAAATCAACAAGGTGGCTCTGAAAATATTGAAACATCAAATCAACAAGGTGGCTCTGAAAATATTGAAACATCAAATCAACAAGGTGGCTCTGAAAATATTGAAACATTGCATCAAGGAACAAGGCGGCTTTGAGAATATTGATATTGCAACATAGTAGCCAACGCGGAGGCAGCCCCATGGAACATGTTCATCCACACAATAGCTAAATAACTTAGGAATATTTAATGACGTTTTACCAGCAAGGTTGATGTGTTAGAATATCTCATTTTAATTCAGGAAGACGGACAAGCAAGAGTGAAAGTTGGAAATGCATTATACCAGAGGCAAGTAGGCTACAGGTTGGGAATTAGGGATGCAGGCAGAGAATGATGATGCAGGCCCAACTGGGTAATGATAAATTATTTGCATTATCTCAATTATTATTCTGTCACTGAATGACAATGCACATTTGTTACAGCCTATAATTGTTGTCTTTGAAGCCAAAAACAAGACATGTATAGCTAACCCTAGGGTATGGCTAAATGGGGTGTATGGAAATACAGCTAAACCAAGGGTATGGCTAAATGGGGTGTATGGAAATACAGCTCAACCAAGGGTATGGCTAAATGGGGAGTGTGGAAATAAATGGGCTCGGGAGAGGCGAAGGTCGAGTCATACGTCCTCTGAAACATGACCCGCCGAACTGATCTTCTTAACACCCGCCCGCTTAACCCAAAAGCCAGCTGCACCAACGTGTCGGAGGAAACACTGTTCAACTGATGACCAAGTCAGCCTGCAGGCACCTGGCCCGCCACAAGGAGTCGCCAGAGCACGATGAGCCAAGTAAGGCCCCCCCCTGCCAAACCCTCCCATAACCCGGACGACGCTGGGCCAATTGTGCGCTGCCCTATGGGACTCCCAGTCACGGCCGGTTGTGACACAGCCTTGGAACGAACCCGGGTCGGTAGTGACGCAATACTGCGATGCAGTGCCTTAGACCGCTGCGCTACTCGGGAGGCCCATGGTACTGTATCTTTACTGGGATATGGTACTGTATCTTTACTGGGATATGGTACTGTATCTTTACAGGGATATGGTACAGGGATATGGTACTGTATATTTACAGGGATATGGTACTGTATCTTTACAGGGATATGGTACTGTATCTTTACAGGGATATGGTACTGTATATTTACTGGGATATGGTACTGTATCTTTACTGGGATATGGTACTGTATCTTTACAGGGATATGGTACTGTATCTTTACTGGGATATGGTGCTGTATCTTTACTGGGATAAGGTAATGTATCTTTACTGGGATATGGTAATGTATCTTTACTGGGATATGGTACTGTATCTTTACTGGGATATGGTACTATATCTTTACTGGGATATGGTACTGTATCTTTACAGGGATATGGTACTGTATCTTTAATGGGTTATGGTACTGTATCTTTACAGGGATATGGTACTGGGATATGGTACTGTATCTTTACTGGGATATGGTACTGTATCTTTACTGGGATATGGTACTGTATCTTTACAGGGATATGGTACTGTATCTTTACAGGGATATGGTACTGGGATATGGTATTGTATCTTTACAGGGAGATGGTACTGTATCTTTACTGGGATATGGTATTGTATATTTACTGGGATAAGGTACTGTATCTTTACAGGGATATGGTATTGTATATTTACTGGGATAAGGTACTGTATCTTTACTGAGATATGGTACTGTATCTTTACTGGGATATGGTTCTGTATCTTTACAGGGATATGGTACTGGGATATTGTGATGTATCTTTACAGGGATAAGGTACTGTATCTTTACTGGGATATGGTACTAAAATATGCTATTGTATCTTTACTGGGATAAGGTACTGTATCTTTACAGGGATATGGTATTGTATCTTTACAGGGATATGGTACTGTATCTTTACAGGGATATGGTACTGTATCTTTACAGGGATATGGTACTGGGATATGGTACTGTATCTTTACAGGGATATGGTACTGTATCTTTACAGGGAAATGGTACTGTATCTTTACAGGGATATGGTACAGGGATATGGTACTGTATCTTTACAGGGATATGGTACTGTATCTTTACAGGGATATGGTACTGTATCTTTACTGGGATATGGTAATGTATCTTTACTGGGATATGGTACTGAATCTTTACAGGGATATGGTACAGGGATATGGTATTGTATCTTTACAGGGATATGGTTCTGTATCTTTACAGGGATATGGTACTGTATCTTTACTGGGATATGGTACTGAATCTTTACTGGGATATGGTACTGAATCTTTACAGGGATAAGGTACTGTATCTTTACAGGGATATGTTACTGTATCTTTACTGGGATATGGTAATGTATCTTTACTGGGATATGGTACTGTATCTTTACTGGGATATGGTAATGTATCTTTACTGGGATATGGTAATGTATCTTTACTGGGATATGGTACAGGGATATGGTTCTGTATCTTTACCTGGATATGGTAATGTATCTTTACAGGGATATGGTTCTGTATCTTTACAGGGATATGGTACTGTATCTTTACAGGGATATGGCACTGTATCTTTACAGGGATATGGTACTGTATCTTTACAGGGATATGGTTCTGTATCTTTACAGGGATATGGTACTGTATCTTTACAGGGATATGGTACTGTATCTTTACAGGGATATGGTACAGGGATATGGTACTGTATCTTTACAGGGATATGGTACTGGGATATGTTACTGTATCTTTACAGGGATATGGTACATGGATATGGTTCTGTATCTTTACAGGGATATGGTTCTGTATCTTTACAGGGATATGGTGCATGGATATGGTTCTGTATCTTTACAGGGATATGGCACTGTATCTTTACAGGGATATGGTACATGGATATGGTTCTGTATCTTTACAGGGATATGGTTCTGTATCTTTACAGGGATATGGTACATGGATATGGTTCTGTATCTTTACAGGGATATGGTACTGTATCTTTACAGGGATATGGTACATGGATATGGTTCTGTATCTTTACAGGGATATGGTACATGGATATGGCACTGTATCTTTACAGGGATATGGTTCTGTATCTTTACAGGGATATGGCACTGTATCTTTACAGGGATATAGTTCTGTATCTTTACAGGGATATGGTTCTGTATCTTTACAGGGATATGGCACTGTATCTTTACAGGGATATGGTAATGTGTCTTTACTGGGATATGGTACTGAATCTTTACAGGGATATGGTACATGGATATGGTACTGTATCTTTACAGGGATATGGTACATGGATATTGTACTGTATCTTTACAGGGATATGGCACTGTATCTTTACAGGGATATGGTACATGGATATGGTTCTGTATCTTTACAGGGATATGGCACTGTATCTTTACAGGGAAATGGTACTGGGATATGGTTCTGTATCTTTACAGGGATATGGTTCTGTATCTTTACTGGGATATGGTTCTGTATCTTTACTGGGATATGGCACTGTATCTTTACAGGGATATGGTACTGTATCTTTACAGGGATATGGCACTGTATGTTTACAGGGATATGGTAATGTGTCTTTACTGGGATATGGTACTGAATCTTTACAGGGATATGGTACATGGATATGGTTGTGTATCTTTACAGGGATATGGTTCTGTATCTTTACTGGGATATGGCACTGTATCTTTACTGGGATATGGTACTGTATCTTTACTGGGATATGGTACTGTATCTTTACTGGGATATGGTACTGTATCTTTACTGGGATATGGTACTGTATCTTTACAGGGATATGGTACTGTATCTTTACAGGGATATGGTACTGTATCTTTACAGGGATATGGTACAGGGATATGGTATTGTATCTTTACAGGGATATGGTACTGTATCTTTACATAGAAGGAAGGTGCAGACATGATGATGTAATATTAGTCATGTATTCAGTACAGTAAATCTGATGTATCCCAGTATTTTAATCCTATACATCAGCCTGTTCAACCTGTGTGTGTGTGTGTGTGTGTGTGTATATTTTAGATTATTTTCAAATACTTTTCAAGTGTATTTTCGATTACATTAAAATATGCAACTACCGTAATTTCCAGACTATTAAGCGCACCTGAATATAAGCCGCACCCACTGAATTAAATTGTTTATTTTATTTTGAACATAAATAAGCCGCACATGTCTATAAGCCGCAGGTGCCTACCGGTACATTGAAACAAATGAACTTTACACAGGCTTTCACGAAACACGGCTTGTAATAAAAATAAATAGGCTTTAACGAAACACGGCTTGTAACAAAAATAAATAGGCTTTAACGAAACACGGCTTGTAAAAAAAATATATAGGCTTTAAACGAAACACGGCTTGTAACAAAAAATAAAAAATTTGATTTGCAGTAAACAGTAGCCTACCAAGAAAGTCATTGCTCCAGACCAAACTCCCGTGCAGCAGCTCTATTTCCTTTTCCAACAGCCAGATCAATCGCCTTCAACTTGAAAGCTGCATCATATGCATTTCTCCATGTCTTTGCCATGATGAGGGTGACAAAATGACTACCGTAATCAGAATGATGGGAAGTTTGAGAGCGCTCGATTTAATCTAAACAGTAAACAAAAAAGTTGTTTGACCTTAACCCATTCGGCAATTTCATTGGTCTAATGAAAGCTTCATGCCGCCAAAAAACTGAGCACGTCACAGAATGTGTTTTAAAAAATATATATATATTTGAAAGCGGGAAAAATACATATATTAGCCGCGTCATTGTTTAAGCCGCGAGGTTCAAAGCGTGGGATAAAAGTAGCGGCTTATAGTCCGGAAATTACGGTAATTTTCTTTTCAAGTAAAGATAATGCTTACTATTAATGTATGTGAGATATCTGAAATAGTATTTAAACCCAGTACTGGTGACTTCCCCACATTACATTATGAAGTACTTTGAATACTCAGACAATGAAGAGGTATGGTCCTGCAATAGACTAGTGTCCTGTTATACATAAAGCTGCCTCACTCTACAGAAACAGGGGGTGTACTATACATAAAACTGCCTCACTCTACAGAAACAGGGGATAGACTAGTGTCCTGTCCAGCGGGTGTACTGTACATAAAGCTGCCTCAATACAGAAACAGGGGATAGACTAGTGTCCTGTCCAGCAGGTGTACTGTACATAAAGCTGCCTCAATACAGAAACAGGGGATAGATTAGAGTCCTGTCCAGCAGGTGTACTGTACATAAAGCTGCCTCAATACAGAAACAGGGGATAGATTAGAGTCTTGTCAAGCAGGTGTACTGTACATAAAGCTGCCTCAATACAGAAACAGGGGATAGACTAGTGTCCTGTCCAGGGGGTGTACTGTACATAAAGCTGCCTCAATACAGAAACAGGGGATAGACTAGTGTCCTGTCCAGGGGGTGTACTGTACATAAAGCTGCCTCAATAATACAGAAACAGGGGATAGACTAGAGTCCTGTCCAGCGGGTGTACTGTACATAAAGCTGCCTCAATAATACAGAAACAGGGGATAGACTAGTGTCCTGTCCAGGGGGTGTACTGTACATAAAGCTGCCTCAATAATACAGAAACAGGGGATAGACTAGTGTCCTGTCCAGCGGGTGTACTGTACATAAAGCTGTCCCACTATAGAAACAGGGGATAGACTAGTGTCCTGTCCAGTGGGTGTACTGTACATAAAGCTGCCTCATGCTACAGAAACAGGAAATAGTCTCCTGGCCAATGGCACGTTATGTCTCGGACAAGATAACTTATGGTCCCACTTTAAACAAACTACAACTTATAAACAGGCATTATAAAGTACTCATAAACACTATATAGCTGCTTCATAAACCATAAACACTATATAGCTGCTTCATAAACACTATATAGCTGCTTCATAAACCATAAACACTATATAGCTGCTTCATAAACACTATATAGCTGCTTCATAAACACTATATAGCTGCTTCATAAACCATAAACACTATATAGCTGCTTCATAAACACTATATAGCTGCTTCATAAACCATAAACACTATATAGCTGCTTCATAAACACTATATAGCTGCTTCATAAACACTATATAGCTGCTTCACAAATCATTTTTTATAAGAAAAGTTATACAGTTTATTACCTTCAGGCAGAAGTGTTGTGTAGTAATGGCAAACACCTCTAGTCCAAGAGAAGCCTTCTTCAGTTCAGCCTGCAGAGACAGGAGCTGTCTAGCCTGGTCCTCACAGCGCTCTCTCAGCTTCTGCACAAGGGCACGCTCACACTCCTGACCCCCGACCCCTGACCCTGAACCACCACGATCTGCTGGTCTACCTCGGACTAGAGAGAGAGGAGAGAGAGAGAGAGGAGAGAAAGAGAGAGAGGTTATGATGGGGAGGAGAGGGGGGAGTGTGGGAAACAGAGAGAAGCAAGGGAGAGAAACAAGAGAGAAAGAGAGATAAAAAAAGACAGAGAGATGGAACAGTGGTAGGCCTGATCACCGACAACGACGAGACAGCCTATAGGGAGGAGGTCAGAAACCTGGCCGTGTGGTGCAGGGACAACAACCTCTCCCTCAACATGATCAAGACTAAGGAGATGATTGTGGACTACAGGAAAAGGAGGACAGAGCACGCCCCCATTCTCATCGACGGGGCTGTAGTGGAGCAGGTTGAGAGCTTCAAGTTCCTTGGTGTCCACATCACCAACAAACTAACATGGTCCAAGATGTTCTCTTTTCCGTCTCATCCTCTCCCACTGAATGAAGATTACGGTAAGGAATTCTTTCCAAATAATATAAATCATGGAAAATTAACAAATGTACAGAAAGACCAGTGCGAAGGCCAAATTACAGAGGAATAACTTTTTGAGGCTATTAAATCCTTTCAGTCTGGAAAAACCCCAGGGCTTGATGGCATACCGGTAGAGGTATATCAAGTATTTTTGATATACTAAAATCTCCATTGTTAGATTGTTTTAACTACTCCTATAGAAATGGTAGTCTGTCAGGTACTCAGCAGGAAGGTCTGATTTCTCTATTATTAAAACAAGACCCAGATGGCAAATATAAAGACCCAGTCTATCTAAAAAACTGGAGGTCCCTTACACTTCAATGTTGTGATGCAAAAATACTAGCAAAATGCATAGCACTCAGAATTAAAAGGGTTTTACCAGCTATTGTTCATCCTGATCAGACAGGTTTTTTACATGGACGATACATTGGAGATAATATACAACAACTACTAGAAATAATAGAACATCATGAAACATATAAGAAGCCTGGAATGGTGTTTATAGCGGATTTTGAAAAGGCATTTGATAAAGTAAGACTGGATTTTATTTATAAATGCTTGGATTTTTTTCAATTTTGGTAATTCTCTTATAAAATGGGTAAAAGTAATGTATAGCAACCCCAGGTGTAAAATAGTAAATAACGGCTACTTCTCAGAGAGTTTTGAATTGTCAACAGGAGTTAAACAAGGGTGTCCGCTGTCACCATATCTATTCGTTATGGCCATGAAAATGCTAGCTATTAAAATCAGGTCCAATAACATTAGAGGATTAGAAATCCAAGGCTTAAAAACAAAAGTGTCCATGTATGCCAATGACTCAAGTTTTAAGTCCGCAAGCTAGATACCTGCAATGTCTCATTAAAGATCTAGATACATTTTCTGTACTCTCTGGACTAAAACCTAATTATGATAAGTGTACAATATTACGTATTGGATCCTTAAAAAATACAACTTTTACATTACCCTGCAGTTTACCTATAAAATGGGCTGATGGTGAAGTAGACATACTCGGTATTCATATCACAAAAGATATAAATGAGCTCTCCACAATGACTTTCAATAGAAAACTTGTAAAAATAGACAAGATCCTGCAACAATGGAAATGTAAATACCTGTCTATTTATGGAAAAATTGCCCTGATTAACTCCTTAGTCATATCTCAGTTTACTCACTTACTTATGGCACTGCCTACTCCTGATGATTCGTTTTTCAAATCATATGAGCAAAAAATATTTCGCTTTATCTGGGACGCTAAACCAGACAAAATAAAACGAGCCTATCTATATAATGAATATGAATTGGGTGGGTTGAGATGATTAAATATAAAAGCACTAAGCCTCTCTCTAAAAGCTTCACTCATTCAAAAGTTTTATTTGAACCCTAAATGGTTCTCAAGTAGATTACTAAGAAAAGCTCATCCATTGTTTAAAAATTGCCTTTTTGCCTTTGTGCAGATTGCCATGTCTCATTTTCGATTAATTGAAAATGATACTTTTTTCAAAGTATCTGTCTTCTTCAAACAAGCATTGCAGAGCTGGCTACAATTTCAATTTCATCCCCCTGAAAAGATATAACAAATATTACAACAAATATTATGGCGGAACTCAAATGTGCTGGTTGATAAAATACCTGTATTTATGGAAAATGTTTGAAAAGGGTATTTTGTTCTTAAATTATATTGTTAATTTGAATGGTAGAGTTATGTCCTTCAAGGAGTTATCAGAATTGTACGGGAAGGTCTGCTCAATCCAAGAGTACAACCAATTGATTACAGCATTGTCCCAAAAATGGAGGAGGCGGGTGGCAGCGGGAGGAGGTAGGGAACTGGTCTGTCTGCCCAATATAAAGGATCAAAACTGGCAGAGGAATAAAAATAGCATAAATAGGAAAGTATACCAGTTTCATTTGAGGACCAGGATGTTGACAACTGTGCCATACAGATTGCAAAATAGTTGGAAAGAGATTTTTGATGTACCGATTCCATGGTACAGGGTGTATGAGTTGGTATATAAAACAATGCAAGATTCAAGACTTCGTGCTTTTCAGATAAAATTATTATATAGAATTCTTGCCACTAACAAAATGTTGAATATTTGGGGCATAAAATCATCGAAGCTCTGCAGATTTTGTTGTGAGGATACAGAATCAATAGACCATTTATTTTGGTATTGCCCTCAGGTAGCCTGTTTCTGGTCTCAGGTTCAGGAATGGCTGAAAATGCATAGCATTGATCTAGAATTGACCCTAGAAATAGTACTGTTAGGAGATCTGGAGAGACCGGGTCAGTCAATTACTAATATACTAATACTCTTAGTAAAAGTATTTATCTTCAACACGCAATATGTAGATTCTATTCGATTAGATAGATTGAAATTGTACGTTAAACATCATAGCATTGTTGAAAGATATGTGTTGCATAGAAACACGAAGTGGGTGGCCAGCTGAGATAGATGGGATGAGGGAAGCTGAGGGTTGGGATGGGTTGAAACAGGAAGTGGGTGGCCAGCAGAGATAGATGGGATGAGGGAAGCTGAGGGTTGGTATGTGGAATTGGAGACAAGTGGGAGTGGAGTTGCTGTGTGAGAGAGAGAATGATGGTCAAAAGATAAAGGGAGAAAAAGTCAAAATAAAACATAATAAAAGTACGTTCGAATGACACTAAGTGGCAGTGTTTTTACAACTAATGCCGGTTTGCCTGAGGCTGATGCCATGCAGGTGTTTGTACACATGCACACACACTCTCATTCAAATGAACACATACAAGAACACACACACATAGACATGTAATAGTGCCAGACATGCACACAGACATATACAGTTGGCATTGCTGTTATGATTTCAGTTGTCCTTGATGTCCTTTGTTTTAAATGTATTATTGTTGTTTGCTGTTTTCTTCTGTATTTTCTGTATTTTTTTTTCTTCCGGGGGGGGGGGGCTGTGGGAGGGGTCTCGAACGGTTGAGGAACAGCTTTTGGGGAACTGTGGGGGGATCTTGGAGGGTTGAAGGACAGCTATTGGGGAACTGTGGGGGGGATCTTGGAGGGTTGAGGGACAGCTATTGGGGAACTGTGGGGGGATCTTGGAGGGTTCGGGTTTCACTAGATTGTGATCATGAAAAAGGAAACTATGACATATATTTTATATCACTATCATGCCCACGCACCCTCACACATAAGGATGGCTCTGTTGCGGAAAGACTGATACATGTTTGATAGTGTCTTGATGCTGTATTGTTTGTCCTTCATGTTCTAATACTTTAATCTTACCCCTTCCTTGTGTTTTTTGTAATAAATAATGAAGAAAAAAAATAAAAAATTAAAACATGGTCCAAGAACACCAAGACAGTCGTGAAGAGGGCACGACAAAACCTATTCCCCCTCAAGAGACTGAAAATATTTGGCATGGGTCCTCAGATCCTCAAAAGGTTCTACAGCTGCACCATCGAGAGCATCCTGACTGGTTGCATCACTGACTTGTATGGTAACTGCTCGGCGTCCGACCGCAAGGCACTACAGAGGGTAGTGCGTACGGCCCAGTACATCACCGGGGCCAAGCTTCCTGCCATCCAGGACCTCTATACCAGGCGGTGTCAGAGGAAGGCCCAAAAATGTGTCAAAGACTCCAACCACCCTAGTCATAGACTGTTCTCTCTGCTACCGCACGGCAAACGGCACCGGAGCGCCAAGTCTAGGTCCAAGAAGCTTCTAAAGAGCTTCTACTCCCATAAGACTCCTGAACATCGAATCAAAGGGCTACCCAGACTATTTGCGTTTCCCCATCCATTCTTCTACGCTGCTGCTACTCTCTGTTATTATCTATGCATAGTCACTTTAATAACTCTACCTACATGTACATATTACCTCAATTACCTCGACTAACCGGTGCCCCTGCACATTGAATCTGTACCGGTACCCCCTGTATATAGCCTCCACATTGACTCTGTACCGGTACCCCCTGTATATAGTCTCCACATTGACTCTGTACCGGTACCCCCTGTATATAGCCTCCACATTGACTCTGTACCGGTACCCCCTGTATATAGCCTCCACATAGACTCTGTACCGGTACCCTGTGTATATAGCCTCCACATTGACTCTGTACCGGTACCCCGTGTATATAGCCTCCACATAGACTCTGTACCGGTACCCTGTGTATATAGCCTCCACATTGACTCTGTACCGGTACCCCGTGTATATAGCCTCCACATTGACTCTGTACCGGTACCCTCTGTATATAGCCTCCACATTGACTCTGTACTGGTACCCCCTGTATATAGCCTCCACATTGACTCTGTACCGGTACCCCCTGTATATAGCCTCCACATTGACTCTGTACCGGTACCCCCTGTATATAGCCCCGCTATTGTTGTTTTACTGCTGCTCTTTAATTATTTGTTGCTTTATTTCTTTTTTTTGTGTGGTATTTTTCTTAAACTGCATTGTTTAAGGGCTTGTAAGTAAGCATTTCACTGTAAGGTCTACCTACCCCTGTTGTATTTGGCACATGTGAAAAGACAGAGAGAGAGAAGGAGAGAGTGCTGGAAAGACAACGAGAGAGATGGAGAGAGAGATCAAAAGACAGAGAGAGAGATGGAGAGAGAGATGGAGAGAGAGATGGAAAGACAGAGAGAGAGATGGAGAGAGAGATTGAAAGACAGAGAGAGATGGAGAGAGAGATGGAAAGACAGAGAGAGATGGAGAGAGAGATGGAAAGACAGAGAGAGATGGAGAGAGAGATGGAAAGACAGAGAGAGATGAGAGAGAGATGGAAAGACAGAGAGAGAGATGGAGAGAGAGATGGAAAGACAGAGAGAGAGATGGAGAGAGAGATGGAAAGACAGAGCGAGATGGAGAGAGAGATGGAAAGACAGAGAGAGAGATGAAGACAGAGAGAGAGATGGAAAGAGAGATGGAAAAGACAGAGAGAGAGATGGAGAGAGAGATGGAAAGACAGAGAGAGATGGAGAGAGAGATGGAGAGAGAGATGGAGAGAGAGATGGAAAGACAGAGAGAGATGGAGAGAGAGATGGAGAGAGAGATGGAAAGAGATGGAAAGACAGAGAGAGATGGAAAGAGAGAGATGGAGAGAGATGGAAAGACAGAGAGAGAGAGATGAAAAAGATAAAGGCCAATTTCTATTTTACCCTGTTTATCAAAAGTGTTGGAAAACTTTTCAATAATCAACTGATTGGCTTTCTTGATGTCTATAGTGTTCTCTCTGGTGTGCAATCTGGTTTCCCCTCAGGTTATGGATGTGTCATTGCAACCTTAAAGGTCCTCAATGATGTCACCATTGCCCTTGATTTTAAGCAATGTTGTGCTGCTATTTTTATTGACGGCCAAAGCTTTTGATAGGGTAGACCATTCCTTCTTGGGGGCCGGCTAAGGAGCACTGGTGTCTCTGAGGGGTCTTTGGTCTGGTTTGCTAACTACCTCTCTCAAAGAGTGCAGTGTATAAAATCAGAACATCTGCTGTCTCAGCCACTGCCTGTCACCAAGGGAGTACCCCAAGGCTCGATCCTAGGCCCCACGCTCTTCTCAATTTACATCAACAAGATAGCTCAGGCAGTAGGAAGCTCTCTCATCCATTTATATGCAGATGATACAGTTTTATACTCAGCTGGCTCTTCCCTGGATTTGGTGTTAAACGCTCTACAACAAAGCTTGTCCAACAAGCTTTCTCTGCCCACAACCTTGTTCTGAACACCTCCAAAACAAAGGTCATGCGGTTTGGTTAGAAGAATGTCCCTCTCCCTACAGGTGTGATTACTACCTCTGAGGGTTTAGAGCTTGAGGTAGTCACCTCATACAAGTACTTGGGAGTATGGCTAGACGGTACACTGTCCTTCTCTCAGCACATATCAAAGCTGCAGGCTAAAGTTAAATCTAGACCTGGTTTCCTCTATTGTAATCGCTCCTCTTCCTCTCCAGCTGCCAAACTAACTCTGATTCAGATGACCATCCTACCCATGCTAGATTACGGAGACGTAATTTATAGATCAGCAGGTAAGGGTGCTCTCGGGCAGCTAGATGTTCTTTACTATTCGGCCATCAGATTTGCCACCAATGCTCCTTATAGGACACATCACTGCACTCTATACTCCTCTGTATAATGGTCATCTCTGTATACCCGTCGCAATACCCACTGGTTGATGCTTATTTATAAAACCCTCTTAGGCCTCACTCCCACCTATCTGAGATATCTACTGCAGCCCTCATCCTCCACATACAACACCCGTTCTGCCAGTCACATTCTGTTAAAGGTCCCCAAAGCACACACATCCCTGGGTCGCTCCTCTTTTCAGTGCACGGCAGCTGGCGACTGGAACGAGCTGTAGCAAACACTCAAACTGGACAGTTTTATCTCAATCTCTTCATTCAAAGACTCAATCATGGACACTCTTACTGACAGCTGTGGCTGCTTCGCGTGATGTATTGTTGTCGCTACCTTCTTGCCCTTTGTGCTGTTGTCTGTGCCCAATACTGTTTGTACAATGTTTTATGCTGCTACCATGTTGTGTTGCTACCATGTTGTTGTCATGTGGTGTTGCTATCATGCTGTGTTGTTGTCTTTATGTAGTGTTGTGTTGTCTCTCTTGTCGTGATGTGTGTTTTGGCCTATATTTGTATATTATTTTTTATTTTTAATCCCAGCCCCCATCACCGCAAGAGACCTTTTGCCTTTTGGTAGACCGCCACTGTAAATAACAATTTGTTCTTAACTGACTTGCCTAGTTAAATAAAGGTTAAATAAAATCCATACACCGTACAGTCCACCATACAGCCCACCATACAGTCCACCATACAGTCCACCATACAGCCCACCATACAGTCCACCATACAGCCCACCATACAGTCCACCGTACAGCCCACCGTACAGCCCACCATACAGCCCACCATACAGTCCACCATACAGCCCACCATACAGTCCACCATACAGCCCACCATACAGCCCAACAGGGTGATCTATTGACCTCATTACTGGAAGATCAGACACGAGAGATTCCTTTAGTAGGGGTACACAAACACACGCACACGCACACACACGCACACGCACACACACACACACTAAAATATTGATGAAGGAAGATGGATCATTTACTGCTTGAAGGATCCTTTGTGTATACTGTAAAGGGCATTTATCAAACGCTGGAAAAATCTGGAAAGATGTTATTCTCCAAAACCTTGGGGTATTCATTTCGTTCTAATTTATTTTCACAATGATTAAAAATTAAATGAAAGCCTGCAGCGTTAAAGATATTTTTCCAGCAACCCCCCCCAACAAAAAATAATCTCTTCTCACTATCTCTTTCCTTTTCTCTTCCCCTTCTCCCCCCCCCGCCCCAATACCTACATGTTTTAAGAAGATCACGAAACCACCAAAGTCCCTTTGCCCAAGGAAGCGAAGGTAACCTTCCATAAATGATTACCGCCCGCATAGCACTCACGTCGGTAGGAACTAGTAGAGAGAGATGATCTGACAGGATGGTAGTACTACAGCCATGGAAGTAGTAGAGAGATGATCTGACAGGATGGTAGTACTACAGCCATGGAACTAGTAGAGAGAGATATGATCTGACAGGATGGTAGTACTACAGCCATGGAACTAGTAGAGAGATGATCTGACAGGATGGTAGTACTACAGCCATGGAACTAGTAGAGAGATGATCTGACAGGATGGTAGTACTACAGCCATGGAACTAGTAGAGAGATGATCTGACAGGATGGTAGTACTACAGCCATGGAACTAGTAGAGAGATGATCTGACAGGATGGTAGTACTACAGCCATGGAACTAGTAGAGAGAGATATGATCTGACAGGATGGTAGTACTACAGCCATGGAACTAGTAGAGAGATGATCTGACAGGATGGTAGTACTACAGCCATGGAACTAGTAGAGAGATGATCTGACAGGATGGTAGTACTACAGCCATGGAACTAGTAGAGAGATGATCTGACAGGATGGTAGTACTACAGCCATGGAACTAGTAGAGAGATGATCTGACAGGATGGTAGTACTACAGCCATGGAACTAGTAGAGAGATGATCTCACAGGATGGTAGTACTACAGCCATGGAACTAGTAGAGAGATGATCTGACAGGATGGTAGTACTACAGCCATGGAACTAGTAGAGAGAGATGATCTGACAGGATGGTAGTACTACAGCCATGGAACTAGTAGAGAGAGAGGTGATCTGACAGGATGGTAGTACTACAGCCATGGAACTAGTAGAGAGAGAGATGATCTGACAGGATGGTAGTACTACAGCCATGGAACTAGCAGAGAGATGATCTGACAGGATGGTAGTACTACAGCCATGGAACTAGTAGAGAGAGATGATCTGACAGGATGGTAGTACTACAGCCATGGAACTAGTAGAGAGATGATCTGACAGGATGGTAGTACTACAGCCATGGAACTAGTAGAGAGAGAGGTGATCTGACAGGATGGTAGTACTACAGCCATGGAACTAGTAGAGAGAGATGATCTGACAGGATGGTAGTACTACAGCCATGGAACTAGTAGAGAGATGATCTGACAGGATGGTAGTACTACAGCCATGGAACTAGTAGAGAGATGATCTGACAGGATGGTAGTACTACAGCCATGGAACTAGTAGAGAGATGATCTGACAGGATGGTAGTACTACAGCCATGGAACTAGTAGAGAGATGATCTGACAGGATGGTAGTACTACAGCCATGGAACTAGTAGAGAGGTGATCTGACAGGATGGTAGTACTACAGCCATGGAACTAGTAGAGAGCAGCCTTTTAACTATCCCAAAGCCCAGGACCAAGAGGCATGGAGAGAGCAGCCTTTAGTTACTATGCCCCCAGTCTCTGGAATAGCTGCCAGAGAAACTGATGGGGGACGAAACTGTGGACATATTTAAAAGAGATCTTAAAACATACCTTTTTAACTTTGCTTTTTCTTGGGGGGATTTTTAGTTGTTCAGTTTTTATTGTTATTGTTTTTTATTTATTTTTATCTTATGTTTGTTGTGTAGTAAATATTTCAGGTTTTATTTTCATAGCACATTGCATCCATGTCTGTATAAATAAAGCTTGATTTGATTTGATTTGATTCACGCTCTCTCATAACAACAACAGTCGGCACACGGGAACAGGTTATGAGGGATATGCTCACTCTTTCTCTCTAGCTCCCCCCTTGGTTATCTATACACACACACACACACACACACACACACACACACACACACACACACACACACACACACACAGAGTGTAATATGATCTGTGCACTCACCAGGGGACTGGGGTTTGGGTGAAACCACTGCGAACCATTTAGGGGAGGAGACTGCAGGTGGTACATCCCTCTGAACCTCCTTCCTAGAAGCTGAAGCATAGAACCATCCATCATCAGAAATAGAACAGTCAAAACCCAACGTTTTCCTTTACGTTTCACCTGAATACTTCTCTATAGATGATGCGCTGTTTGAGAGGAGTGCTTACGAGTAAGCATTTCATTCTACAGTGTGTACACTATACTGTATTCTATACATGACAAATACACTTTGATTTGATCCCTAACCTCATAACAGATATATCATTGATCCAAGAAACAAGAACATTAAACATGTCAAAAGGAAACTCAAATGGTTGTAAGGCTGATATACAGAATATGAGATCTTGTAAATACCCATAACTCTCTCTGGTACCATGTTGACTTGACCCTGTCAGTTAAATACCCATAACTCTCTCTGGCACCTTGTTGACTTGACCCTGTCAGTTAAATACCCATAAGTCTCTCTGGCACCTTGTTGACTTGACCCTGTCAGTTAAATACCCATAACTCTCGCTGGCACCATGTTGACTTGACCCTGTCAGTTAAATACCCATAACTCTCTCTGGCACCATGTTGACTTGACCCTGTCAGTTAAATACCCATAACTCTCTCTGGCACCATGTTGACTTGACCCTGTCAGTTAAATACCCATAACTCTCTCTGGCACCATGTTGACTTGACCCTGTCAGTTAAATACCCATAACTCTCTCTGGCACCATGTTGACTTGACCCTGTCAGTTAAATACCCATAACCCTCTCTGGCACCATGTTGACTTGACCCTGTCAGTTAAATACCCATAACTCTCTCTGGCACCTTGTTGACTTGACCCTGTCAGTTAAATACCCATAACTCTCTCTGGCACCATGTTGACTTGACCCTGTCTGTTAAATACCCATAACTCTCTCTGGCACCATGTTGACTTGACCCTGTCAGTTAAATACCCATAACTCTCTCTGGCACCATGTTGACTTGACCCTGTCAGTTAAATACCCATAACTCTCTCTGGCACCATGTTGACTGGACCCTGTCAGTTAAATACCCATAACTCTCTCTGGCACCATGTTGACTTGACCCTGTCAGTTAAATACCCATAACTCTCTCTGGCACCATGTTGACTTGACCCTGTCAGTTAAATACCCATAACCCTCTCTGGCACCATGTTGACTTGACCCTGTCAGTTAAATACCCATAACTCTCTCTGGCACCTTGTTGACTTGACCCTGTCAGTTAAATACCCATAACTCTCTCTGGCACCATGTTGACTTGACCCTGTCAGTTAAATACCCATAACTCTCTCTGGCACCATGTTGACTTGACCCTGTCAGTTAAATACCCATAACTCTCTCTGGCACCATGTTGACTTGACCCTGTCAGTTAAATACCCATAACTCTCTCTGGCACCATGTTGACTTGACCCTGTCAGTTAAATACCCATAACCCTC
Source organism: Salmo trutta (assembly GCF_901001165.1). Taxonomy (NCBI): domain Eukaryota; kingdom Metazoa; phylum Chordata; class Actinopteri; order Salmoniformes; family Salmonidae; genus Salmo; species Salmo trutta. Next base: position 44,008,206 of record NC_042982.1, on the reverse strand, counting down.
TCTGGCACCATGTTGACTTGACCCTGTCAGTTAAATACCCATAACTCTCTCTGGCACCTTGTTGACTTGACCCTGTCTGTTAAATACCCATAACTCTCTCTGGCACCATGTTGACTTGACCCTGTCTGTTAAATACCCATAACTCTCTCTGGCACCATGTTGACTTGACCCTGTCAGTTAAATACCCATAACTCTCTCTGGCACCATGTTGACTGGACCCTGTCAGTTAAATACCCATAACTCTCTCTGGCACCATGTTGACTTGACCCTGTCAGTTAAATACCCATAACTCTCTCTGGCACCATGTTGACTTGACCCTGTCAGTTAAATACCCATAACCCTCTCTGGCACCATGTTGACTTGACCCTGTCAGTTAAATACCCATAACTCTCTCTGGCACCTTGTTGACTTGACCCTGTCAGTTAAATACCCATAACTCTCTCTGGCACCATGTTGACTTGACCCTGTCTGTTAAATACCCATAACTCTCTCTGGCACCTTGTTGACTTGACACACTGACATCTGTGAGCTTTCCACATGAAATCACTTAATAGTTTATTACGAACCTTTTCTAAAACATAACTGTTTTATCTAAAGAGCTCTTCAGTTAAGTAGGAAATATGTTACGCAACCAATAAGGTGAGAGAGAGAGAGAGAGACCTGGCTCTCAAGAGAAGACAGGCTATGTACACACTGCCCACAAAATGAGGTGGAAACTGAGCTGCACTTCCTAACCTCCTGCCAAATGTATGACCACATTAGAGACACAAATTTCCCTCAGATTACACAGACCCACAAAGAATTTGAAAACAAATCCAATTTTGGTTAAATCCTGAATCTATTGGGTGAAATACCAAGATTTGTGACCTGTTGCCACAAGAAAAGGTCAACCAGCGAAGAAGAAACACCATTTTAAATACAATCCATATTTATGTTGATTTTCCCTTTTGTACTTTAACCATTTACACATCGTTACGACACTGTATACAGACATAAAATGACATTTGAAAAGTCTTTATTCTTTTAAAACTTCTGTGAGTGTAATGTTTACTGTTCATTTTTTATTGTCTATTTCACCTTTTGTACATGATCTATTTCACTTGCTTTGGCAATGTAAACACACGTTTCCCATGCCAATAAAGCCTCTGGAATTGACTTGATAAAAACAGAGAGATGATACAGTACAGTAGATGGTGTGTGAGACAGACAGTGGCCACTAGGAGGCATCACAGTACCAGTTTTCCTCCATGATTCTTGGCCAGAGCCCACCTTACCACTGCAGTGTTCTGCTTAACACACCTACAGTACACCCTGCTACCACTAGAGGGCAGCAGGACCCAAGTCTACAGTACACCCTGCTACCACTAGAGGGCAGCAGGACCCAGTACAGCACAGAGCTGCTAGGATAATGCTGACATAAGTAAGCATGGCGTCGGGGACACACACAGTACTATCTATCTACGTGATGCAAGAGGTCGCAATGGTAATGATCCTTACAGACTTTTTGCCCTTAAATCATTGCTGTGTCTCTCACCTTTTTTTTTCACTCTTCAATTGCCTTCTAGGATTCAATAAAATATTCTCACATACATATTATTCTACACACCAAGTACTACTAAGGGCTGAATTCATGCTTAATTCCTCACAGCCTCTGAATTGCGGACGTATCGAACGTACGTCTATCAACGGTTTGAAGAGATTCGGTATGCCAAACGTAACCGATGTGAAACGGCTAGCTAGTTAGCGGTGGTGCGCGCTAATAGCGTTTCAATCGGTGACGTCACTCGCTCTGAGACCTTGAAGTAGTTGTTCCCCTTTGCTCTGCAAGGGCCGTGGCTTTTGTGGCGCGATGGGTAACGATGATTCGTGGGGTGTCAGTTGTTGATGTGTGCAGTAGGGTCCCTGGTTCGAGCCCAGGTTGGGGCGAGGAGAGGGACGGAAGCTAGACTGTTACACAAACAAGCTCTTAAACGTTCAAGCGTGTTGACAGCTAAGTATGTGTATTTAGCTGAGGATCGTTATAGGACCCAATGGGCCAGTTAGTTTTGTCAGCCTCCTCTACTGTAGCTCCATTAGTGTCTGTAGTGGACTGGTAGAGCTGTGAATAACCTAGACTTGGGTTTAAATAGCGTTTGTTTTCTTTCAGATACTATCGAGCGTTCGATTGAGCCAGATGAGCGGGGTTTGTACTTTTCTGGACTATGCCATTGGTTCTATCGCGTCAGGAAAGCTTGATCATGTGTGAAAGAAAAAAGATACTTCTTGAACCCAGGTGTGTGTGTGTGTGTGTGTGTGTGTGTGTGTGTGTGTGTGTGTGTGTGTGTGTGTGTACCACTGCTGCTTCTCTGCTTCTCACATACCCAGCATTCCTAGCATAGCTATGCAGCTACATTAGAGACACTCACAGAGTAATAGCAATGTGGTGCCGAACTTATTGACACGTTTTGAACATAGGAAAGACACGTGAATGACACGTTTAGATGTTGGAGTTACACCACGGTGCAGAGAGAAGCTTCTTTAAAGGGAATATATCTGTTCATCTGTAAGAGCAGACATGGGGATGCCAATGGACATGTGGTCACAGACAGTGTCAAGCTGATGTTATAGCATGCCTGGTGTGTGTGTGTGTGTGTGTGTGTGTGTGTGTGTGTGTGTGTGTGTGTGTGTGTGTGTGTGTGTGTGTGTGTGTGTGTAGACACTGACACATACAGAGTCATGTTAACACCACCTAGACACTGAGACATACAGAGTCATGTTAACACCACCTAGACACTGACACATACAGAGTCATGTTAACACCACCTAGACACTGACACATACAGAGTCATGTTAACACCACCTAGACACTGACACATACAGAGTCATGTTAACACCACCTAGACACTGACACATACAGAGTCATGTTAACACCACCTAGACACTGACACATACAGAGTCATGTTAACACCACCTAGACACTGAGACATACAGAGTCATGTTAACACCACCTAGACACTGACACATACAGAGTCATGTTAACACCACCTAGACACTGAGACATACAGAGTCATGTTAACACCACCTACACACTGAGACATACAGAGTCATGTTAACACCACCTAGACACTGACACATACAGAGTCATGTTAACACCACCTAGACACTGACACATACAGAGTCATGTTAACACCACCTAGACACTGACACATACAGAGTCATGTTAACACCACCTAGACACTGACACATACAGAGTCATGTTAACACCACCTAGACACTGAGACATACAGAGTCATGTTAACACCACCTAGACACTGAGACATACAGAGTCATGTTAACACCACCTAGACACTGACACATACAGAGTCATGTTAACACCACCTAGACACTGAGACATACAGAGTCATGTTAACACCACCTAGACACTGACACATACAGAGTCATGTTAACACCACCTAGACACTGAGACATACAGAGTCATGTTAACACCACCTAGACACTGAGACATACAGAGTCATGTTAACACCACCTAGACACTGAGACATACAGAGTCATGTTAACACCACCTAGACACTGAGACATACAGAGTCATGTTAACACCACCTAGACACTGACACATACAGAGTCATGTTAACACCACCTAGACACTGAGACATACAGAGTCATGTTAACACCACCTAGACACTGAGACATACAGAGTCATGTTAACACCACCTAGACACTGAGACATACAGAGTCATGTTAACACCACCTAGACACTGAGACATACAGAGTCATGTTAACACCACCTAGACACTGAGACATACAGAGTCATGTTAACACCACCTAGACACTGACACATACAGAGTCATGTTAACACCACCTAGACACTGACACATACAGAGTCATGTTAACACCACCTAGACACTGAGACATACAGAGTCATGTTAACACCACCTAGACACTGAGACATACAGAGTCATGTTAACACCACCTAGACACTGACACATACAGAGTCATGTTAACACCACCTAGACAATGAGACATACAGAGTCATGTTAACACCACCTAGACACTGACACATACAGAGTCATGTTAACACCACCTAGACACTGAGACATACAGAGTCATGTTAACACCACCTAGACACTGAGACATACAGAGTCATGTTAACACCACCTAGACACTGACACATACAGAGTCATGTTAACACCACCTAGACACTGACACATACAGAGTCATGTTAACACCACCTAGACACTGAGACATACAGAGTCATGTTAACACCACCTAGACACTGAGACATACAGAGTCATGTTAACACCACCTAGACACTGACACATACAGAGTCATGTTAACACCACCTAGACACTGAGACATACAGAGTCATGTTAACACCACCTAGACACTGAGCCATACAGAGTCATGTTAACACCACCTAGACACTGAGACATACAGAGTCATGTTAACACCACCTAGACACTGACACATACAGAGTCATGTTAACACCACCTAGACACTGAGACATACAGAGTCATGTTAACACCACCTAGACACTGACACATACAGAGTCATGTTAACACCACCTAGACACTGACACATACAGAGTCATGTTAACACCACCTAGACACTGACACATACAGAGTCATGTTAACACCACCTAGACACTGAGACATACAGAGTCATGTTAACACCACCTAGACACTGACACATACAGAGTCATGTTAACACCACCTAGACACTGACACATACAGAGTCATGTTAACACCACCTAGACACTGACACATACAGAGTCATGTTAACACCACCTAGACACTGACACATACAGAGTCATGTTAACACCACCTAGACACTGACACATACAGAGTCATGTTAACACCACCTAGACACTGACACATACAGAGTCATGTTAACACCACCTAGACACTGACACATACAGAGTCACGTTAACACCACCTAGACACTGACACATACAGAGTCACGTTAACACCACCTAGACACTGACACATACAGAGTCATGTTAACACCACCTAGACACTGACACATACAGAGTCATGTTAACACCACCTAGACACTGACACATACAGAGTCATGTTAACACCACCTAGACACTGAGACATACAGAGTCATGTTAACACCACCTAGACACTGAGACATACAGAGTCATGTTAACACCACCTAGACACTGACACATACAGAGTCATGTTAACACCACCTAGACACTGACACATACAGAGTCATGTTAACACCACCTAGACACTGACACACAACATGTCTCACCATCGGAGCCTGAGAGGACTAAACTATGGAGTCTGGCATCACAATACTAGGACACAAATAGTGGGTTGAACCAGACTCCACTAAGGAGAGACGAGTGTTGAACCAAACTGGCTGGGGGGGGGGGAATACCCATGGGATGGGTGGAGGATTTGGTGGGGGGGGTAGAGCTTACCCGTGGGAGAGACCCGGGCCGGGGGCAGCACGGAGCGGCGGTGGAGGGCAGGGGCGTTGGGGGGCTGGGGGCTGCTGTGGCTGGGGGGTACAGGGGACAGGGGAAGGGGGGTGTCATCGCTACCACTGCTGGGACCTAGAGAGGGGACAGACGGAGGGAAACAATCGGTTAGGTTAGGGTTAGGGTTACGTTAGGGTTACGTTAGGGTTAGGTTTAGGTTTAGGCTCAATACAATAAAACACCTATTTACTGAATACAGTACACTCTTAGAAAAAAGGGTTATTTGGCTGTCTCCATAGGAGAACCCTTTTTGGTTCCAGGTAGAATGCTTTTTGGTTCCAGGTAGAACCCTTTTTGGTTCCAGGTAGAACGCTTTTTGGTTCCAGGTAAAAGCCTTTTTGGTTCCAGGTAGAACCCTTTTTGGTTCCAGGTAGAACCCTTTTTGGTTCCAGGTAGAACCCTTTTTGGTTCCAGGTAGAACCCTTTTTGGTTCCAGGTAGAATGTGGGAAAGGGGGGGATACCTAGTCAGTTGTACAACTGAATGCATTCAACTGAAATGTTTCTTCCACATTTAACCCCAACCCCTCTGAATCAGAGGGGGGGGCTGCCTGTTGGTTAGTTGGTTTTGTACACAACTCAATAATTCATAACATGATAAATGTTTCCACATTCAACATTTGGTGTTGGCTGAATTAGCGCTGCATACAACAGTGCAACAAGAAAGCGTTGTAACATCCTATTGAATTGAAAAACAATGACGGCATCAAAAAACAAAACATACAGTATTTAACCAGTAATAACCGGGTTTCCCCCATTCTCAGTGTCAATACAGCTATCTCTGAGAAGGAGGTGAGCTGGGTCTCTAGGTTGATCTGTATTAATGACTGGCAGTCTCCTGGTCCTACCTACCTACCTACTCCATCTTCAATGAGCTCCTTCTTAAAGACAGAGGTCTCTAGCCCCATACAGGACAATCATCAGCTTCCATAAAGCCATGTCTGACTAGCTGGCAGGAAGCAGAAAGTATTCAGCTTTACCTGCTGAGTCGAAGCAGCATTCTTCAGGTTGAAAAAAAAATCTATAGAATTGAAGCGGTATTCTTCATGGTGAAGAACAATATCGTCAACACAGCAAAATAATGTCTTCAGTTCTCAGAGGAGACTTGGATAAGAGCTGGATAACACTGATACAATCACTACTGGCACATCAGAACAAACAAAGAGACTTGTTCTACTGTATATGATGTACATGTTAGAAGTCAGAGCAGTAAAATCAGGACTGAAGAGAAGTATTCAAATGCAGCAACAACAAACAAAAAAATAGGACATTGAAACGAAACAAACATTTGAAGCATTTTTAAGTGACAACAACATAACCAAGAGGTGACAGGGAGGAGGAGGTAAAGGGAAAAACAGGGAATTTCTAGATGACAGAAGAGCTCGTCTGATAGGTTGACCTCAGATTAATGTCCCATCTCTCTCTCCATCAGTGAGTCTTGCTCTTCTTCTCAGCTCTCTGTCTTTTTAAAAGCAGAATTGACACGGCATTGACACGGCATTGACACGGCATTGACACGGCTGGCTTAGTCGTGTAAGAAGAAGCCAAGCCACTGTCATGTTGAATGAAATATAAATAATAAAAAATATATAATTAATTGTTTTTTGTTGTTGTAATACATAAGGTAGTGTAATGTACATCCCCATGTCTAAGTGAAACTCACAGACCAACAGCAAGAGAGAGATGACTGTAGGCTAGAGTAAAATTCAGCGTCCCAAATGGTTCACCATTAGCTAGTCTGTCTGTGTGTGTGTGTGTGTGTGTGTGTGTGTGTGTGTGTGTGTGTGTGTGTGTGTGTGTGTGTGTGTGTGTGTGTGTGTGTGTGTGTGTGTGTGTGTGAGAGTGTGTGTGTGAGAGTGTGTGTGTGAGAGTGTGTGTGTGTGTTCAACCGTGGCCTGGATATCCAGTATGACTCTGAGTCTCGTGTTCAAGTTCATCCCAGCCAAAGGCAGCTCGTTAAGACAGTCAGCAACAGACAGCAGTAAACTAACATGCCAGCTGGGCAGAACAGAGGGGAGACAAAGAGAGGTTTCTTTCCCAAATGGCACCCTATTCTCTATAGGGCCCTGGTTAAAAGTAGTGCACTACATAGGGAATAGGGTGCAATGTGGGACATAGCAGGACTACACAAGAAGGTCCCCGGGCTAGCTGTCATGTCCAGGCTGATGAATGGGACATGATGCCACCAGGCCTGTGTTCATTATAGTCAAGAGGGAGAAAGAGAGAAAGAGAGGGAGAAGAGTATTCCTAGTCAGCAGTGCTGTGTGAAGGTGCAGCATGGAGAATATTACTGTAACTCAGTGCTAACCTAGCAGAGGTATCTGGGGGATATTACAGTAACTCAGTGCTAACCTAGCAGAGGTATCTGGGGGATATTACTGTAACTCAGTGCTAACCTAGCAGAGGTATCTGGTGGATATTACAGTAACTCAGTGCTAACCTAGCAGAGGTATCTGGGGGATATTACTGTAACTCAGTGCTAACCTAGCAGAGGTATCTGGGGGATATTACAGTAACTCAGTGCTAACCTAGCAGAGGTATCTGGGGGATATTACTGTAACTCAGTGCTAACCTAGCAGAGGTATCTGGGGGATATTACAGTAACTCAGTGCTAACCTAGCAGAGGTATCTGGGGGATATTACAGTAACTCAGTGCTAACCTAGCAGAGGTATCTGGGGGATATTACAGTAACTCAGTGCTAACCTAGCAGAGGTATCTGGGGGATATTACAGTAACTCAGTGCTAACCTAGCAGAGGTATCTGGTGGATATTACAGTAACTCAGTGCTAACCTAGCAGAGGTATCTGGGGGATATTACAGTAACTCAGTGCTAACCTTGCAGAGGTATCTGGGGGATATTACAGTAACTCAGTGCTAACCTAGCAGAGGTATCTGGGGATATTACAGTAACTCAGTGCTAACCTAGCAGAGGTATCTGGGGGATATTACAGTAACTCAGTGCTAACCTAGCAGAGGTATCTGGGGGATATTACAGTAACTCAGTGCTAACCTAGCAGAGGTATCTGGGGGATATTACAGTAACTCAGTGCTAACCTAGCAGAGGTATCTGGTGGATATTACAGTAACTCAATGCTAACCTAGCAGAGGTATCTGGTGGATATTACAGTAACTCAGTGCTAACCTAGCAGAGGTATCTGGGGGATATTACAGTAACTCAGTGCTAACCTAGCAGAGGTATCTGGTGGATATTACAGTAACTCAGTGCTAACCTAGCAGAGGTATCTGGGGGATATTACAGTAACTCAGTGCTAACCTAGCAGAGGTATCTGGTGGATATTACAGTAACTCAGTGCTAACCTAGCAGAGGTATCTGGGGGATATTACTGTAACTCAGTGCTAACCTAGCAGAGGTATCTGGGGGATATTACAGTAACTCAGTGCTAACCTAGCAGAGGTATCTGGTGGATATTACAGTAACTCAGTGCTAACCTAGCAGAGGTATCTGGGGGATATTACAGTAACTCAGTGCTAACCTAGCAGAGGTATCTGGTGGATATTACAGTAACTCAGTGCTAACCTAGCAGAGGTATCTGGGGGATATTACAGTAACTCAGTGCTAACCTAGCAGCAGTATCTGGAGGATTATTACAAGCATTTCGCTACACTCGCATTAACATCTGCTAACCATGTGTATGTGACCAATAAAATGTGATTTGATTAGACCATTATGGTCCACCAAGCATAGATGCTACATACTACGCATGCTGTATTACAATGTCTGATTGTAAACAACCACTGAATATGGTATGTAACTGAAACACACTGTAGGTAACAACATTAAGCCTTCATACAGACACATGGAACTGTTTCATAATACTCTATATGACTGCATACGTAGTTGCTATGAATGGTAATAAGCACATATAACACTTCATAAGAAGCAGCTTCAAGAAAAGTGTTAACCAAAATATCAATTAAATTGATGGTTGAATCTCTTCTACAACCATCTTAAAAGTTCAGCACCACAAGACAACAGCGCCAACTGCAAGATCAACCACCAAAGTGAAGTAACACTCACATGTACGCAATTCTTCCTCCTCCCCATTGGTGGATACCCTCTGAAGAAACACTGTCAGAAAAGGTCCAAAGTATCCCAGTAACGTATACATTGGAGCTTCCTGCGTGATAGTTAGTCACTCTTACAGGAGATCAATGATAGGGCAGAAACCGTGACAGTGTTCTGTAAGTCACCGGACGAACTACAGAGGAAGTTCCAGAGGAACTCATGGCTCAAGTCAGCTCAAGTATAATGTATTATCTTGTCGTTTCCTTTAGTATCTTGTATTAGTATAATTATTTATCACTCTAAGTAATGAGGTTGGTGGCTATCATGGCAGAAGCTACTAGACTGTCTCTGTCTGTCTGTCTGTCTGTCTGTCTGTCTGTCTGTCTGTCTGTCTGTCTGTCTGTCTGTCTGTCTGTCTGTCTGTCTGTCTGTCTGTCTGTCTGTCTGTCTGTCTGTCTGTCTGTCTGTCTGTCTCTTTGTCAGTCTGTCTGTCTTCAGCCAAACACATTATAGGCAGATTATCTCACCACCAAGTACCATACCAACTTGCCCCCAGGCTCTCTGTCTGTTGGACTCATAGCTACCAAGCAAGGCTACTGTTTCATGGACGAGTAGATGTATATATATATATAGAGACAGAGAGAGAGAGAGAGAGAGAGAGAGAGAGAGAGAGAGAGAGAGAGACAGAGAGACAGAGAGAGAGAGACAGAGAGAGAGAGAGATAGAGAGAGAGAGAGAGACAGAGAAAGAGAGCGAGAGAGAGAGAGACAGAGAGAGAGAGAGAGACAGAAAGGAGAAGTGTCTACAGACACTGGGATGGGATGATGTCCACCCAGGGATGGTATTTTAACAGCTGTTTTCTCTGTTTCAGTCTACAAAATCTAACTGGAGGCTACTGGGCATGGCTCTGAGAGAAACACACACCCACCCACCCACCCACCCAGCCACCCACCCACGCACCCACCCAGCCAGGCCCACATAGTCTCAGTGTCTGTGGATGTAGATAAGAACGGAGGGTGCAGTCCAAGCAGTAAAGTGAACAGCAGGTGCCACAGTCTGGCCTTGTGGTAGCAGTAGTACCGCCGACTCCAGACAACACAGAGAGACAGGTGAAGTGAAAGGATCAGCGGCCTCGCTCTTAGGACCCAGCTGTCTGTCTCTCTCCATCAGGGAACAAATGCTGGGACACACCCCTTTACTATATCTGCCTATCAGAGCACGCCTAGGGTCAGGAGTCCTGACAATGGGCCCTAAACGTTACACAACAACAGTTGACCAACACCATCAACAACAAAGACTATTTCAACAACAAAGACTATTTCAACAACAAAGACTATTTCAACAACAAAGACTATTTCAACAACAAAGACTATTTCAACAACAAAGACTAGTTTAACAACAAAGACTAGTTCAACAACAAAGACTAGTTCAACAACAAAGACTAGTTCAACAACAAAGACTATTAGACTATTCCTGGTACTGCGGATGGTCCAACAGCAGCCAAAACGCAGCCAGTCAGCTGCATCAAAGGACATCATAGTGTCTAGTCCAGGCCTGGGCGAAGGCCGGTCCAGGGCGCCGTATGTGACCCGGGATCTGATTCAATACGGCCCGCAGAATCATGCTCAGATCACATAAAGAATTTACGATAGTAAAGTTTTGAAATACGCATTTGTTATTCAAATTAAAAGTCCAATAAATACTCTCGCCTTTGTGTAATGATTTAACTCCCAACGCTTGTGGGACATTTATTTTGAAAGCACGTATAAATAACAACTGTACGAGGACAGACAGTGACCGACAGGACTGACACACACGTCACAGTTACAAATAGTAGCTAGCTAGAAATTGCGCAAAAACAAATAGTTTTTCTAAGATTTCAAAGAAAAGGAAAGTAGACCATGAATGTAGGGTGTTCCAGCGAGAGTGGACATCGAAATATGTCTTTATTGAGGTATCAGGGAAAGCAGTGTGCTTAGTGTGCAAAGAGAGCATTGCTGACTTGAAAGACTTCAACTCGTCCCGACACTTCCAGACGAAGCATGCAGAGAAATATAGGAATATGTCTCCTGAGCAGAGGAAAAGTGCATCGGAAGAGTTGCTTTCTCAGTTGCAAAAGCAGCAAGGACTTTTCACAAAACTGAATTCAGCAAACGACGGGAATTGCAAGAGCTAGCTATGTACTGTCCCACAAAATTGCTAAACATAGCAAGCCATTCACTAAGGGTGAATTCATTTAAAGAATGTTTCATTGACTCTGCATCGATACTTTGCCCCGACAAGAAAGAGCTGTTTGAAAATGTTTCCCTGTCAAGCCGAACAGTGACACGGCGTGTTGAGGACATCGCAGAGAATGTGGAACAACAGTATAAAGACGAGGTAAAGGATTTCACCTATTTCTCCTTGGTCCTGGATGAGAGCAGTGATGCACATGATACGGCAGAGTTGTTGATATTCTTACGAGGCAGAACCCCAGAACCCCATAACCCCAGAACTCCATAACCCCAGAACTCCAGAACCCCAGAACTCCAGAACCCCAGAACTCCAGAACCCCAGAACTCCAGAACTCCAGAACCCCAGACTTTGATATTACAGATGAGCTTGCTTCAGTGCAGTCAATGAAGAGCACCACCGCAGGGAAATATTTATTGGAGGAGGTTAATAAGTATGTGGCAAAGCTGGGACTGTTTTGAAAAGTTATCCAGTGTGACCTCTGATGGGTGCCCAAACTTGACAGGTAAAAACGTTGGCATTTTGAAAACAATACAAGATCAAGTAGCTGAGCTGAACCCAGATCAGAAAAAGATTTTCCTGCATTATTCATCAGGAGGTGCTCTGTAAATGTGTTCTGAAAATGAGCCATGTTGTGGATACAGTCACTAAAGCGGTAAACTTCATAAGAGGAAAATCTTTAAACCACAGGCAGTTTGTCTCACTGTTGGAAGACACAGAGTCAGGTCATGCTGATCTCCCCTACCACACAAACGTGAGTTGGCTGAGTTTGGGGAAGGTGCTTATAAAAGGGTGTGGGACCTGAAGTCAGAGATCCCTCTTCACACTGTCACAGATCCAGGCTTATTATCAGGCTCATTACAGTCCCTCTTCACACTGTCACAGATCCAGGCTTATTATCAGACTCATTACAGTCCCTCTTCACACTGTCACAGATCCAGGCTTATTATCAGGCTCATTACAGTCCCTCTTCACACTGTCACAGATCCAGGCTTATTATCAGGCTCATTACAGTCCCTCTTCACACTGTCACAGATCCAGGCTTATTATCAGGCTCATTACAGTTCCTCTTCACACTGTCACAGATCCAGGCTTATTATCAGGCTCATTACTACAGTCCCTCTTCACACTGTCACAGATCCTGGCTTATTATCAGGCTCATTACAGTCCCTCTTCACACTGTCACAGATCCAGGCTAATTATCAGGCCCATTACAGTCCCTCTTCACACTGTCACAGATCCAGGCTTATTATCAGGCTCATTACAGTCCCTCTTCACACTGTCACAGATCCAGGCTTATTATCAGGCTCATTACAGTTCCTCTTCACACTGTCACAGATCCAGGCTTATTATCAGGCTCATTACAGTTCCTCTTCACACTGTCACAGATCCAGGCTTATTATCAGGCTCATTACAGTCCCTCTTCACACTGTCACAGATCCAGGCTTATTATCAGGCTCATTACAGTCCCTCTTCACACTGTCACAGATCCAGGCTTATTATCAGGCTCATTACAGTCCCTCTTCACACTGTCACAGATCCAGGCTTATTATCAGGCTCATTACAGTCCCTCTTCACACTGTCACAGATCCAGGCTTATTATCAGGCTCATTACAGTCCCTCTTCACACTGTCACAGATCCAGGCTTATTATCAGGCTCATTACAGTCCCTCTTCACACTGTCACAGATCCAGGCTTATTATCAGGCTCATTACAGTCCCTCTTCACACTGTCACAGATCCAGGCTTATTATCAGGCTCATTACAGTCCCTCTTCACACTGTCACAGATCCAGGGTTATTATCAGGCTCATTACAGTCCCTCTTCACACTGTCACAGATCCAGGCTTATTATCAGGCTCATTACAGTCCCTCTTCACACTGTCACAGATCCAGGCTAATTATCAGGCTCATTACAGTCCCTCTTCACACTGTCACAGATCCAGGCTTATTATCAGGCTCATTACAGTCCCTCTTCACACTGTCACAGATCCAGGCTTATTATCAGGCTCATTACAGTCCCTCTTCACACTGTCACAGATCCAGGCTTATTATCAGACTCATTACAGTCCCTCTTCACACTGTCACAGATCCAGGCTTATTATCAGGCTCATTACAGTCCCTCTTCACACTGTCACAGATCCAGGCTTATTATCAGGCTCATTACAGTCCCTCTTCACACTGTCACAGATCCAGGCTTATTATCAGGCTCATTACAGTTCCTCTTCACACTGTCACAGATCCAGGCTTATTATCAGGCTCATTACTACAGTCCCTCTTCACACTGTCACAGATCCTGGCTTATTATCAGGCTCATTACAGTCCCTCTTCACACTGTCACAGATCCAGGCTAATTATCAGGCCCATTACAGTCCCTCTTCACACTGTCACAGATCCAGGCTTATTATCAGGCTCATTACAGTCCCTCTTCACACTGTCACAGATCCAGGCTTATTATCAGGCTCATTACAGTTCCTCTTCACACTGTCACAGATCCAGGCTTATTATCAGGCTCATTACAGTTCCTCTTCACACTGTCACAGATCCAGGCTTATTATCAGGCTCATTACAGTCCCTCTTCACACTGTCACAGATCCAGGCTTATTATCAGGCTCATTACAGTCCCTCTTCACACTGTCACAGATCCAGGCTTATTATCAGGCTCATTACAGTCCCTCTTCACACTGTCACAGATCCAGGCTTATTATCAGGCTCATTACAGTCCCTCTTCACACTGTCACAGATCCAGGCTTATTATCAGGCTCATTACAGTCCCTCTTCACACTGTCACAGATCCAGGCTTATTATCAGGCTCATTACAGTCCCTCTTCACACTGTCACAGATCCAGGCTTATTATCAGGCTCATTACAGTCCCTCTTCACACTGTCACAGATCCAGGCTTATTATCAGGCTCATTACAGTCCCTCTTCACACTGTCACAGATCCAGGCTTATTATCAGGCTCATTACAGTCCCTCTTCACACTGTCACAGATCCAGGGTTATTATCAGGCTCATTACAGTCCCTCTTCACACTGTCACAGATCCAGGCTTATTATCAGGCTCATTACAGTTCCTCTTCACACTGTCACAGATCCAGGCTAATTATCAGGCTCATTACAGTCCCTCTTCACACTGTCACAGATCCAGGCTTATTATCAGGCTCATTACAGTCCCTCTTCACACTGTCACAGATCCAGGCTAATTATCAGGCTCATTACAGTCCCTCTTCACACTGTCACAGATCCAGGCTTATTATCAGGCTCATTACAGTCCCTCTTCACACTGTCACAGATCCAGGCTTATTATCAGGCTCATTACAGTCCCTCTTCACACTGTCACAGATCCAGGCTTATTATCAGGCTCATTACAGTCCCTCTTCACACTGTCACAGATCCAGGCTTATTATCAGGCTCATTACAGTTCCTCTTCACACTGTCACAGATCCAGGCTTATTATCAGGCTCATTACAGTTCCTCTTCACACTGTCACAGATCCAGGCTTATTATCAGGCTCATTACAGTTCCTCTTCACACTGTCACAGATCCAGGCTTATTATCAGGCTCATTACAGTTCCTCTTCACACTGTCACAGATCCAGGCTTATTATCAGGCTCATTACAGTTCCTCTTCACACTGTCACAGATCCAGGCTTATTATCAGGCTCGTTACAGATATTGATTACCCTGTAGAATGGCTACGTAGGAGGGTTAGGAGAGGAAAGACAGACTCTGCGCCAACAGGGCTTTAACAGTGTGTGTGTGTGTGTGTGTGTGTGTGTGTGTGTGTGTGTGTGTGTGTGTGTGTGTGTGTGTGTGTGTGTGTGTGTGTGTGTGTGTGTGTGTGTGTGTGTGTGTGTGTGTGTGTGTGTGTGTGTGTGTGTCCTACCCTAACAGAATGTTATAGAGCTAGAGTGGGAGGTAGAGATCGACACAGGACAGGAACAAGAATCCCGCTGGTCTTGTGGGCGGCCCCGGCAGGATTCCTGCAGGAATGGGAGTTTAGTTGTAGAGTTAAGTTCTGGACAGGATCGACAGTCCACAGGAATGGGCAGTACAGGAATAGTTATAAAATTTGTTTTAAAAAAATTAAAATATATATATGTAGTGTAGAACATTTCATAAAAACTACAACTGTCTGTAGGTCTAATAGAGTTTACATAATAAAAATCGATTTCAAAAAATACCCCCCTCCTCTCCCCTTCCGTTGGCTCACTGTAGCTAGTCACTACTTTACACAGAGACAATAGCACATGTTCATACCATGAGTTCATCCGTAATTGGGTAAGTAGAAGGGCTGCCTTTATTACCAAAGTCTTCAGCTGTGTGTTCAAGCAACTGTCTGCTGTGCGCTGAGAAGCAGCCAAGCGGAGCAGTTGCTATGGAGAAGCAGCCAAGCGGAGCAGTTGCTATGGAGAAGCAGCCAAGCGGAGCAGTTGCTACGGAGAAGCAGCCAAGCGGAGCAGTTGCTATGGCTACTCACACACAGATCGTACTATCGCGTTAGTGGACACTCGCTCTGCTCTGAGGGCAGGTCTGACGGTGTTGAACAATAGAAGGGACTTTTTTTTGTAGCAGGTTAGCTAAAAAAATCCTCAAAATTGTCCCTGATACCTATTTAGCTACAACTTGTTTCCACTGATGACATTCTGCACGCAGAGCGAGGGACAGACATACGAGCAGCTTAAGGGAGAAAATGATTTCTGATTTCTGAGCGTAGAAATTAGCACAGGACATGACGTTAGTGATTTCTAGCGGAAAGGAACATAAAAGTTTGGTCCTGTAAAGATTTGATAAGACTGGACAGTAATTCATTTTCACTCCTGTGTCAACCTATAGTGGGTAAGATGAGGAAAAGCGAGTAAGCACAGGATAGGAATATTGACTGGTAAGAGTTAGTTATTATGAGGTTGATATATAGGATTATTGCATTATTTATTTAAATAATTTTTTTCATGTGTTTTTATAATATTTTGTTTTTACCCCTTTTTCTCCCCAACTTGGTATTTAACTGGTAGTTAGTCTTGTCTCATCGCTGTGTACCTGCATGCCTATGTACTGTATGTTTGTATTTGTGTGTGTGTGTGTGTGTGTGTGTGTGTGTGTGTGTGTGTGTGTGTGTGTTCGAGTGCTCCCTCTCCGACCTCTAGGTCACCAGGCTGCTCGTTATGGCGCATACCTGTCACCATCGTTACTCTCATTATGACGCTCACCTGGACTCCATCACCTCCTTGATTACCTTCACTATATATCTCACTCCCTTTGGTTTCTTCCCCAGGAGTCATTGTTTCTGTTTCAGTTTCATGTCTGTGCGTTGTTCGTGTTTCTTGTTTTGTATTATGTTGTGTTAATTTATTAAAAAACTCACTCCCTGAACTTGCTTCCCGACTCTCAGCGCACATCGTTACAATGTGCCTGTATATGTGTGTGTGTGTGTGTGCCTGCCGGTGTGTCCGTTCCTGTGCATGTGTGTGTGTGCCTGCCGGTGTGTCCGTTCCTGTGCATGTGTGTGTGTGTGTGTGTGTGTGTGTTGTGTGCCTATGTGTGTATGTGGTTGTGTGTCTGTGTCTGTGTGTGTGTGTGTGTGTGTGTGTGTGTGTGTGTGTGTGTGTGTGTGTGTGTGTGTGTGTGTGTGTGTGTGTGTGTGTGTGTGACTCACATTGGGAGGGTCGACAGGGGTCGCTGTGGTTGCTGGAAACCGAGGAGACACTGGAGCTGCGTACAAAGCCGAAGGCAGCCAGACGGGCAGGTGGCAAGGCCGAGAAGCCTGGGGGTCGCAGACGAGACTGACCCGGTTTAGGCAGCAGGGTCCTGGCCACGGTGGTCTCTGGACCTGGCGTCCTCTGGTCTGCTGGAGGGGGAAGGGGGTTTAGTGTTGGCAAAGTCATATACTGTATAAATGATCGTGTGCCGATCTGAAAGGATTGAATAGGGATATGGAGGCAAAGGGATTACAGAAGGCAAGGTGGAGGGCTATTTGTGATTGGTCACACGAGTGATAACACATCACTCCAATACTACACATTCCAGCCATCGTCCCTATCTATTCATTCATCCTATCGACTGGCCCCCTCAGGTCCTTCACCCCTCTCTTCACTGCGTCCCAAATCTGGAATAGGGTTCCATTTGGGACGCAACCTCTGTGACCCTACTAGGGACCTGTGATGATATTCGTAGCTTCGACTCTGCTGTCATGAGATCGTGATCGTCATCACAGTTGATTCTGTTATAGGATGGAACGATTCACCGATACACATCGATCTCTGGTTCATTTGTTTAAAATATAAGGGACTCCAAACCGATCCAAATGTAGCACGTATCGGCCAGAAAAATCAATTCAAACAAAGTTGATTCACTGACAACCTTTTGCTCAAATTATTTTCTTTCTAGCTCTCGAAAATACCTCTCTTCCTTTGTGACAACTGATGTGTCCTCTCCTTCAGTGTCTAACTGAGCATGTCGCCAGTCATTGATCGAACAACTCATTTTGCATGCCGAACAACCCCAGGGAATTTCAGTAGCGCGCTGTACGCATCTTCCCACATCAACTCATCTCTGACCACTGGCTACATCCTGCATTCAAGATGGCCGCTCCCCTCCTCAAGAAACTAACACTTGACCCCGTTAAACGTTAAAAACTACAGTCCGGTATCCCTTCTTTCTGTTCTTTCCAAAACCCTTGATTGTGCTGATGTCTCTGACCAACGCTCTAGTTATCTCTCTCAGAATGATCTTCTTGACCCTAACCAGTCAGGCTTTAAGACGGAGAATTCAACTGAGGCTCTCCGCTCTTTCAAAACTGACTCTCTCTCCTCTGTTCTCATCCTCCGCTACCTTCAACACCGTGAACCATCAGATCCTCCTCTCCACCCTCTCAGGGTTGGGCGTCTCAGGCTCTGCAAACTCACAGGTGTTGATTGGGAGAGCTAGCTAAGTCAACAACGGGTAAGACAACAACAGCTAATCAGCTAAGACAACAACAGGTAAAATGGCGATGAATGGGCAGAGAAATAGCGGATCCGTGTCACATTGAGTGAGGCGGGTTACCGGAAGGTATATTTAATTTAAAAATAGAAAAGAGATTGAAAATAAATTGAAATATATACAAAAAGACGAAAAATACAAAAAGTAAACGAGAGGACGACAAACCACGTCTGCACTGCTACGCCATCTTGGAAAACATCTGCGGCGCCCTGCGCTTGAAACCAGCTCTCTGTCTCCCCTCGTGTTCATTACAACCTCAAGCTCAACCTTGAAAAAAACAGTCTTTGTCTACCAGGCGAAGACCTGCCCGCTCCAAGACATCTCCATCACGGTTAACAACTCCAGTGTTACCCTCCCAGAATGCAAAGAACCTTGGCATGACCCTGGATAATGCCCTGTCGTTCTCTACAAACATCAAAGCAGTGACTCGCTCCTGCAGGTTCATGCTCTACACCAGGGAAACAATGCCTTACCGTTAGTGGTGTGGTAGATGCCCAGTTTACCTTCATGTTTTCATGTTTGGTATTACGATCCTTGTAGGGACCTAAAATGTATTTCCATTAAAAAAAAACCTATTTTCCCTAACCCTAACTCCTCACCCTAATTCTAACCCTACCCCCCTAAAGCCTAAAATAGGTTTTGTCCTAGTAGGGACCTGGGAAATGTCCCCACGAGGGAGAATTGTCCTTGTTTTACTATCCTAGTGGGGACTTCCGGTACCCACAAAGGTAGTACTAGACACACACACACACACACACACACACACATCGATTCGCTCCTCTAATCAAACCCAAATGCACCGAATCGTTCCTGCGTCGTATCGGAGCCCATGTATCTATACTGAACAAAAATACTATATATAATAATATAAATATAAACGCAACATGTAAAGTGTCCCATGTTTCATGAACTGAAATTATCCCAGAAATGTTCCATACGCACAAAAATCACAAATTTGTTTACATTCCTCCCTGTTAGCGAGTATTTATCTGTGGTCAAGATAATCCATCCACCTGACAGGTGTGGCATATCCAGAAGCTGATTAAACAGCATGATCAAATCAAATCAATGTAAATAGTCCAGGTGGCCATTTGATTAATTTTTCAGCAGTCTTATAGCTTAGGGGTAGAAGCTGTTAAGGAGCCTTTTGGACCTAGACTTGGCGCTCCGGTACAGCTTGCCGTGCGGTAGCAGAGAAAACAGTCTATGACTTGAGTGACTGGAGTCTTTGACAACTTTTTTTACCTTCCTCTGACACCGCCTATTATATAGGTCCTGGATGGCAGGAAGCTTGGCACCGCTGATGTATTGGGCTGTACACACAACCCTCTGTAGCACCTTACGGTCAGATTCCAAGCAGTTGCCATACCAGGTGGTGATGCAAACGCTCAGGATGCTCTCGATGGTGCAGCTGTATAACTTTTTGAGGATCTGGGGACCCATGCCAAATCTTTTCAGTCTCCTGAGGGG
Organism: Salmo trutta; assembly: GCF_901001165.1. NCBI lineage: Eukaryota > Metazoa > Chordata > Actinopteri > Salmoniformes > Salmonidae > Salmo > Salmo trutta. The sequence continues at coordinate 43,988,032 of NC_042982.1, read as the reverse complement.
GAAAAGGTGGTGTTGTGCCTTTTTAATGGCTGTCTTGGTGTGTTTGGACCATGATGGCTTGTTGGTGCTATGGACACCAAGGAACTTGAAACTCTCGACCCATTCCACTACAGCCCTGTCGATTTGAATGAGGGCGTGTTCGGCCCTCCGTTTTCTTGTAGTCCACGATCAGCTCCTTTGTCTTGCTCACATTGAGGGAGAGGTTGCTGTCCTGGTACCACACTGATCACCGACTCTCATCGTTGTCGGTGATCAGGCCTACCACTAATGATGGTGTTGGAGTCGTGCTTGGCCACGCAGTCGTGAGTGAACAGGGAGTACAGGAGGAGAATAAGCACACACCCCTAAGGGTCTTGATGATCAGCGTGGCGGATGTGTTGTTACCTACCCTCACCACCAGGGGGCGACCCGTCAGGAAGTCCAGGATCCAGTTGCAGAGGGAGGTGTTTAGTCCCAGGGTCCTTAGTTTAGTTTAGTTTATTAATTCGACCATTTAAAAAAAACAAGCACACATAAAACTTAAAAGCCATACATGCACATTTATAAAATCATGGAGGATATCACACAATAAAGTCTGGGGACTTATTTCCATTGTGGTCCTCTTGAGATAAGATGGCTAGACAAGATGGAACACAGTATGGCAGTGAAATAATAAAAACAAAAACATAGAAGAAGAACATCTATCTCATCATTCCAGTTACATCATAGGGGTTATTCATATGGGCACAGAAGACATCAAACATATTTTTACTTTATTTTTTAAAGCTGTCCAGAGAGGACATTGTTTTTATAGGCAGAGGCAACTCATTCCATTCTGAGGCTCCAGTATACAAGAAAGTACCTTTCCCAGCATTACTCCTGAACCTGTATAAGCACACATCTGCAACACCTGATCTGGTGCTGTGATTGTGTGCATCCAGTAACACGAGGAAAGTAATCACTTAGATATCTGGGCGCAGGACCATAAATACTCCTCTAGTCTAATCTGGGATACGCTTACCTCAACAGGTGTAACAGGGTTCGTTATGTTGGTTATGTTTCCACTTGCCTCTAAAGAAATGTGAATTTAATGTTCAAGTATTCTTATTGGTTGGTTCAACTCTGATGACAATAAGGCGTGTTGTGATTGGCCCCCGCTTGCAGATAGGGGGAGATCGCGAACGTCAGGTCTTCCCAGTATGAAAATGTGATGCAAGGGATAGGTCACGTTCTGAATACTGTTTTCTATTTTACAATGTGTACAAGTTTGCCGTGCGTTACTGATTTATACATGTGTGGGTATATGGTACCTGTTAGGGATTGAGGAGCTTTCTGGGATGTGCTTTGGCATATGATTGCTGTAAATAAGTGTGTTAGCTAGCATACACCGATGTAATGGTCACATAAGCCCACTGCTAACACAGTTGTCTTCATGCTACAGATTTTGCCATCAATATTGTTAAGCCCTGCACAACTAACGTGCTGTTTCCCATTTAACAACAGGAATAAATGATGCTCAACTGGGACCACTGGCTGATGTGATTTATTAGGAGAAAACACAACGCAAGGAGAGTACGATATACATCTGTTACACAGGCAGCCAGTTTAGTTCCTGAAAGCAGCTCCTGCCTATGTGAGTACGTGGACTCACCTTCAATACATGATCAGCTTATTCTGGGCTATCTGGAGCTTCCCCTTCATAAGTTTAGATAAGCCCCCAAACCAGGAAGTAGCTTAGTAATGAGCTTTGTGGGCACTATGGTGTTGAACACTGAGCTGTAGTCAATGAACAGCATTCTCACATAGGTGTTCCTTTTGTCCAGGTGGGAAAAGGCAGTGTGGAGTGCGATTGAGATTGTGCCATCTGTGGATCTGTTTAGGCGTTGACCAGCCTTTCAAAGCATTTCATGGCTACCGACGTGAGTGCTACGGGGCGCTAGTCATTTAGGCAGGTTACCATCGCTTTCTTGGACACAGGGACTATGGTGGTCTGCTTGAAACATGTAGATATTACAGACTTGGTCAGGGAGAGGTTGAAAATGTCAGTGAAGCCACTTGCCAGTTGGTCCACGCATGCTCTGAGTACACGTCCTGGTAAACCGTCTGGCCCCACAGCCTTGTGAATATTGACCTGTTTAAAGGTCTTGCTCACATCGGCTACAGAGAGCGTGATCACACAGTTGTCCGGGACAGCTGATGCTCTCCTGCATGCTTCAGTGTTGCTTGCCTCGAAGCGAGCATAAAAGGCATTTCGCTAGTCTTGTAGGATCGCGCCACTTGGCAGTGCGCGGCTGGGTTTACCTTTGTAGTCCGTAATAGTTTGTGTCAGAGCCAGTGTAGTAGGATTCAATCTTAGTCCTGTATTGATGCTTTGCCTGTTTGATGGTTCATCGGAGGGCATAGCGGGATTTCTTATAAGTGTACAGAGTAGTGTCCTGTACCTTGAGAGACAAACAATGCGAAAAAACACACAAAATAGCACAGTTGGTTAATTTCTCTACCATAAGCCGCCTCTAACGTCGTTTTAGAGAATTTGGCTGTACATCCAACCAGCCTTACAACTGCAGACCCGGCGTAACTACAGCAGCCCAGGACCTCCACATCTGGGCTTCTTTACCTGCGGGATCACCTGAGACCAGCCACCCAGACAGCTGATGAAACTGAGGAGTATTTCTGTCTGTAATAAAGCCCATTTGTGCAGAATAAACGAATTGTGATTGGCTGGGCCTGGCTCTCCAGTGGGTGGGCTTGGCTCCCAAGTGGGTGGGCCTATGCCCTCCCAGGCCCATCCATGGCTGCGCCACTGCCCAGTCATTTGAAATCCATAGATTAGGGCCTAATTTATTTATTTCAATCGACTGATTTCCTTATATGAATTGTAACTCAGTGAAATTGTTGAAATTGTTGCATGTTGCGTTAATATTTTTGTTCATTATAGATATGTATTGAATCATCTTGAAAGGGAAAGACGCACATCCTTACTCTGTTCTACCTTATGGCCGCAGGCTGGCCATACAGCCGCTCAATCTCAGATCATGTGCCTACCGCAGGCCTGGTCCCTGTGATGACAGCCTATTAATATGTCAGAGTCATTTCTCTCTCTGTCTGATAGGATGGAGGGATGGAGGGAGGATGAGACCGTGATGGAGAGAGCCACATGAATGATTACTCATGGTTTTGAAACACTTTAGATATCTCCTAATTACATAACGCTACATAACACTCTATAATGCTATATAACGCCCAATAATGTCATATAATGCTACATGACTCTACAATGCCTACATAATGCTCTATAATGCTATATAGTGCTACACAACGCTCTATAATGCTACATAGCGCTCTACAGTGCTACATAATGCTCTATAATGTGACATAAAGCTCTATAACGCTACATCTCCTAATTACATAACGCTACATAACACACTATAATGCTACATAACACACTATAACGCTACATGACACACTATAATGGTACATAATGCTACATAGCGCTACATAAACATTCATAACGCCACATAAACAATCAGCGATCATGTGTTTGTAAGTTGAATAGATGAGCCAGTCAGTTCTGCCGCAGTGAGAAATATTGTGTTTTAGTTGGTACTTCTGTCAAGCGATGTACCAGTTCCACTGCTGCCAGTCATTTGTACTTCAAAGGCTGTAGGTGTCTGCAGTCAAGCCTCATTAATATTTATTAACTGAAATGACTACGGTATTTCTTACAATAACTTCAAGAAAATACATTTGTCCATCTGCCCCAGGGCTTGGTAACTAGGACGATGCTGGCAAAGGTAGCAGAGAGGAGAAAAATCCTTCAACATCAAAGTATTGCTGACTAAATTAACTTAACATAACCAGTCAAAGTCAATGAACCGTTCCACTAATTAGGTGCCTTTTGAGTAGTGTGAGTTGTTGGGGGGGGGAAAAAAACGATTTTATTTCACCTAATTTTAACATTCTGATATAGTGTTTAACTTAATTAAAAACACATTTCAAGAAGTTAAAGGTCCCCATGCAGTCTTTTTAATAAAACATTTTTAATCATCACTGTTTGTCTAATAAATCATAGTGTGTGTTAATTTCATGAAAATATATTATTTGTAATTTATTTCCCTAAGCTTCCTTTTGCCATTGAAATGCTCAGTCTGACTGAGTGGGAGTGTTAATACAAAAAAATAAGTATATATTTACATACACAGCCCTGATTGGCAGATAGGATCATCTAGACTCTAGAGCCCACCCCGCTTACCCCTTCATGTAGGAGGATACATATGCAAATAAAAACGACTGGTCATTGGTCAGAATAATCCGATCAGATTGTGATGTCATGCTGTGTGCCATTTTTTTCCTTCTTTCTTTAATAATCCTGTTGAGGCTACGGGTTAGCAATGAACCCTGAGACGGGATCGCTAGCAAGGCTGGAAATTCAAAACATCAAAAATCTAATAACTTCAATTTCTCAAACAATCAACTATTTTACACCATTTAAAAGATAAACATCTCCTTAATCTAACCACATTGTTCGATTTTCAAAGAGGCTTTACGGCAAAAGCATAAAGTTAGATTATGTTAGGACAGTACATAGCCACAAAAGTACAAACATCCATTTTCAATTCGAGGTCAGGCGTCACCAAAAGCAGAAACCAGCTAAAATTATGCACCAACCTTTGACAATCTCCATCAGATGACACTCCTAGGACATTATGTTATACAATACATGCATTTTTTGTTCCATCAAGTTCATATTTATATCCAAAAACAGCATTTTACAGTAGCGGTGAAATTCAGATTTTTTCTTCTCTGAAATGCTTCCGGTGAACAACGTTACAATTTTCAAAATTACTATTCGAAAACATTGGTAAATTATAATATTGTCATTCAAATAATTATAGTTTAACATTTCGTAAATGCTACTGTCTTGCCAGATTTCAAAATAACTTTACTGGGAAATCACAAGTTGCAATAAACCGGGTGCTGTGCTAAGAACAATAGGCTAGGCTATATAGGTTAGCATCATCTTGTAACCATGTAATATCAATAATACTATAGTCAATAATCCCTTACCTTTGATTATCTTCATACATTGGCACTTCCAGGAATCCCAGGTCCACAACAAATGTGGTTTCTTTTGACAAAGTTCATAATTGATGTCCAAATAACTCCAAGTTGTTCCATGTTGTTAGCGCTTCGGTGGCTACTAAAAAGTAGCGCGGGGAGGGGTGTGAAGTCACGGCAAAAAGTTACAAAAAGTTAAAAAAATAATCTATTTACGTTCGTTCAAACATGTCAAACGTTGTTTAGCATCAATCTTTAGAGCCATTTTTAACGTGAAACATCAGTAATGTTTCAACCCGACCTCTCCTGTCTAGAACAACGTTTTTGAAAAATGTCTCGTGTCTCATGATTGCGCAGGTGCAGGCAATAATGGAAGTGACGACATCCCAGGGACGTCAACTTCACTGCATTCTTATTTGCTCTCTGTTCATCATAGACGCTTCAAACAACTTTATAAAGATCGCTGACATCTTGTGGAAGCCGTAGGAGTTGCGAAATGAATCCTTTCTCACTGTGGTATCTAATAAACAATGACTCTAAATAGTACAGCCACAAAATTCTCATTTTTTAAAATCTATTTTTCTCAGGTTTTTGCCTGCAATATGAGTTTTGTTATACTTACAGACACCATTCAAACTGTTTTAGAAAATGCAGAGTGTTTTCTATCCGAATGTGTTAATAATATGCATATCCTAGCTTCTGAGTTGGTGTAGGAGGCAGTTAAAAATGGGCACATATTTTTTTCAAAATTCTCAATACTGCCCCCTAGCCCGTAGAGGTTTTAAACTCTACACTAAAAGGGCATTTTCATAATTTTCCAGTTTCAAAGTGTTATTTCGACCTCAGTGTGGAATAAAAAAATAAAAAAATGGAATATCTAGTTTGACTGCCCCTTTAAATCAAATAAAAAAAGACTACAGTAAATTCATATTAAGTGCTAAATAAAGTAAAAGAGTTTCATCAATTTCATCTTTAAATCAGCCATCAATTCCCTTGTGACAGAGGGGATGGAAGCTTGTTGAGTACAACAGGGAGGGGCAATTGAATGAAAACTTCACAAAAAACATTGACATTTTAAAAATATTTCCAGCCAGGGTTGACGTGTTATGCTCGACCTGTTCAGTTTTACACCACAAAATGGCCTAAAACTGTGGAACCAGCTCAGCTGCTTTTACATTATGATGTTCAATGTTTCTTTAGAAACATTATTAAAATGAGTGTCAACCTAGTTCATGTAACAGGGTTAACCTTAAAATGAGGGAAAGGTTTATTTTGTCTTTCTTAAAATGAATCACTAATAACATGAAATAAATAATGACTGTCAAAGCAAAAATGACTGTCAAAGAAACAAAATAACTAGGGCTTTACAATGATGGTAAAAACTTGGAGAAATGTTGGGGTTTAACTGGGTTAAAATCTTCCTAGAAGACACAGAGGGTGCACAGACAAAATGCAGAATTTTGGCAATTTAGCAAGTCTTTATTAATGTATTCCATCTAAATTATTATTATTTTTATTGAACCTTTATTTAATTAGGCAAGTCAGTTAAGAACAAATTCTTATTTTCAATGATGGCCTACCGGGGAACAGTGGGTTTAACTGCTTTGTTCAGGGGCAGAACGACAGATTTTTTTTATTTTGTCAGCTCGGGGTTTCAATCTAGCAACCTTTCGGTTACTAGTCCAACATTCTAACCACTAGGTTACCTGCCACCCCAATTAAATGGAAAAAGCAGTCAAAAAACGGATTTCTTATGTTTTATATATATACTGCTCAAAAAAATAAAGGGAACACTAAAATAACACATCCTAGATCTGAATGAATGAAATAATCTTATTAAATACTTTTTTCTTTACATAGTTGAATGTGCTGACAACAAAATCACACAAAAAGAATCAATGGATATCCAATTTATCAACCCATGGAGGTCTGGATTTGGAGTCACACTCAAAATTAAAGTGGAAAACCACACTACAGGCTGATCCAACTTTGATGTAATGTCCTTAAAACAAGTCAAAATGAGGCTCAGTAGTGTGTGTGGCCTCCACGTGCCTGTATGACCTCCCTACAACGCCTGGGCATGCTCCTGATGAGGTGGCGGATGGTCTCCTGGGGGATCTCCTCCCAGACCTGGACTAAAGCATCCGCCAACTACTGGACAGTCTGTGGTGCAACATGGCGTTGGTGGATGGAGTGAGACATGATGTCCCAGATGTGCTCAATTGGATTCAGGTCTGGGGAACGGGCGGGCCAGTCCATAGCATCAATGCCTTCCTCTTGCAGGAACTGCTGACACACTCCAGCCACATGAGGTCTAGCATTGTTTGCATTAGGAGGAACCCAGGGCCAACCACACCAGCATATGGTCTCACAAGGGGTCTGAGGATCTCATCTCGGTACCTAATGGCAGTCAGGCTACCTCTGGCGAGCACATGGAGGGCTGTGCGGCCCCCCAAAGAAATGCCACCCCACACCATGACTGACCCACCGCCAAACCGGTCATGCTGGAGGATGTTGCATGCAGCAGAACGTTCTCCCTGGCGTCTCCAGACTCTGTCACGTCTGTCACGTGCTCAGTGTGAACCTGCTTCATCTGTGAAGAGCACAGGGCGCCAGTGGCGAATTTGCCAATCTTGGTGTTCTCTGGCAAATGCCAAACGTCCTGCACGGTGTTGGGCTGTAAGCACAACCCCCACCTGTGGACGTCGGGCCCTCATACCACCCTCATGGAGTCTGTTTCTGACCGTTTGAGCAGACACATGCACATTTGTGGCCTGCTGGAGGTCATTTTGCAGGGCTCTGGCAGTGCTCCTCCTGCTCCTCCTTGCACAAAGGCGGAGGTAGCGGTCCTGCTGCTGGGTTGTTGCCCTCCTTTGGCCTCCTCCACATCTCCTGATGTACTGGCCTGTCTCCTGGTAGCACCTCCATGCTCTGGACACTACGCTGACAGACACAGCAAACCTTCTTGCCACAGCTCGCATTGATGTGCCATCCTGGATGAGCTGCACTACCTGAGCAACTTGTGTGGGTTGTAGACTCCGTCTCATGCTAACACTAGAGTGAAAGCACCGCCAGCATTCAAAAGTGACCAAAACATCAGCCAGGAAGCATAAGAACTGAGAAGTGGTCTGTGGTCACCACCTGCCGAACCACTCCTTTATTGGGGGTGTCTTGCTAATTGCCTATAATTTCCACCTGTTGTCTATTCCATTTGCACAACAGCATGTGAAATGTATTGTCAATCAGTGTTGCTTCCTAAGTGGACAGTTTGATTTCACAGAAGTGTGATTGACTTGGAGTTACATTGTGTTGTTTAAGTGTTCCCTTTATTTTTTTGAGCAGTGTATTTCAACACTATGTGGTTAGAATAATATTGAGAAATGGAAAATTATGATAATGCATTTTAGTGTAAGAGCTGTTTGAAAAGCCCTCCTGAGAATTTCAGCTTGTTTGACTGGGTGTTAATAAACCAATAACAGTAAAGAAAGTCCTCTCTGTCAATAACAGCTAGTTTTCAGGTTACACATCCCTCCCATTAGGCTCCTCCAATTAGGCCCCTCTCTCAGACCACAGTCCTAGCTAATTTTTTATCAACATGATAATTCTAGAACACGCAGCTGGAACATATCAACATGATAGTTCTAGAACACGCAGCAGGAACATATCAACATGATAGTTCTAGAACACGCAGCTGGAACATATCAACATGATAGTTCTAGAACACGCAGCAGGAACATATCAACATGATAGTTCTAGAACACGCAGCAAGAACATATCAACATGATAGTTCTAGAACATTCAGCAGGAACATATCAACATGATAGTTCTAGAACACGCAGCTGGAACATATCAACATGATAGTTCTAGAACACGCAGCAGGAACATATCAACATGAAAGTTCTAGAACACGCAGCAGGAACATATCAACATGATAATTCTAGAACACGCAGCAGGAACATATCAACATGATAGTTCTAGAACACGCAGCAGGAACATATCAACATAATAGTTCTAGAACACGCAGCAGGAACATATCAACATGATAATTCTAGAACACGCAGCAGGAACATATTTTACATTTTACATTTTAGTCATTTAGCAGACGCTCTTATCCAGAGCGACTTACAATAGTGAATGCATACATTTCATTTCATGCATTCTTTTTTTTTTTTGTACTGGCCCCCCGTGGGAATCGAACCCACAACTCTGGCGTTGCACACACCATGCTCTACCAACTGAGCCACACCGAAGACCATATCAACGTTATAATTCTAGAACACGCAGCAGGAACATATCAACATGATCATTCTAGAACACGCAGCAGGAACATAGCGTAACATTCTAGCAGCAACATACTGTAATTCTATAATGGTAAACAGCAGCTCTAGAGAAGACTCTCCCTCCCCTCTCCCCCTCTCCACCTTTCCTGCTCTCCCTCACCCTCCCTCTGTCCTTCCAGCCTCCTCTCAGCCTCTGTCTCACCTGTGGAGTCATGGTTTCCCTGGTTGTTCCCTGGTGGTGCCTGCTGCTGTCCTGGATGGCTGAGGGTCACGACCCCTGACCGCTGACCGGTCTGGCCCTGGAACATAGTCCTGTTCTTGGCTGCAGCAGGCTGCCGGGTGACGGCCCCTAACCCCAGCTGGGGCCCTCTGGGCCTGGGGGAACGGTAGAGGCCTGTCCCCTCCTGGGGAGCCAGCTGTGAAGGTGCTGGAGCCAACTAGACCAGAGACAAACAACGTCAGTTACTTTCAGTTCGCTTCATTTCAGTTTAGTTCAATTCATTAAATTATATTATATTTAATTAAAGTTTTGTATCAGTCAGCACGCAGAAAAGGATTTGATTTTCAAGCATGTGAACATTTGGCTTCTACAAATACACACAAGACCATACCACACCCTCTCACCTCATGCATGTATCTGTCAGTCAGTTCCCCATGAAAGCTCTCAGAGTTCAAAGAGAGGTTGTGAGGAGGAGGGTGGCTGGGAGGTTTGATGCCCAGCGACGTCATGCCGGTACCCGGGGGGAAGTATCCTGCCTTCTGCATCTCCTGACGGTACTTATCAAAGAGTATATTAGAGGAGCAGAGTACCTGTGAGGCCTTAGAATGGGGCTCTGCCTTGTGGGGCTTTCTGTGGGCTGTAGGAGGGCTGGGGTGGGAAAAGGACAGGCGGAGAGGGAGTGTCATGGCTTCATTTGGGTCAACCTCTGTCCCCTGGGACTTCACCTGAGGGGTCTTACGGACGTACGTGATGATCTTGGGACGGGCGGGTTTGGGTTTGTGAGGAGAGGCTCTCCTAGGGTCTGCAGGTGGCTGAGGGGAGATGGGTTTGGGGATGTTGCTGATTACACATACCTTACTAGGCGCTTTGAGGCCACTGGTGGTACCTCTCTGTGGGGAGTCGCTGCGGTCCTGGCTGGAGGCTCGGTTGCTGGCCTTGGCTGGAGAGGTGGAGGAGGGAGGTCTGGAACTGGTCTTGGCGGGGGAGGAGGGGGCTGGTCTCCTGGGGGACCAGGGAGGGGTGGCGGGGCGGCTGGGGCTCCTGCTGGGGCTACCCCAGGGCTTCCTCCCATCCAGGCTAGAAGGACTGGAGCTACGTTCAAACGAGCCCTGTTTCCTCAACGTTCTGTCGAAGGATGCCTCTTTCATCAACGTTCTATCTAAGAAAGGTTCTTTCTTCAAGCTTCTATCAAACGAGGCCGACTTCTTTGTGGTGTTTTCAAACAAGGTTGTTTTCTTTAGGCTTTGTTCAAACGAAGTCGTTTTCTTCATGCTTTGTCCGAAGGAGCCTTGTTCCTTTGAGGTTTTATCAAAAGAGCCATGCTTTTTCAAGCTTCTGGTTTCAACAGATTGAATCCCATTTGTGCCTGACTTGGCGGGTAAGTTGTGGTTCATATCAGGGGGTATAACCTTGTGGTCCTCAGCTGCCTTCCTTTCACTACCTCTAGCATCCTGGTGGTCCTCAGCTGCCTTCCCTTCACTACCTCTAGCATCCTGGTGGTCCCCAGCTGCCTTCCCTTCACTACCTCTAGCATCCTGGTGGTCCTCAGCTGCCTTCCCTTCACTACCTCTAGCATCCTGGTGGTCCTCAGCTGCCTTCCCTTCACTACCTCTAGCATCCTGGTGGTCCTCAGCTGCCTTCCCTTCACTACCTCTAGCATCCTGGTGGTCCTCAGCTGCCTTCCCTTCACTACCTCTAGCATCCTGGTGGTCCTCAGCTGCCTTCCCTTCACTACCTCTAGCATCCTGGTGGTCCCCAGCTGCCTTCCCTTCACTACCTCTAGCATCCTGGTGGTCCTCAGCTGCCTTCCCCCCACTACCTCTAGCATCCTGGTGGTCCACAGCTGCCTTCCCTTCACTACCTCTAGCATCCTGGTGGTCCTCAGCTGCCTTCCTTTCACTACCTCTAGCATCCTGGTGGTCCTCAGCTGCCTTCCCTTCACTACCTCTAGCATCCTGGTGGTCCACAGCTGCCTTCCCTTCACTACCTCTAGCATCCTGGTGGTCCACAGCTGCCTTCCCTTCACTACCTCTAGCATCCTGGTGGTCCCCAGCTGCCTTCCCTTCACTACCTCTAGCATCCTGGTGGTCCTCAGCTGCCTTCCCCCCACTACCTCTAGCATCCTGGTGGTCCACAGCTGCCTTCCCTTCACTACCTCTAGCATCCTGGTGGTCCTCAGCTGCCTTCCTTTCACTACCTCTAGCATCCTGGTGGTCCTCAGCTGCCTTCCCTTCACTACCTCTAGCATCCTGGTGGTCCTCAGCTGCCTTCCCTTCACTACCTCTAGCATCCTGGTGGTCCACAGCTGCCTTCCTCCCACTACCTCTAGCATCCTGGTGGTCCTCAGCTGCCTTCCCCCCACTGCCTCTAGCATCCTGGTACCTCTGCTCCAGATTCTGGTTGTGCTCTTCATTGCCCTGATCTTCCTCCATGTTCTGCTGACATTTACAACGACCCACTACGACGTTGTTACTGACTTGTGCTTCCGCAACGACAACCTCCTCAGTTGTATTCTGGTTTAGATCGAGGTCAGCTCGTTGTATTGTGCTTTTAGATGGAGCCTGAGGTTGTTTGGATCGCTGAGAGGCCTTGGACCGGTCTGAGATGGTGGTACAAGACTGGAAGGCCAGGGTGAGATCCTCTGAGATGGTCCCGTCTGGTCCTGAGGGTCCAGAGGGGACATGCCAGGAGTCTGTGGTGGTGGCCTGTGTCCGTCCAGCGGTGTCCAGAGCACTGACCAGACTCCCATCCGGACTGAACATAGTAGACAGGCGGGACACCAAGACATGGTTCTCAGAGCTGAACTCTGTCCTCGTTACATACTCCGCCGTCCCTCTGGTTCCTCCAGAGCCCATGGTGGCGGCGTCCTGCCCGTTGGAGCCACGTTGAATAGTCCTCCTCCCTCCTCCCTCTCTACTGTCAGAGACTAGATCCACTATGGAGACAGGCTGATCCAGGAGAATCTGCCGTGCACTTCCTTTCACTCCTACTCTTAGTCCTACTCCTTCACATACTTCCTCCTCCTCCTCCTCCTCTTCCTCCTCCTCCTCCTCCTCTACCAGGTATGCCTCCAGCTCCTGACATTCTAACATCTCAAACTCGGCCAGCTCAGGGTCGTCACACCGAGAGTCTGTCCCCCAGATGATAATCTTGTTCTTCTGCTCCTCTGTGACTGTCTGAGACACCTGTTCAGGTAAACATTTGATTCATCATCACTATATAAATAGCATTAAAGACTTTAAAAAAAAAGAGATACCAACTATGTGTACTATATAGACAGGCATCAGGAGTGTCAAACAGTCAAATTAATAAATAAATAGAATTCAGTGCTCTTGCTAAGAATGATCTTTAGTATGTGGCAGTCTGGCTTATTGGAATTGTGTATCGCTTAGTAATTCTCAGTTCTGTAAGTCACTCAGGTGTGTAAGTCAGTCAAATGTGAAAGTTACTCAGATGTGTAAGTCAGTCAGATCTGTAAGTAAGTCATTCTGATGTGTAAGTTACTCAGATGTGTAAGTCAGTCAGATGTTTAAGTCACTCAGATGTTTAAGTCAGTCAGATCTGTAAGTCATTCTGATGTGTAAGTTACTCAGATGTGTAAGTCACTCAGATGTTTAAGTCAGTCAGATGTTTAAGTCAGTCAGATGTTTAAGTCATGCAGATGTTTAAGTCGCTCAGATGTTTAAGTCAGTCAGATGTTTAAGTCAGTCAGATTTGTAAGTCAGTCAGATGTTTAAGTCAGTCAGATGTTTAAGTCGGTCAGATGTTTAAGTCAGTCAGATCTGTAAGTCAGTCAGATCTGTAAGTCAGTCAGATGTTTAAGTCACTCAGATGTGTAAGTCAGTCAGATCTGTAAGTCACTCAGATGTGTAAGTCGGTCAGATCTGTAAGTCACTCAGATGTTTAAGTCAGTCAGATGTTTAAGTCACTGGATAAATGTAGAGCATCATACCTCAGTGGTCTGAGACATCAGGGGGGGCAGAGTGTCAACATCTCCTCCTGTACTCTCCCCTCCGCTGCCCCCCTCCCCCGTCTGGATCATCTGGTTAGCGTTAGCATCCCCATCGGGTGTCACCGCCCCCACTCCCCCTCCCCCGGCCTGCTGGTTCTGGTTGTTGCTCCTGACCTCACCAACATGGCTGTTCTGGTTGTTGTTCCCGACCTCACCAACATGGCTGTGGCCGATGGCCGGCTCGCCTTGCTGACCACTCATTATGACCTCACGTCAGTTCTGTTCTGATTTCCTTCCTTCACTTAGTCACTCGGCCATCCATTAGATAACGCTGTGTACCCACAACTCTCAGGGTCTGGGGCTCTGGGTCTCTCTCTCTCTGCCTTATAGCATGAGCCCAGAGCTGGCTTCACATCTCTCTCCTGTCCTGTGTGGTCCTGGAGGTTTAGGGTATGGGCTGTCTCACTGAGGAGAGGAGGTGGGTCGCATGGCATCGGAGATCCTTAACGTGATAGAAAACAAGACAAGCCAATCATGTAGACATATCGTATTAATGACCTCTGTAGAATAATCTCACATCATGACATGCTACGTAAAGTTTTTATGACAAAAGATTGACACTTAAAAAGTTAGCAGAAAATGTCAAGACATTTTATGCATTTTGATACAGAGGGTTTTGCTACTTTATAGTAACCCCCCTCCCCTGAGTGGCACAGCGGTCTAAGGCACTGCATCTCAGTGCAAGAGGCATCCCTGCAGTCCCTTTTTCGAATTCAGGCTGCATCACATCCAGGCCATGATTGGGAGTCCCATAGGGCGGTGCACAATTGGCCCGGGATTGGCCCGGGGTAGGCCGTCATTGTAAATAAGAATTTGTTCTTAACTGACTTGTAAAAATGTAATTCTTCCCTGTGGCTCAGTTGGTAGAGCATGGTGTTTGCAATGCCAGCATGGTGTGTGCAATGCCAGGGTTGTGGGTTCAATTCCCAAGGGGGGCCAGTACAAAAAAATGCATGAAATGAAATGTATGCATTCACTACTGCTCTGGATAAGAGCGTCTGCTAAATGACTAAAATGTAAATGTAAACACCAGTGTGACATCTCATCTGTCACCTGGAACGATAAAGGGTTGAATCACCTAATAAAACCAGATAAAAATGATATCACAGCAATACAATGTAGCCTGAACCAGGGATGGCAGCATACTATAGCCATAACACATATCACATCCCTGTCCTGAATAGTGGTGTCTTCTCCCACAGAGTTGTTAGGTAGAGCAAACTGTAAGTGCTTCTATCTTGACTCTAGAGATATGTTCATGTGTAACTCTCTGTGTTGTTGTTTTTGTCGCACTGCTTTGCTTTATCTTGGCCAGGTCGCAGTTGTAAACGAGAATTTGTTCTCAACTGGCCTACCTGGTTTAATAAAGGAGAAATAAAATATAAAATACATTTAAAAAATATGGGACTTACACAGGGACAGTATCTGTTTGTATCCTACAACAGTGACATGTTGTCCACAGGGAGTAACAACACCCTACAAAGAGATAACCTCGGAACTATCCAACATACTGACACCAGAGACGATAAGCAGGAGATTTATAGCACAGGACAGTATTTACTAGCCTGGTCCCAGATCTGTTTGTGCCATCTATTAAAATGAACATAGGAGTTGGATAGCCTGATCCCAGAACTGTTTGTGCCATCTATGAGAATGACCAAAGGTGCTGGCAAGACAGCACAAACAGATCTTGGATCAGGTGTTTACAGCTCAGGGACTAACAATATTCATCACCTTTTTACTCCTACTGTCCTCTGTTTACGGTTCTGGTCATGCCCCCTAAATTCCCAGGTTTTCCAGGAATCCTCGTTGGAGGATTCTGGATTTCCTAATTTCAGGAATATTTCAACCGGGATTTCTGTAAAAACCTGGGAATTCCCGGGAAAGATACAAGCATTTTTCTGCACCACCTCAGTGACAGAGTTACATCTGTGTTAAATGGGATGTTCTATGGATAGCTGGCATCTCTCTGGAAGCTTCTCTCTGCTATATATATAGATATATATAGAGACGCTATATGACTGTGGTAATGCATATGTTGTCATATCACTGGTTCTCCCTAGTAACGAGCATCGCTACACTTCAGCAAATCCGTGGGAGGACATTCCCTAAGGTACACACACACACACATATACACACACACACACACACACACACACACACACACACACACACACACACACACACACACACACACACACACACACACACACACACACACACACACACACACACACAGAGACCAACTGTCAGCAATATTCCAGCCAGCAGCCACCTTCAATGAATAAGCTACAGGGAACTACTGCAATAACAATGAGTGTAGGGTATGCTAACCTGCTATCTGTACACTGGTTCACGACCACTGATAGCATAACCTGCTATCTGTACACTGGTTCACTACCACTGATAGCATAACCTGCTATCTGTACACTGGTTCACTACCACTGATAGCATAACCTGCTATCTGTACACTGGTTGGTTCACTATCTCTGATAGCATAACCTGCTATCTGTACACTGGTTCACTACCACTGATAGCATAACCTGCTATCTGTACACTGGTTCACTATCACTGATAGCATAACCTGCTATCTGTACACTTGTTGCTTCACTACCACTGATAGCATAACCTGCTATCTGTACACTGGTTCACTACCACTGATAGCATAACCTGCTATCTGTACACTGGTTCACTACCACTGATAGCAGTAAAGCTAATTATTCTGAAGTAAACTGCACATTTTTTTAACATACTGATTCATGTCTGGGGATGCTTTGAAAACAACTGTACCTGAAAACATGGTACCATAAATTACCATGTCAAACGGTGTTGCATGGAGAAATATTAGAGGGATTCAAAACATCCTGTGAAGAAATGTCTCTAGGGATTTAGACAGATTCAAAACATCCTGTGAAGAAATGTATCTAGGGATTTAGACGGATTCAAAACATCCTGTGAAGAAATGTCTCTAGGGATTTAGACGGATTCAAAACATCCTGTGAAGAAATGTCTCTAGGGATTTAGACAGATTCAAAACATCCTGTGAAGAAATGTCTCTAGGGATTTAGATGGATTCAAAACATCCTGTGAAGAAATGTCTCTAGGGATTTAGACAGATTCAAAACATCCTGTGAAGAAATGTCTCTAGGGATTTAGACGGATTCAAAACATCCTGTGAAGAAATGTCTCTAGGGATTTAGACAGATTCAAAACATCCTGTGAAGAAATGTCTCTAGGGATTTAGATGGATTCAAAACATCCTGTGAAGAAATGTCTCTAGGGATTTAGACAGATTCAAAACATCCTGTGAAGAAATGTCTCTAGGGATTTAGACGGATTCAAAACATCCTGTGAAGAAATGTCTCTAGGGATTTAGATGGATTCAAAACATCCTGTGAAGAAATGTCTCTAGGGATTTAGATGGATTCAAAACATCCTGTGAAGAAATGTCTCTAGGGATTTAGACAGATTCAAAACATCCTGTGAAGAAATATCTCTATGGATTTAGACAGATTCAAAACATCCTGTGGAGAAATGTCTCTAGGGATTTAGACGGATTCAAAACATCCTGTGAAGAAATGTCTCTATGGATTTAGACGGATTCAAAACATGCTGTGAAGAAATGTTTCTAGGGATTTAGACGGATTCAAAACATGCTGTGAAGAAATGTTTCTAGGGATTTAGATGGATTCAAAACATCCTGTGAAGAAATGTCTCTAGGGATTTAGACGGATTCAAAACATCCTGTGAAGAAATGTCTCTAGGGATTTAGACGGATTCAAAACATCCTGTGAAGAAATGTCTCTAGGGATTTAGACAGATTCAAAACATCCTGTGAAGAAATGTCTCTATGGATTTAGACAGATTCAAAACATCCTGTGAAGAAATGTCTCTAGGGATTTAGACGGATTCAAAACATCCTGTGAAGAAATGTCTCTAGGGATTTAGACGGATTCAAAACATCCTGTGAAGAAATGTCTCTAGGGATTTAGACGGATTCAAAACATCCTGTGAAGAAATGTCTCTAGGGATTTAGACAGATTCAAAACATCCTGTGAAGAAATGTCTCTATGGATTTAGACAGATTCAAAACATCCTGTGAAGAAATGTCTCTAGGGATTTAGACGGATTCAAAACATCCTGTGAAGAAATGTCTTTGACGATTTAGACGGATTCAAAACATCCTGTGAAGAAATGTCTCTAGGGATTTAGACGGATTCAAAACATCCTGTGAAGAAATGTCTCTAGGGATTTAGACAGATTCAAAACATCCTGTGAAGAAATGTCTCTATGGATTTAGACAGATTCAAAACATCCTGTGAAGAAATGTCTCTAGGGATTTAGACGGATTCAAAACATCCTGTGAAGAAATGTCTTTGACGATTTCCCCCCTTCCCCCTCTCCTCCTCCACTCTCCCTCTACGAGGTCTGCCCTAGTTTTCAAACACTTATTCTTTCATCTCAAAAATAATTATTCCAAAAAGAAGATGAAAAATATACCATAGGCATTTAGAGATCTTTTTGATGTTTGAGTGGCAGTACTTATGAAACACTGTAGCTCTCCCAAGAGAAGACATGTTTACTAACACATGACTACATGAACACAAGCCCACACACCTACTCAAATCTGGACACTGAATAGAAACCCTCAGTAACATTTTCAAGAAAACAAACATCTACAAACAAACATTTTCCAAAGGAACCAGAGCAGATTACACAGAGGAATAGTTTGGGCCTTCTTTTCTGTCTGAAGTGATTACTGTATGTTCCCAGGCAGAGAACGAACCCATCTAATTGGAAAAGCTCCCTAACGATGAGCAAACTACAGAGAGTCAGAATATGACATTCACAGGAGTGGACAGGAAAGGAGGGGTGAGGAGAGGAGTGGGACATGGGAGGAGAGGAGGAGTAAAGACAGAGAAGAGAAGAGAAGAGAGAAGAGAGAGAGAAGAGAGAAGAGAGAGAGAAGAGAGAAGAGAGAGAGAGAGGAGAGAGAGAAGAGAGAGAGAGAAGAGAGAGAGAGAGAAGGTCCTCCCCTGTGTTGTGCTTAGAGCACAACAGGTGTTTTATAAGGACATAATAACAGCGTGCTTTACCTCAGGTACAGCCAGTCCTGTTCCTTCTCCATAGCAACAAACTGTCTCACATTCACTCTGTGGGATTGACTGCTGAGACAGACAGCAGACTTAGAGCCTGTCACACCAATTCCACAATGCCGAATGTCTCTCTGTGGGAGAGTGTTATGCTGTCATGTGTTCTGTACGCGGTCCACTTGGGCCGTAACAGATTGATAGACTGCTGAGACAGAGAGAGAGAGACGACTGAGGAGTGTGACTGTGAAGGAGGAGCCTGTTAGCGTGACCGTGAAGGAGGAGCCTGTTAGTGTGACTGTGGAGGAGGAGGAGCCTGTTAGTGTGACTGTGGAGGAGGAGCCTGTTAGTGTGACTGTGGAGGAGGAGCCTGTTAGTGTGACTGTGGAGGAGGAGCCTGTTAGTGTGCCTGTGGAGGAGGAGCCTGTTAGTGTGACTGTGGAGGAGGAGCCTGTTAGTGTGACTGTGGACGAGGAGCCTGTTAGTGTGACTGTGGAGGAGGAGCCTGTTAGTGTGACTGTGGAGGAGGAGCCTGTTAGTGTTACTGTGAAGGAGGAGCCTGTTAGTGTGACTGTGAAGGAGGAGCCTGTTAGTGTGACTGTGGAGGAGGAGCCTGTTAGTGTGACTGTGGAGGAGGAGCCTGTTAGCGTGACTGTGGAGGAGGAGCCTGTTAGCGTGACTGTGGAGGAGGAGCCTGTTAGTGTGACTGTGGAGGAGGAGCCTGTTAGTGTGACTGTGGAGGAGGAGGAGCCTGTTAGTGTGACTGTGGAGGAGGAGCCTGTTAGTGTGACTGTGGAGGAGGAGCCTGTTAGTGTGACTGTGGAGGAGGAGCCTGTTAGTGTGACTGTGGAGGAGGAGCCTGTTAGTGTGACTGTGGAGGAGGAGCCTGTTAGTGTGACTGTGGAGGAGGAGCCTGTTAGTGTGACTGTGGAGGAGGAGGAGCCTGTTAGTGTGACTGTGGACGAGGACCCTGTTAGTGTGACTGTGGAGGAGGAGCCTGTTAGTGTGACTGTGGAGGAGGAGCCTGTTAGTGTGACTGTGGAGGAGGAGCCTGTTAGTGTGACTGTGGAGGAGGAGCCTGTTAGTGTGACTGTGGAGGAGGAGCCTGTTAGTGTGACTGTGGAGGAGGAGCCTGTTAGCATGACTGTGGAGGAGGAGCCTGTTAGTGTGACTGTGGAGGAGGAGCCTGTTAGTGTGACTGTGGAGGAGGAGCCTGTTAGTGTGACTGTGGAGGAGGAGCCTGTTAGTGTGACTGTGAAGGAGGAGCCTGTTAGTGTGACTGTGGAGGAGGAGCCTGTTAGCGTGACTGTGGAGGAGGAGGAGCCTGTTAGTGTGACTGTGGAGGAGGAGCCTGTTAGTGTGACTGTGGAGGAGGAGCCTGTTAGCGTGACTGTGGAGGAGGAGCCTGTTAGTGTGACTGCGGAGGAGGAGCCTGTTAGCGTGACTGCGGAGGAGGAGCCTGTTAGTGTGACTGTGTACGAGGAGCCTGATAACAGACTACCCAGAATGCTACTGACTGTCTTGATAACAGACTACCCAGAATCCTACTGACAGTCTTGCTGATAGACTGCCCAGAATCCTATATCCTATCTCATCATACTGGCGTGTGACTAACAGCTGATGAGCAGCATGCCACACACATGTGACGTTGACTGTCACGGTCTGAGCTCATTCCTGGTTGGTCCAGGCTGCTAACAATAAACAACATGAGCCTAACCACAAATCATCTAGACTTCAGACCAGGCACAACGAGTCCTGTATAAAGCCTTGTTATTGTTATGTTCATGTATTGTGTGTTACCTTTTGATTGATTTCATTTTTTAAGTTGAGTTTATTTAGTAAATATTTTATTAACTATATTTCTTGTACTGCATTGTTGGTTAGGGTCTCGTAAGCAAGCATTTCACTGTGAGGTCTACACCTGTTGTATTCAGCATTTCACAGTGAGGTCTACACCTGTTGTATTCAGCATTTCCCTGTAAGGTCTACACCTGTTGTATTCGGAGCATGTGACAAATAAAGTTTGATTTGAATTGATAAGCACCTGACATACAGTAGTCTATGAGCAGTAGTCCATGAGCAGTAGTCCATGAGCAGTAGTCCATGAGTAGTAGTCCATGAGTAGTAGTCCATGAGCAGTAGTCCATGAGCAGTAGTCCATGAGCAGTAGTCCATGAGCAGTAGTCCATGAGCAGTAGTCTATGAGCAGTAGTCCATGAGTAGTAGTCCTAGAGCAGTAGTCCATGAGCAGTAGTCCATGAGTAGTAGTCCATGAGCAGTAGTCCATGAGCAGTAGTCCATGAGCAGTAGTCATGAGCAGTAGTCCATGAGTAGTAGTCCATGAGTAGTAATCCATGAGCAGTAGTCCATGAGCAGTAGTCCATGAGCAGTAGTCCATGAGCAGTAGTCCATGAGTATTAGTCCATGAGCAGTAGTCCATGAGCAGTAGTCCATGAGTATTAGTCCATGAGCAGTAGTCCATAAGCAGTAGTCCATGAGTAGTAGTCCATGAGCAGTAATCCATGAGTAGTAATCCATGAGCAGTAGTCCATGAGTAGTAGTCCATGAGCAGTAGTCTATGAGCAGTAGTCCATGAGTAGTAGTCTATGAGCAGTAGTCCATGAGCAGTAGTCCATGAGCAGTAGTCCATGAGCAGTAGTCCATGAGCAGTAGTCTATGAGCATTAGTCCATGAGCAGTAGTCCATGAGCAGTAGTCCATGAGCAGTAGTCCATGAGCAGTAGTCTATGAGCAGTAGTCCATGAGCAGTAGTCCATGAGCAGTAGTCCATGAGCAGTAGTCATGAGCAGTAGTCCATGAGTAGTAGTCCATGAGTAGTAATCCATGAGCAGTAGTCCATGAGCAGTAGTCCATGAGCAGTAGTCCATGAGCAGTAGTCCATGAGTATTAGTCCATGAGCAGTAGTCCATGAGCAGTAGTCCATGAGTATTAGTCCATGAGCAGTAGTCCATAAGCAGTAGTCCATGAGTAGTAGTCCATGAGCAGTAATCCATGAGTAGTAATCCATGAGCAGTAGTCCATGAGTAGTAGTCCATGAGCAGTAGTCTATGAGCAGTAGTCCATGAGTAGTAGTCTATGAGCAGTAGTCCATGAGCAGTAGTCCATGAGCAGTAGTCCATGAGCAGTAGTCCATGAGCAGTAGTCTATGAGCATTAGTCCATGAGCAGTAGTCCATGAGCAGTAGTCCATGAGCAGTAGTCCATGAGCAGTAGTCTATGAGCAGTAGTCCATGAGCAGTAGTCCATGAGCAGTAGTCTATGAGCATTAGTCCATGAGCAGTAGTCCATGAGCAGTAGTCCATGAGCAGTAGTCCATGAGCAGTAGTCCATGAGCAGTAGTCCATGAGTAGTAGTCCATGAGCAGTAGTCCATGAGTAGTAGTCCATGAGTAGTAGTCTATGAGCAGTAGTCTATGAGCAGTAGTCCATGAGTAGTAGTCCATGAGTAGTAGTCTATGAGCAGTAGTCTATGAGCAGTAGTCCATGAGCAGTAGTCTATGAGCAGTAGTCTATGAGCAGTAGTCCATGAGCAGTAGTCTATGAGCAGTAATCCATGAGGCGGAAACATTGGCACAAAATAGCCAATTGATACTTCCCGGATGCATTTTTTTTTAACACCTGATTTAAAGCACCATCTTCTCTCTATGTATGATGAGGCAACTAGTGACGCTGCTAGGTCCCCTGAGTTCAGTTCCAGCTCATTCCACATTCACAGCTCTCCAACTGACCTACTTAAAGAGAGGAGAGGGCTGGCTGGTGCCTGTTATAACGGCATTATGCTCAGTTGTTTAGCAGACCTTGAACAGAGACTACTAGCAACTTGCATGCCCGGCCCACCTGACAATCTGCCTTTTTCAGACATGTATTTCCTGTTTGAGGGATCAACTTAAAGCTCACTGGATTGTTTGTTTTCACTTGACTCCTGCCACTCTTTCATACTCTTGCTTGTGCCTGTCGTTTTTCCCCAATTAACTTTACAACCTCGGAAATGTTTCTAATGACCTGTCAAACACACTGCGGTAATGGCTGAAATGGGCTCCATGGAATACACTGTCTTTCCGTTGAGGATAGGACCCTTTTTTTCCCAATTTCCGCCTAAAATGACATACCCAAAATCTAACTGTCTGTAGCTCAGGACCTGAAGCAAGGATATGTATATTCTTGATACCATTTGAAAGGAAACACTTTGAAGTTTGTGGAAATGTTAAATTAATGTAGGAGAATATAACACAGTAGATCTGTGTTTTTTTATTTTGTTTTTGTACCATCATTTTTGAAATGCAAGACAAAGGCCATAATGTATTATTCCAGTTTAGGCGCAATTTACATTTTGGCCACTAGATGGCAGCAGTGTATATGCAAAGTTTTAGACTGATCCAATGAACCATTGTATTTCTATTCAAAATGTTGTATCAAGTCTGCCCAAATGTGCCTAATTGGTTTATTAATGCATTTTCAAGTTCATAACTGTGCATTCTCCTCAAACAGTAGCATGGTGTTATTTCACTGTAATAGCAACTGTAAATTGGACAGTGCAGTTAGATGAACAAGAATTTAAGCTTTCTGCCCATATCAAATATGTCTATGTCCTGGGAAATTGTCTTGTTACTTACAACCTCATGCTAATCACATTAGCCTACGTTAGCTAAACTGTCCTGCGGGGGGGACACCGATCCTGTAGAGGCTAAAGCTTCATCTGGGTGTCACGGCTGTCAAAAGGAGAGGACCAAGGTGCAGAGTGTGTGTAGTTCCACATTTTATTTACTCTGTGAAACTATGCAATACATCAAATAACTGAATAGACAAAACAACAAACCGTGACGCAGAGGAGAAACAAACACTACTCAAAAATAATCACCCACAAAACCCAGGAAGAAAAATACCCTACTTAAGTATGA
Organism: Salmo trutta; assembly: GCF_901001165.1. Taxonomy (NCBI): domain Eukaryota; kingdom Metazoa; phylum Chordata; class Actinopteri; order Salmoniformes; family Salmonidae; genus Salmo; species Salmo trutta. The sequence goes on along the minus strand of NC_042982.1, from coordinate 43,964,477 downwards.
TCTCCAATTAGAGACAACGAGGACCAGCTGCCTCTAATTGGAGATCATCCCAAACAAACCAACATAGAAATACAAAAACTAGAACCTAAGAACATAGAAATAGAACACATAGAATAAACCCGCCTGTCACGCCCTGACCTACTCTACCATAGAAAAAAACAGTTTACCATGGTCAGGACGTGACACTGGGATTTATTGAACCGTCTCAACACTTACAAGAAAGAGAACTTTATTTTGATGGGTGTCGATTTCTTGTAGAAAAAAAAAATTATACAGTTGAAATGTTTACAAATTCGATGAGATTAATTTATTTAAGCAGGTGAGATCAGGTAGGGTAGACAGAGCAGATGAGTACAGGTAGGGTAGACAGAGCAGGTGAGTACAGGTAGGGTTTACAGAGCAGGTGAGTTCAGGCAGGGTATACAGAGCAGGTGAGTTCAGGTAGGGTAGACAGAGCAGGTGAGTACAGGTAGGGTAGACAGAGCAGGTGAGATCAGGCAGGGTAGACAGAGCAGGTGAGTTCAGGTAGGGTGGACAGAGCAGGTGAGTACAGGTAGGGTGAACAGAGCAGGTGAGTACAGGTAGGGTAGACAGAGCAGGTGAGTACAGGTAGGGTTGACAGAGCAGGTGAGTACAGGTAGGGTAGACAGAGCAGGTGAGATCAGGTAGGGTAGACAGAGCAGGTGAGTACAGGTAGGGTAGACAGAGCAGGTGAGTACAGGTAGGGTAGACAGAGCAGGTGAGTTCAGGCAGGGTAGACAGAGCAGGTGAGTTCAGGCAGGGTAGACAGAGCAGGTGAGATCAGGTAGGGTAGACAGAGCAGGTGAGATCAGGTAGGGTCGACAGAGCAGGTGAGTACAGGTAGGGTGGACAGAGCAGGTGAGTACAGGTAGGGTAGACAGAGCAGGTGAGATCAGGTAGGGTAGACAGAGCAGGTGAGTACAGGTAGAGTAGACAGAGCAGGTGAGATCAGGTAGGGTCAACAGAGCAGGTGTGTACAGGTAGGGTGGACAGAGCAGGTGAGCACAGGCAGGGTAGACAGAGCAGGTGAGTACAGGCAGGGTAGACAGAGCAGGTGAGTTCAGGTAGGGTGGACAGAGCAGGTGAGTACAGGTAGGGTGGACAGAGCAGGTGAGTACAGGCAGGGTAGACAGAGCAGGTGAGTTCAGGTAGGGTGGACAGAGCAGGTGTGTACAGGTAGGGTGGACAGAGCAGGTGAGATCAGGTAGGGTAGACAGAACAGGTGTGTACAGGCAGGGTAGACAGAGCAGGTGAGTTCAGGTAGGGTGGACAGAGCAGGTGTGTACAGGTAGGGTGGACAGAGCAGGTGAGCACAGGCAGGGTAGACAGAGCAGGTGAGTACAGGCAGGGTAGACAGAGCAGGTGAGTTCAGGTAGGGTGGACAGAGCAGGTGAGTACAGGTAGGGTGGACAGAGCAGGTGAGTACAGGCAGGGTAGACAGAGCAGGTGAGTTCAGGTAGGGTGGACAGAGCAGGTGAGATCAGGTAGGGTAGACAGAGCAGGTGAGTACAGGTAGGGTAGACAGAACAGGTGAGTGCAGGCAGGGTAGACAGAGCAGGTGAGTTCAGGTAGGGTGGACATAGCAGGTGAGATCAGGTAGGGTAGACAGAGCAGGTGTGTACAGGTAGGGTGGACAGAGCAGGTGAGTACAGGTAGGGTGGACAGAGCAGGTGAGTTCAGGTAGGGTAGACAGAGCAGGTGAGTACAGGTAGGGTAGACAGAGCAGGTGAGTACAGGTAGGGTAGACAGAGCAGGTGAGTACAGGTAGGGTGGACAGAGAAGGTGAGATCAGGTAGGGTAGACAGAGCAGGTGAGTTCAGGTAGGGTAGACAGAGCAGGTGAGTTCAGGTAGGGTAGACAGAGCAGGTGAGTACAGGTAGGGTAGACAGAGCAGGTGAGTTCAGGTAGGGTAGACAGAGCAGGTGAGTACAGGTAGGGTGGACAGAGCAGGTGAGTTCAGGCAGGGTAGACAGAGCAGGTGAGTACAGGTAGGGTAGACAGAGCAGGTGAGATCAGGTAGGGTAGACAGAGCAGGTGAGTTCAGGTAGGGTGGACAGAGCAGGTGAGATCAGGTAGGGTAGACAGAGCAGGTGAGTACAGGTAGGGTAGACAGAGCAGGTGAGATCAGGTAGGGTAGACAGAGCAGGTGAGATCAGGTAGGGTAGACAGAGCAGGTGAGATCAGGTAGGGTAGACAGAGCAGGTGAGTACAGGTAGGGTAGACAGAGCAGGTGAGATCAGCCAGGGTAGACAGAGCAGGTGAGTACAGGTAGGGTAGACAGAGCAGGTGAGATCAGGTAGGGTCGACAGAGCAGGTGAGTACAGCTAGGGTAGACAGAGCAGGTGAGTACAGGTAGGGTAGACAGAGCAGGTGAGATCAGGCAGGGTAGACAGAGAAGGTGAGTTCAGGTAGGGTGGACAGAGCAGGTGAGTACAGGTAGGGTGGACAGAGCAGGTGAGTACAGGTAGGGTAGACAGAGCAGGTGAGTACAGGTAGGGTAGACAGAGCAGGTGAGTACAGGTAGGGTAGACAGAGCAGGTGAGTACAGGTAGGGTAGACAGAGCAGGTGAGTACAGGTAGGGTAGACAGAGCAGGTGAGTACAGGTAGGGTGAACAGAGCAGGTGAGTACATGTAGGGTAGACAGAGCAGGTGAGTACAGGTAGGATTGACAGAGCAGGTGAGTACAGGTAGGGTAGACAGAGCAGGTGAGTACAGGTAGGGTAGACAGAGCAGGTGAGTACAGGTAGGGTAGACAGAGAAGGTGAGATCAGGTAGGGTAGACAGAGCAGGTGAGTTCAGGCAGGGTAGACAGAGCAGGTGAGTTCAGGCAGGGTAGACAGAGCAGGTGAGTTCAGGCAGGGTAGACAGAGCAGGTGAGATCAGGTAGGGTCGACAGAGCAGGTGAGTACAGGTAGGGTGGACAGAGCAGGTGAGTACAGGTAGGGTAGACAGAGCAGGTGAGAAAAGGTAGGGTAGACAGAGCAGGTGAGTTCAGGCAGGGTAGACAGAGCAGGTGAGTACAGGCAGGGTAGACAGAGCAGGTGAGTGCAGGCAGGGTAGACAGAGCAGGTGAGTGCAGGCAGGGCAGGTGATTTCAGGTAGGGTAGACAGAGCAGGTGAGATCAGGCAGGGTAGACAGAGCAGGTGAGTGCAGGCAGGGTAGACGGAGCAGGTGAGTGCAGGCAGGGCAGGTGAGTTCAGGTAGGGTAGACAGAGCAGGTGAGTGCAGGCAGGGTAGACAGAGCAGGTGAGTTCAGGTAAGGTAGACAGAGCAGGTGAGTGCAGGCAGGGTAGACAGAGCAGGTGAGTTCAGGTAGGGTAGACAGAGCAGGTGAGTTCAGGTAGGGTAGACAGAGCAGGTGAGTGCAGGCAGGGTAGACAGAGCAGGTGAGTTCAGGTAGGGTAGACAGAGCAGGTGAGTTCAGGTAGGGTAGACAGAGCAGGTGAGTGCAGGTAGGGTGGACAGAGCAGGTGAGTTCAGGTAGGGTGGACAGAGCAGGTGAGTTCAGGTAGGGTAGACAGAGCAGGTGAGTTTAGGTAGGGTAGACAGAGCAGGTGAGTACAGGTAGGGTATACAGAGCAGGTGAGTTCAGGTAGAGTAGACAGAGCAGGTGAGTTCAGGCAGGGTAGACAGAGCAGGTGAGTGCAGGTAGGGTGGACAGAGCAGGTGAGTTCAGGTAGGGTAGACAGAGCAGGTGAGTTCAGGTAGGGTAGACAGAGCAGGTGAGTACAGGTAGGGTCTCCAGAGCAGGTGAGTTCAGGTAGAGTAGACAGAGCAGGTGAGTTCAGGCAGGGTAGACAGAGCAGGTGAGTGGTGGTTGCAGTCCTGTTCCACCTCTTTATGTTAATCAAATCAAATTTTCGAATCAAATGTATTTATATTTAATGAATTCATATATGCAAATACACCATGTGTATTTATGCGAATTAGCCGCATTTCATTTACTTTATTTAAAAAAATACAATAAGAACATTCATATGAGTACTTTCTAAGAAAAAAAATTGTGAAATTCTACAATAAATTAAATAACTGAATATCCATCAAAATCCCTTAACTTTTATTATTTGTCCGTGTCAGTAAAATGTTTATGTGTTATAATTCAGTCAATATAGGATGGATTATACAAATTCAATATCTTCATCCATTGTCCAACTGTTGCATTTATTTGAATTGTTTTAAAACCTTTCAACAATTTCAATGATCGTTGCTACCAACCACAGCATCTCTGCCAGATAACGAGCCCTAGTTAATAGGGCTAACTTCCCTATCTCTGCCAGATAACGAGCCCTAGTTAATAGGGCTAACTTCCCTATCTCTGCCAGATAACGAGCCCTAGTTAATAGGGCTAACTTCCCTATCTCTGCCAGATAACGAGCCCTAGTTAATAGGGCTAACTTCCCTATCTCTGCCAGATAGGGAGCCATACTGGAACCTGATTACAGGGTTAACGCAGCCCCTCTGCCAGATAGCGAGCCCTAATGAGACGATGGCTGTCTAATTGTGTTAGTTTTGGTAAATCTCTCTCTCATTAAAGAGTCTTTTGTTGTTGTCGTCACACATTAAGGGGTTTTGTCTGTTGATTCAGGGGGAACTGCAGTAGCCATTCCTGGGCGATTCCACTCCAGCAGGAGCGGGAAATATTTGTATACTTCAGGTTGTTCTGACAATTCACAAATGAAAACTTACTTGAGAGAAAGCATGTTTGACATGCTTTTTTTTACATTTGTATCACAATTTTTTTGGGGTGGGGGGAATCATGATGAAAGTGGCCATTTTAGGACCTAAGACCTTATGATCCATGAACCGTACATGATACAGGCAACAACTAGGTGTTATTATTTATACTTCTTATAGCGTGCTGAAACTTATAGAGTATGTCTAGATTCAGAAATACACATTTTCATATTCATTTATAAAACATAACAAATATTAATATGAATATCTCAAAACTACCATTTTTTTTATTTCACTTATTTTTAAACATTTTTTGGTTGTAACTATATACTCTTCAAACACATCACATTTCCAGAATGTTCTCTGGTACTTTTAATGATGTGACCCATTTTATACATAGAAATTTGACATTGCAGGTCATCCCTCATTTAGGATGGCATATTCAGCAAATCACCAGCAGAGGGAGTTTCCTTTGAATCCATTTTCCCATTCACTGTGTTGGTGGTGCTCATTACATATATCAGAACTTCAGAATTAGCAGAGAGCCCAGTCTGGAAATTGGATGTACTTGTTGATTATATTGTTCTAAACAATATGTCTTAAAAAGAACAAAACCTAAAAAGGGTAGTTTTGAGATATTCATATTTTTAATGTTGAATACATTTATTTGAAAATGTGTATTTCATAATCTAGACATGCTCCATATGTTAGAGCTATATAACTATATATATAGTTATATAGCTCTATATATATATATATATATATATATATATATATATATATAACTATAAGGATTATAACTACACTACAGCCTGATCGATATGGCATTTTTGGGTCCGATGCCGATTTTAGGGAGGCAAACGTCCCCCATTACCGATATGTGATTTTTTACAGGTGGAATGTAAAACAGACCTTTATATATATATATTTTTTTTTTTACAAATTGTACTTCAAAGGATTAACAGATACACTAAATTATTATTTCTTAATTAAATATTAAGATGAACATTATTTAAGAACATTTTATTTGAGGTTTCCAAGATAACCACCGAAAAGCATCTATATCCTCTAGAAATACGAAGATAAATACAATACACTTGTTCAGTTTTCTTTCTTTTTTTTTACAACTTAAAGATGTGACTATTTATGGCAGTGGATTGGAATGCACAAGTGTTTGTGCTGAAACACCACAAGCACAGTAATATACTACACGGGCTGAATGAATTACACTTTGTCTCAAAGTAAATCTGAAACGGCACTTTCCACAAGTTCACGAGCTATGCAGTGAAATGCAGTAACATGCAGTTCATACCGTCACCACTAGATGGAAGCATTTGTATTGAGTAGAGTCCCTATAGCGCATTACAACCGTTAAAAACGCTAGCTGCTCATTACAAAAAAAAATTACACTGTTACTCAATACATAATATGTAGGCTAAATACAGTACAGTATATATATATTTCAACTGCAAATGGCATGCGCTAATGACCGAAAATATTCATGCAGGAAAATGTTTGCAGCACTGGTTTTAGTAATTTAGCTAGCTAGCTAACACTCTTACTTCATCATGAATGCAAGCACATGGTCTTAGTTTTGTATCAAGGATGAGTCAGTGTTCACTTTGGCGCCAGTCCAGTGTTTGCACATAAGTAGCACAGATCGCTAGCTAGCTAGGCTTATTACCTTACTGGCTAGATAGATGCTATCTACAATGACGGCGAGCTAGCCAGCTAACGTTAACTAAGTGAACATGTGATGAGGATAGGGCTGTTTAGTTTGGTGAAGTGTAGTTTTGATTATTTCCAATATGCTGCCGCTGGCTGTGGCAAACTACTCACCGTCAAACCACTCTCTCTCACGTAGTGACTTACGGGCTGAATGATGTTCAATGAGCAGCTCGTAGAGTACCTCAGGTAACCATTGAAGATTTCTAAAAATGACCACAAATGAGCAGACGTACAGTATTTGTTCATTCTGCTAAATGACTAAAATGTAAATGTAATTAAGCCTTCCCTGTAGCTCAGTTGGTAGAGCATGGTGTTTGCAACACCAGGGTTGTGGGTTCGATTCCCACGGGGGGCCAGCATAGAAAAAAAAAAAAAAATGTATGAAATTGTATGAAATGTATCCATTCACTACTGTAAGTCGCTCTGGGTAAGAGCGTCTGCTAAAAGACTAAAATGTAATGTAATGTAATTCTGTATCTGTGGAATAATTACCGATACAAATATTTCTGTGAAAGGCTAACGAGCAGCCAACCCTTCACCTAGCTAGTCAGTGTCTGGGAACCCTGAATTCCTGGTTGAATGGTTACAATGAGTTAATTTGAACCCTGAATTCCTGGTTGAATGGTTACAATGAGTTAATTTGAACCCTGAATTCCTGATTAAATGGTTACAATGAGTTAATTTGAACCCTGAATTCCCGGTTAAATGGTTACAATGAGTTAATTTGAACCCTGAATTCCTGATTAAATGGTTACAATGAGTTAATTTGAACCCTGAATTCCCGGTTAAATGGTTACAATGAGTTAATTTGCACTGGCAACATTTACGAAAACAAATTACATCATTTTATGCACACACACACACACACTGCATTTTTTTCAGGTTCACAGTCAGATATAAGAAAACATGGGTGCTAGAATACTGAGATAATTATACTCACTAAAATGATGCCTCTGTCTGGGAGAATGACAACTGGCCCCAGCTTAGAAGAGGAAGTACCACTGGGAACAGACGTCAGTTCAACGTCTAGGTTGGATTAAAATATGGTTGAGTTTTCAACCAAAGTGAATTTAACAAAAACATTTACTTTGTCATTGGGCTCCCGAGTGGTGTAGCGGTCTAAGGCACTGCATCTCAGTGTCACTACAGTCCCTGGTTCGAATCCATCCACAATCGGCCGTGATTGGGCCCAACGTCGTCCGGGTTTGGCCGGTGTAGGCCGTCATTGTAAATAAGAATGTGTTCTTAACTGACTTGCCTAGTTAAGGGGGCGGCAGGTAGGTTAGAGGTTGCAAGATCGAATCCCCAAGATAAAAACCTGTCGTTCTGCCCCTGAACAAGGCAGTTAATCCACTGTTCCTAGGCCGTCATTGAAAATAAGAATTTGTTCTTAACTGGCTTGCCTAGTTAAATAAAAAATTGATTTAGTAGGTAAAAAGTTGGTTGAAAAAAATACAAAATGCCTCTAAGTTAATGACTTTTTGCAAATATAATCAGTTTTCCACATTGATTCAAAGGCATCACATTGTTTCCTCATAATTTCAACCCCAAAAATCAATGTTGATTTAACCAATTTTTGCACAGTGGGAAATTCTAGGATGAACATGACGGGTGAGGAGGTATTGTGAGAGCGGCTGGTGGTGCCAAATGTGCAAAGTAAAAGGAAGAGGAGGAGGGCAGTATAACAGGGAGGAGAGAAGAGGAGAGGAGAGGAGGGTAGGAGAGGAGGGCAGGAGAGGAGAGGAGGAGGGCAGTATAACAGGGAGGAGAGAAGAGGAGAGGAGAGGAGGGCAGGAGAGGAGGAGGGCAGTATAACAGGGAGGAGAGAAGAGGAGAGGAGAGGAGGGTAGGAGAGGAGAGGAGGAGGGCAGTATAACAGGGAGGAGAGAAGAGGAGAGGAGAGGAGGGTAGGAGAGGAGAGGAATAGGGCAGTATAACAGGGAGGAGAGGAGAGGAGAGGAGAGGAGAGGAGAGGAGAGGAGAGGAGAGGAGAGGAGAGGAGAGGAGAGGAGAGGAGAGGAGAGGAGGGTAGGAGAGGAGGGCAGGAGAGGAGAGGAGAGGAGGAGGGAAGTATAACAGGGAGGAGAGAAGAGGAGAGGAGAGGAGGGCAGGAGAGGAGAGGAGAGGAGGGCAGGAGAGGAGGAGGGCAGTATAACAGGGAGGAGAGAAGAGGAGAGGAGAGGAGGGTAGGAGAGGAGAGGAGGAGGGCAGTATAACAGGGAGGAGAGAAGAGGAGAGGAGGGTAGGAGAGGAGAGGAGGAGGGCAGTATAACAGGGAGGAGAGGAGAGGAGAGGAGAGGAGAGGAGGGTAGGAGAGGAGGGCAGGAGAGGAGAGGAGGAGGGAAGTATAACAGGGAGGAGAGAAGAGGAGAGGAGAGGAGGAGGGCAGTATAACAGGGAGGAGAGAAGAGGAGAGGAGGAGGGCAGTATAACAGGGAGGAGAGAAGAGGAGAGGAGAGGAGGGTAGGAGAGGAGGGCAGGAGAGGAGAGGAGGAGGGCAGTATAACAGGGAGGAGAGAAGAGGAGAGGAGAGGAGGGTAGGAGAGGAGGGCAGGAGAGGAGAGGAGGAGGGCAGTATAACAGGGAGGAGAGAAGAGGAGAGGAGGAGGGCAGTATAACAGGGAGGAGAGGAGAGGAGGAGGGCAGGACTAGATAGAAGAAGGCAGGAGGAGAGAGGAGAGGAGGGTAGGAGGAGAGAGGAAGAGAGAGGAGAGGAGGGAAGGAGGAGAAGAGGAGGGCAGGAGAAGAGAGGAGGGTAGGAGAAGAGAGGAGGGTAGGAGAGGAGGGCAGGAGGAGAAGAGGAGAGGAGGGTAGGAGGAGAGGAGAGAAGGGTAGGAGGAGAGGACAGGAGGAGAAGAGGAGAGGAGGGCAGGAGGAGAACAGGAGAGGAGGGCAGGAGGAGAGGAGGGCAGGAGGAGAAGAGGAGGGCAGCTGCTTCAGCACCTGCAGTGCAGAACAAAAAGCCATACATCAGAATAATTTACTGTACACACCTGCTTCTCTCCTCCCTAGTCTCTACCAGGCCACTATCTCATACAAGAGAATTGTACTGATGCAGAACGTACCTAACATTCCATCCTATATTCAATCAAACATGCAATTACTTAACGGTAAAAATTGTGCCTGCTACTAGAAAACGGAGTGTGAACTTGTGCGGTGTCCTTGAAACACAATTTTCAGTATTTAATACAGCAGATTTACTGGCAACAAAAGGTGACATGTTTTAAAATGAGGTTGTATTTCAGGAGAGGGAAAAATGATTCTCTATCCACCGGTACCCTTGATTACTGCCCCGAGTACCCCTCTCACACAGCCCCTTTATCAATTACTACCTAAATAAAAATCCATATTGGACAGGCCACCAGTGCTGATACCTAACCTAAGGCTCTGTAGAAAGAGACAGCTCCCAGATATTTAGACATGAGTTGGTGCAGTTAGAGATGAATTAACATGATCGATCCTGTACACGATCACAGCAGCGATCAATTCCTCTCAGAGCTCAAGAAAACAGATGAAAGAGGGAAAGGTTGGATTTGTGTTAATACTTCTACAGACAAACTCTCCTTTTAGAGATAATGTTTTCCCCGTTAGATACCAAGCCAGGATCACAGACATAACAGATTATGTTTTCCCCGTTAGATACCAAGCCAGGATCACAGACATAATAGATTATGTTTTCCCCCGTTAGATACCAAGCCAGGATCACAGACATAACAGATTATGTTTTCCCCGTTAGATACCAAGCCAGGATCACAGACATAATAGATTATGTTTTCCCCGTTAGATACCAAGCCAGGATCACAGACATTAGAGATTATGTTTTCCCCGTTGGATACCAAGCCAGGATCACAGACATAATAGATTATGTTTTCCCCGTTAGATACCAAGCCAGGATCACAGACATTAGAGAGGATGTTTGCCCCGTTAGATACCAAGCCAGGATCACAGAAAAAAAAGATTATGTTTTCCCTCTGTTAGATACCAAGCCAGGATCACAGACATTAGAGATGATGTTTTCCCCATTAGATACCAAGCCAGGATCACAGACATAACAGATTATGTGCACAGGTCAGATCAGGGATATTGTCCCTGTGTATTGAAACAGGTCAGATCAGGGATATTGTCCCTGTGTATTGAAACAGGTCAGATCAGGGATATTGCCTCTGTGTATTGAAACAGGTCAGATCAGGGATATTGCCTCTGCGTATTGAAACAGGTCAGATCAGGGATATTGTCTCTGTGTATTGAAACAGGTCAGATCAGGGATATTGTCTCTGTGTATTGAAACAGGTCAGATCAGGGATATTGTCTCTGTGTATTGAAACAGGTCAGATCAGGGATATTGTCTCTGTGTATTGAAACAGGTCAGATCAGGGATATTGCCTCTGCGTATTGAAACAGGTCAGATCAGGGATATTGTCTCTGTGTATTGAAACAGGTCAGATCAGGGATATTGTCTCTGTGTATTGAAACAGGTCAGATCAGGGATATTGTCTCTGTGTAATGAAACAGGTCAGATCAGGGATATTGCCTCTGCGTATTGAAACAGGTCAGATCAGGGATATTGCCTCTGCGTATTGAAACAGGTCAGATCAGGGATATTGTCTCTGTGTATTGAAACAGGTCAGATCAGGGATATTGCCTCTGCGTATTGAAACAGGTCAGATCAGGGATATTGCCTCTGCGTATTGAAACAGGTCAGATCAGGGATATTGTCTCCGTGTATTGAAACAGGTCAGATCAGGGATATTGCCTCTGCGTATTGAAACAGGTCAGATCAGGGATATTGTCTCTGTGTATTGAAACAGGTCAGATCAGGGATATTGCCTCTGCGTATTGAAACAGGTCAGATCAGGGATATTGCCTCTGCGTATTGAAACAGGTCAGATCAGGGATATTGTCTCTGTGTATTGAAACAGGTCAGATCAGGGATATTGCCTCTGCGTATTGAAACAGGTCAGATCAGGGATATTGTCTCTGTGTATTGAAACAGGTCAGATCAGGGATATTGCCTCTGCGTATTGAAACAGGTCAGATCAGGGATATTGCCTCTGCATATTGAAACAGGTCAGATCAGGGATATTGCCTCTGTGTATTGAAACAGGTCAGATCAGGGATATTGTCTCTGCGTATTGAAACAGGTATTGTGGTGAAACGGAAGAGGAAAGCCTATGTAACTATTGTGACCTCGAAGAAATAGAGAATGAAACTCATTTTATCCTCTATTGCCCTTTCTACCATGATATACGCTCGCTCTTATTCCAGAAAGCACACCAGATATACCCTGGTGTTATGTGGCTGAGTGATGAGGAGACAGACCACCAGATATACCCTGGTATTATGTAGCCATGAGGAGACAGACCACCAGATATACCCTGGTATTATGTGGCTGAGTGATGAGGAGACAGACCACCAGATATACCCTGGTATTATGTGGCTGAGTGATGAGGAGACAGACCACCAGATATACCCTGGTATTATGTAGCCATGAGGAGACAGACCACCAGATATACCCTGGTATTATGTAGTCATGAGGAGACAGACCACCAGATATACCCTGGTATTATGTAGCCATGAGGAGACAGACCACCAGATATACCCTGGCATTATGTAGCCATGAGGAGACAGACCACCAGATATACCCTGGTATTATGTGGCTGAGTGATGAGGAGACAGACCACCAGATATACCCTGGTATTATGTAGCCATGAGGAGACAGACCACCAGATATACCCTGGTATTATGTGGCTGAGTGATGAGGAGACAGACCACCAGATATACCCTGGTATTATGTGGCTGAGTGATGAGGAGACAGACCACCAGATATACCCTGGTATTATGTGGCTGAGTGATGAGGAGACAGACCACCAGATATACCCCTGGTATTATGTAGTCATGAGAAGACAGACCACCAGATATACCCTGGTATTATGTAGTCATGAGAAGACAGACCACCAGATATACCCTGGTATTATGTAGTCATGAGGAGACAGACCACCAGATATACCCTGGTATTATGTAGCCATGAGGAGACAGACCACCAGATATACCCTGGTATTATGTAGCCATGAGGAGACAGACCACCAGATATACCCTGGTATTATGTGGCTGAGTGATGAGGAGACAAACCACCAGATATACCCTGGTATTATGTGGCTGAGTGATGAGGAGACAGACCACCAGATATACCCTGGTATTATGTGGCTGAGTGATGAGGAGACAGACCACCAGATATACCCTGGTATTATGTGGCTGAGTGATGAGGAGACAGACCACCAGATATACCCTGGTATTATGTAGTCATGAGGAGACAGACCACCAGATATACCCTGGTATTATGTAGTCATGAGAAGACAGACCACCAGATATACCCTGGTATTATGTAGTCATGAGGAGACAGACCACCAGATATACCCTGGTATTATGTGGCTGAGTGATGAGGAGACAGACCACCAGATATACCCTGGTATTATGTAGCCATGAGGAGACAGACCACCAGATATACCCTGGTATTATGTAGCCATGAGGAGCCAGACCACCAGATATACCCTGGTATTATGTAGCCATGAGGAGACAGACCACCAGATATACCCTGGTATTATGTAGTCATGAGGAGACAGACCACCAGATATACCCTGGTATTATGTAGCCATGAGGAGACAGACCACCAGATATACACTGGTATTATGTAGTCCTGAGGAGACAGACCACCAGATATACCCTGGTATTATGTAGCTGAGTGATGAGGAGACAGACCACCAGATATACCCTGGTATTATGTGGCTGAGTGATGAGGAGACAGACCACCAGATATACCCTGGTATTATGTGGCTGAGTGATGAGGAGACAGACCACCAGATATACCCTGGTATTATGTAGCAATGAGGAGACAGACCACCAGATATACCCTGGTATTATGTAGTCATGAGGAGACAGACCACCAGATATACCCTGGTATTATGTAGCCATGAGGAGACAGACCACCAGATATACCCTGGTATTATGTGGCTGAGTGATGAGGAGACAGACCACCAGATATACCCTGGTATTATGTAGTCATGAGGAGACAGACCACCAGATATACCCTGGTATTATGTAGCCATGAGGAGACAGACCACCAGATATACCCTGGTATTATGTGGCTGAGTGATGAGGAGACAGACCACCAGATATATTGTGTATATAGATGTCACGCCCTGACTTTAAGAGATCCTTTTATGTCTCTATTTTGGTTGGTCAGGGTGTGAGTTGGGGTGGGCATTCTATGTCCTTTTTTCTATGCTTTGTGTTTCTTTGTTTTGGCCTGGTGTGGCTCTCAATCAGGGACAGCTGTACATCGTTGTCGCTGATTGGGAGTTGTCATGACGTTGGCCTCTTTGGGTACAGGAAGGACAGTTGACCCCCTCCCCTTTGTACCATCACCCAACCTACCTTCCCCCCAACCCAGGGTTGTAAAAATTCCAAGAGGAGAATCTACTACAACATGTTTCATAGAGAGACAAAGGAAATTCTTCCAAGTCATAGAATTGGAGAACCGAGCGACAGGTGTGTTCTGGAGAAGATATGGAAGATTGATGAAGACTCCACCTACGAACTGGTCCGCTTGGTACAATTTTGTGATACTCAGAAGAGACAATATAGCCATATTACCATAAAACTGTTTACATAATAGCCTCAGCGATGAGACTGAATCCACATGGTTGTATACAATGTATTATTAAGGATAAAGCTATTTGTAATACATTGAGATGCTATGTACTGATGTTAATGTGATAGAATTATATTTCTGTAACCAAGTCTAGCTCAGTCATAGGCACGCCCCCAGGGACACATACAGGACCAGGCGTCATTTGACAAGCCTGTTCTATGGGTACTATAAAACACCCCCTGATTTACATTTCTACAGACCAGGCCTCCACTCCATTGTGAGTTTGGCCCATAGGTTTGACCAGCCAAGTACTCTACTGAAAGTGAACCATACCACGTGGTTAACTTTTAGACTATCGATATCGACAGAATAAGAACAAGTCTTTGATATTAATTATTAGTCTGCAGCTAAGTAAATTATATCATCGAACGCGAAGACCAACCACATCCATTCTATGACGACATTAAGGAATGTCGCTCTGAAAGATCCATTCTAACCGAGAGAGAGAGAGAGAGAGAGAACGCTGACAAACTCTCCATCAGAACAAAACTCTCCAACAAGAATCCCGACGACACATGAGCGTAAATATATATTGATTGCAATTGTTCCCGAATGAGTGAGCCTTCAATTGTCAATTGTTAATATTAATGAACTCTGTGTAACTTCTCAGCTTACCGTTTTATGACCCATTGTCTAACAGAACAGCCATGCTTGTTAGCCATTAGGGCACATTACTATACCAATCCTGTGTGACGATAATTACTGTTTGTATGTTTTCTGTTAATTACTTAGTGTAGTAAATAAATGATGTTAAGACAATTGATGTATGGATGATTTTAGTAAAGACTGGGTTCGTGCAGATAACCAAGAATTTACAACTTTCATGATGAGACTGAAAATAATATACGGGTTAATATTGACTGCTATCGATGTAAAATATTACTAAGTATTTGAAGAGTTTATTCAGAAGATAACAGCTCTATAAACGTTCTTCTGTGGTGCCCCTACTTTCTAGTTAATTACATTTACATGATTAGCTTAATCAGGTAATATTAATTACAGAGAAATAATTTTATAAGTTAGCATGTCATATCACTTAATCTGGCATAGCCAAAGACACGACATTATGGAGCCCCCGTGCGAGGAATCTAAGATAGAATTGGACTTTGCTGTGAAATTCTATATATCAATTGTGTAAACAGAATTGTACAAACAGCCTGCTATCTAAACAAAGTGATTGTGCATTTTCCATTGAGAGAAGCTATTTAAAATAGCTCCGGTCTTATATCGATAGCAGTGAGGAATAAATTCCAGTTTTAGTCCGTTAGGCCAAACGGTACTATTTCTGTCGGTAATTATTAACTTCTAGAGTAAGGTTAGAATTTAGAAGTTAACTGTCCGGTAACCGAGCCGAATGATTTGCCTACCGCACTAAGACAGTGGGCAGACCGTATGCGTATCTGTATTTAAGTACCGTGTCGCTCCGGTCAGCATAAACGCTAGCAGAATATGCTGAATGGGGTTAAGGTGAGACGTCACTAGAAAACCCACCCTTTCCATAGTGAAAATATCCTATTTTGGTGCTTGGAAGGATACTCCTGAACCAAGTAGCAATAGCTTAGCATTACGGGCAAGCTAACAGAGAGGGAACATTTCCTCTCTCCGTACCACGTTTAAAATTCCTCCGTAGCGCGACGGAAGTCCGACCTTTGTACTTCCGTTTAAATTTCATCATTCTGCACCCTGGTGGTGAAGAATTGCCAGCACATCTCTAGGGGAAATTCAAATGTGGAGCACGGGATATGACGTCTCATTCAATTTAACTAACAAGTGAAATTGCCAGATTTACCTTTTCAAGTGGATCTTTTTAAAAAATATCCAAAATTGATTGGGCGTCCATAATGAGACATGATTAACTTTTTCCAAACTTAACTTAGATGAAGCAAGGCTCTCAGGTTAATTGAAAGTTAATTCCCAGATAGCCTATACAGGTTTGATATATCATAAATAGATTAATCAGTAAAATCTGCTTTAGCAAGGCACATTCAGTAAAACCCATTACTGACGGGAGTGAATCCCATGTGGCTTCGGCCTTAAGGGAAAGTATAGTGGTGAATGTATCCTAAACATTTCAACTACATTACTGTTATGATAACTCCGCAATCTGAATTGCTTGGGTATCATTGCCTCATTCAATTTATTTAGTTAAATTGTCGAACATACCTTTCTAGGTTCTTCCAACTAAATGAGACAACTTAAACTTTGCATATTAACCTTGATGAAGCAACCTCTCAGGTAATTCAAAGTTAATTCGCAGATAGCCTATACAGGTTTGATATATCATAAATAGATTAATCAGTCAAATCTGCTTTAGCAAGGCACAGTCAGTAAAACCCCTTTACTGACGCTCAGTCCAGGTAGGAGCGTACCCTAGTGGTGAAGGGTCCCAACATTTGACCTACGGTTTACACTTATGATATCCAATCAACGGAGATTGTATGAACCAATCGTCTCATTCAATTTAATAAGTTAAATTGTCGAACATACCTTTCTAGGTTCTTCCAATTAAATGAGACAACTTAAACTTTGCATATTAACCTGGATGAAGCAAACTCTCAGGTAATTCAAGTTTAATACCCAGACAGCCTACCCAGGTAGGACTAATCATTGGCATTGATTAATTCAATTTGCTTTTGCAAATTCATTCACGCCCAACTTCCACAGTACTGTACAGTACTGATGGTTCATTAACGTCTATAAATAGATTAAAATCGTCTTTGCAGCTCCCCACATTCCAAAACCAAATTTTGGAAAATTAGGAAAAACATTTTTCCTTTCAAATGTTCTAATAATGTGCAGGCTATCAGAGGGGGTGGTCCCCACTCGCCCGCTAATTAGTGAACCTCCACCCGTAAATGGATTGATCTCTGACCTCGGCAGCGATAACAACCCTAATTATGTCATTAGTGGAAAAGCAGACAACAATGTTTTCCAAAATCAACCATCGGGCGCAGGCCTCGTAAAGGTTCTCTCCAGTCTAGCTCTGATGTCTTGCCATCCGAGATTGCCATCTGTCCAATACCGCAGTGCACAGCTGAAACACGAGCAGGTAATGGTAGACATTAAGGGACAGGTGGAGAGAACCGGGAAACCAATGACCAAGGCAGACAAGGGAAAAATTCTGCTAGCTATGGAACTGCGTTCGAAAACTGAACAATTAAATGTAATTGCAAAAACGTATGACGATGAACAAGCACAAGCTCTTCAACAAAATCGTTTTCTACAGGAACAAAATCATATGCTACAGGAACAACTCGATTTAGCCAAAACTAAATACGATGATGTCCATGCCAAACTAGATAAATCTGAAGAGTTATCTACAAACAGGAGCGCTCAACTTGACAACATGCATGCTGTTTTGTTGAATGTTACTCAAAATAACACGGTGCTCCTCAAAGCGCTGCAGACCAAAGACGATCAGTTAATGAACACAATGACAAAGTTGGATGATAAATCAGCAGAACTTATTGAAGTCGCTGACCAAATGAATGATGAGAGAACTCAGGTGATGAGGTTGGAAATATTGATTTCTAAGCAAGCAGAGGAAATCTCATCACTGAATCTCTTGCTCCGTACTCAAGACCTCTATCTGCAAACCATGACAGATAAGTTTGAGACCGAAAGGAGCAGGTGTGACACTCACGTGTCCAAAATCAGTACTCTAAGCGCTCAAGTGGACTCTGCAATGCAGCAGAATTCCACCCTTAGGTACCATCTGGAGGAAATCCAGAATGGTCACGCTCTACAGCGCGACTTCCCATCCAAGCAACCGGAGCCCTGTACTCACAGGAGTGAAGACAATAGGTTTCAGACCTTGCCTCCCTCATGTGTCCCTCAGTCTTCTCCTCTTTGCCCTTCGGCACTGAGTAATCTGGCGCCTCTTGGCCAACAACAACAAGGCTTGGCTTCCTCTCTTGGCCTTTCGGCCCCAATCTCTCCACAGGATGAAGCCAACCCTCTCCGCCCGCTTGGCGCGGAATACCTTGACAAACTCGTCAAGAATTTCCCCACCTTTGACCCCATTCCAGGTCAGCCAAACGATACTGAGACCTTCCTAGCTGACATAGAGGACGCGTTGGATGGCTACCCGAACGCTACGGGTTCTGACAGGGTTTACCTGTTGAAGCGAACGTCAAATAGACACGAGACAAGGTTCATTCGTCTACAACAGCAACACGTGCTAAATGACTACACTAAACTTGCCACAGCTTTGAAATTAGAATTCAGTGGTTCTGCGACTCGCAAACACGATAGCTCACTGGCTAACACCGTCAAACAAGCTCGGAACGAACACCCACAAGCTTACTATCATAGGCTTCGTTCAGCTTACTTTGGCCTACTCACAGAAACAGGAATGGAAGAGCTTTTACCATTCAAACAAATGTTTCTGTCGAACATGTATCCCACCTTCATTACCTGCTTGGGCCCTGCCGCCCACGTTGGCTTGCCTATCTTACAACTCAGAGAGCTTGCAAGCACAGCTTTTGAGGCATCAAAAGTTCACAACGCTAAGAGCCCTGACCACTCAGTTTTGAAGTTTAACCAGGAGCACTCACTCCAGTTAGAGGGTGCATTATCAGGTATTGGAGCGTCGAGAGATGACGCACAACAACAGTTTCAACAACGAAACCATGATTCCAATAACCTCCGCGGTCGAAATAACTGTAAAGTACGTAGCCATCAACATGACTACCGCTACAATCGACCCGTTCGCTACGTTCCTGCACCCAACCCACACAAAGTGTCAGAACACAAGGGTAACAAAGGGTTGAAGGACGATCAAAACGTAGACCAATGTTCTCCAGAAGTCCCACTACGGGAAGAACTTAAGCGAGAACAATTTGAGAAAAGGGTAAAAGATAAGTCACAAGGACTAGACGGGGAATTACCGGACACCAGGTCCGCAGGAATTAACACCCATAGCAAGGACGTTAAAGTTCAAATTTCTCCCGCTCTCATTCAAGACCCTATCCAGGGCCCGCTTGATCAAGAAACAAGCCCCCGGGCTTTGTCTATAGACTCTGATACAAAAGTTGCGAAGAAAAAGGTCAAACGATTCGTTAAAGCCAAGCCCACTCAAAATCGGAAAAGTCAATCTGCTTCCATCTTGAACAGACATGGCACATCACGTCGTTGCGAACGACCACTCCACTTTGTGGGGAATATGTCCACTAACCACGAATCTAAACGGCCATACCTGGAAACAGTCCTGGAGGACTGCTTAGCTTGTCATGCGCTAATTGATTCGGGTGCGACAATATCACTCATCTCTCAAACATTGTTTGATGATCTCAAAAGGGCTTTGAAGCCAACTAAACGTTGGTTAAAAGTGGAACGATGCGACACTAAACTTCGAGGGGTCACTCAGACTACCTCGCCTCTCACATTGAGAGTCATGCTGAAACTACACTTCCAGGACGTATCGCTCGTTCACCCTGTGTATGTTACCAGCCTCGAAACTGTAACCCTCCTACTTGGAGCAGACTTGATGGATCGGTTACTCCCATTGATGGATTGGAAAACCAACCAGGTATGGTCACAGGCCACAGTGCCTTCTCCACTGACCACACTGTCTTCCCCTAACGCTAGCTGCAACGCAGTCCTTCACGAGGGGTATCTGTCGAAAGCACCCCTTGGGAAAAAGACGTTTAGAAACCTCTTGGTACAAAATCCGATCCATGGAGATATTACGATATCTCGACACATTCCATCAGCCAACCTGATTGACCATTCTTTTCATGATTTCGAGCCAGCTGTCTCTGTGAATAAGCAACTTCCCTCCTCCTTGCAGTCGTGCAATACGATAGTTGATATGAACTTCTCTTGCCCTTTGGACACTTCCGCAAGCACTGCGGCCGTCCCAGCAAGAAAAACATCGATGCGCAGAGTATACTCTGCTTCCGATGATACACCTTCCGCTTTGTTGGGGACTGTCACCCCTTACAATGACACTAATGGCGTCAGTCCAGCAACTGACCCGATGACTCCCACTGGTGAAACATTTACATTACATTTACATTTAAGTCATTTAGCAGACGCTCTTATCCAGAGCGACTTACAAATTGGAACACTTTGCAATATCACAGACCGATACCCTCGTCTCAGTTCGCAGGTAATGAAGAGGTTGCCACACGCGGACGCGGTGGGGACTGACATGCCTCGACAGCCACTGAGCGTTTTGAAGCACAAACACCAGGAGATTTGGTTGAAAGGTTACAGCCATTCTCATAACAACGCGGCCGCTGAAAACTCGTACGTAGGGTCCGATCTTCTTGTTTGCGCATCGGACACCAACACCACCCGCTGGTGGGGGGGTCCCGAGGCACAAAGGGGGGGAATAGTAGCCCAGACCCATGATGAGCCTCATCGAGGCCGGTGGGGGGGTCAAGACTACGGACAACACCGTACGAGGCCGCCAGAGCATAAATCAAATCTAGTTGTAAACTCTCCTATGAGAACTATATTTTGTGTGAGAACTATATTTTGTATATTTTTGTTTTGTTTATGCTTTCATTCCTTTTCGGTTCAGTTCCTTTGACACATAGGAAGTGATAGAGCCATAAACAAAGTCCCCATACAACCATCACTTAGTGCCACAACGCCGCTCATTGGGGAATGAATGTAATTATATATATTTCATGAGTGTGTGTGCGTTGTTAACATCTGCCTAAGTTACTGCCCAGATCTTCCAGTCTGGACGACGGGTCCGGAACGGCGACCCCAAATCCGGACACCCACAACCTATCCTTGTGGCGGCATGCCCGCTGTCAGAGAGACTACCAAGGTAAACCACCAGAGGGGGAGACCGCAACGGCGATCACCAACCAGGACATCCCCTGGCCCTTCCTGGGGTACTTTGCAGCTTCCAGGGAACCTACCAAGGTACACCACTAGAGGAGACCGCAACGGCGACCACCAACCGGACATCAACTGCCCATCCTTGTGGTGGACGGCTCCGCTTTCAGAGAGCCTACCAAGTTCAACCACCAGAGAGGACTGCAATGATGATCTACCAATGGGACATCACGTGGTCATGATTTTATGTTGATTTGTAACTTGCAGGATAAACAAGATCCAAACCACCAGGGGGGGTATGTCATGACGTTGGCCTCTTTGGGTACAGGAAGGACAGTTGACCCCCTCCCCTTTGTACCATCACCCAACCTACCTTCCCCCCAACCCAGGGTTGTAAAAATTCCAAGAGGAGAATCTACTACAACATGTTTCATAGAGAGACAAAGGAAATTCTTCCAAGTCATAGAATTGGAGAACCGAGCGACAGGTGTGTTCTGGAGAAGATATGGAAGATTGATGAAGACTCCACCTACGAACTGGTCCGCTTGGTACAATTTTGTGATACTCAGAAGAGACAATATAGCCATATTACCATAAAACTGTTTACATAATAGCCTCAGCGATGAGACTGAATCCACATGGTTGTATACAATGTATTATTAAGGATAAAGCTATTTGTAATACATTGAGATGCTATGTACTGATGTTAATGTGATAGAATTATATTTCTGTAACCAAGTCTAGCTCAGTCATAGGCACGCCCCCAGGGACACATACAGGACCAGGCGTCATTTGACAAGCCTGTTCTATGGGTACTATAAAACACCCCCTGATTTACATTTCTACAGACCAGGCCTCCACTCCATTGTGAGTTTGGCCCATAGGTTTGACCAGCCAAGTACTCTACTGAAAGTGAACCATACCACGTGGTTAACTTTTAGACTATCGATATCGACAGAATAAGAACAAGTCTTTGATATTAATTATTAGTCTGCAGCTAAGTAAATTATATCATCGAACGCGAAGACCAACCACATCCATTCTATGACGACATTAAGGAATGTCGCTCTGAAAGATCCATTCTAACCGAGAGAGAGAGAGAGAGAGAACGCTGACAAACTCTCCATCAGAACAAAACTCTCCAACAAGAATCCCGACGACACATGAGCGTAAATATATATTGATTGCAATTGTTCCCGAATGAGTGAGCCTTCAATTGTCAATTGTTAATATTAATGAACTCTGTGTAACTTCTCAGCTTACCGTTTTATGACCCATTGTCTAACAGAACAGCCATGCTTGTTAGCCATTAGGGCACATTACTATACCAATCCTGTGTGACGATAATTACTGTTTGTATGTTTTCTGTTAATTACTTAGTGTAGTAAATAAATGATGTTAAGACAATTGATGTATGGATGATTTTAGTAAAGACTGGGTTCGTGCAGATAACCAAGAATTTACAACTTTCATGATGAGACTGAAAATAATATACGGGTTAATATTGACTGCTATCGATGTAAAATATTACTAAGTATTTGAAGAGTTTATTCAGAGTTTATTCACAGTGTGTATGTGTGTATGTGTATTTATACAGTGTGTGTGTATGTGTATTTATACAGTGTGTATGTGTGTGTATTTATACAGTGTGTATGTATGTGTATTTATACAGTGTGTATGTGTGTATGTGTATTTATACAGTGTGTATGTGTGTGTATTTATACAGTGTGTATGTGTGTGTATTTATACAGTGTGTGTGTATGTGTATTTATACAGTGTGTGTGTATGTGTATTTATACAGTGTGTATGTGTGTCTATTTATACAGTGTGTATGTGTGTGTATTTATACAGTGTGTATGTGTGTGTATTTATACAGTGTGTATGTGTATTTATACAGTGTGTATGTGTATGTGTATTTATACAGTGTGTATGTGTGTATGTGTATTTATACAGTGTGTATGTGTGTATGTGTATTTATACAGTGTGTATGTGTGTGTATTTATACAGTGTGTATGTGTATGTGTATTTATACAGTGTGTATGTGTGTGTATTTATACAGTGTGTATGTGTGTGTATTTATACAGTGTGTGTGTATGTGTATTTATACAGTGTGTATGTGTGTGTATTTATACAGTGTGTATGTGTGTATTTATACAGTGTGTATGTGTGTGTGTATATGTGTATTTATACAGTGTGTATGTGTGTATGTGTATTTATACAGTGTGTATGTATGTGTATTTATACAGTGTGTATGTGTGTATGTATGTATATTATTGTACTGCTCTGGGATATCATTTACTATTATGTACTGATGTCAACCTTCCATGTTTTATTCTTTATGCGATGGGCAAAGCAGAGAACACCAGAAGAAGAATGGTCATTTAATTACCACAGTCAATTATTCTAATGTTTGTTTATGTGTCAATTAATCTCCTATGGGATGGGTTGCCAACGGACGATTTGACCCGAGAATAAAATGTAATTTCATTCATGCAGCCTGTCAGGACTATAGCCTCACAAGCATCAGCCCACCATTGTTTCTTCCCCAGCTCCATTTTCTGTCATGGTCTCTTTCCTGCTGCTGCTGATAGCACTGTTGGCGTGACACAATAACGGCACGAGGGAGATGGAGAGAATTTACACTCTCCGCTTTCAACATACTTCCATGATGCTGTCTGTCTGCTAGCCTGCTAGCATGTCTGCTAGCCCACCCCCCCCCCCACCTACTGCACCTGCCTGTTAATACAGCATGGGCTGATGGGAAACCATCCCCGATGCATGTTTCACCCGTGTCCTTTTGTGTGTGTGGGGGGGGACGAAGCCCCCCCTGACTTCCCTGCTTCCCATCCTGAGCCGTCCCCCCCTCCACGTTTTAGACGATAATTCCCGTTCCTCTCTACTCTCTCAACTGGATGAAATCTCTCCTCATGAAATATTAAAAAGATGGAGGAAAATCAAGGAATGGCTTCTCTTCCTTCCCTCCTCCCTCGTTCAATCTGCCATCTGCCCCTCTCTCTTTCTGGCCTCTTCCTTATATTCCTCCTTCCACTCTCCCTCCACCCTCCGTGTCCCTCCCGTAATACCTCCTCCCTCTGTCTCCACTACCTCCACTCTCTGTCTCCACTACCTCCTCTCTCTGTCTCCACTACCTCCTCTCTCTGTCTCCACTACCTCCTCTCTCTGTCTCCACTACCTCCTCTCTCTGTCTCCACTACCTCCTCTCTCTGTCTCCACTATCTCCTCCTCTCTCTGTCTCCTCTACCTCCTCCTCTCTCTGTCTCCACCATCTCCTCTCTCTGTCTCCACTATCTCCTCCTCTCTCTGTCTCCTCTACCTCCTCCTCTCTCTGTCTCCACCATCTCCTCTCTCTGTCTCCACTACCTCCTCTCTCTGTCTCCTCTACCTCCTCTCTCTGTCTCCTCTACCTCCACTCTCTGTCTCCACTACCTCCACTCTCTGTCTCCACTACCTCCACTCTCTGTCTCCACTACCTCCTCTCTCTGTCTCCACTACCTCATCTCTCTGTCTCCACTACCTGCTCTCTCTGTCTCCACCTCCTCCTCTCTCTGTCTCCACTACCTCCTCCTCCCTCTGTCTCCACCATCTCCACTCTCTGTCTCCACTACCTCCACTCTCTGTCTCCACTACCTCCACTCTCTCTGTCTCCACTACCTCCACTCTCTCTGTCTCCACTACCTCCACTCTCTCTGTCTCCACTACCTAATCTCTCTGTATCCACTACCTGCTCTCTCTGTCTCCACCTCCTCCTCTCTCTGTCTCCACTACCTCCACTCTCTCTGTCTCCACTACCTCCACTCTCTCTGTCTCCACCTCCTCCTCTCTCTGTCTCCACTACCTCCACTCTCTCTGTCTCCACTACCTCCACTCTCTCTGTCTCCACTACCTCCACTCTCTCTGTCTCCACTACCTCCACTCTCTCTGTCTCCACTACCTCCACTCTCTCTGTCTCCACTACCTCCTCTCTCTCTGTCTCCACTACCTCCTCTCTCTGTCTCCACTACCTGCTCTCTCCCTGTGTATTTTGTCTCCCTAGTGGAGCCACACTCTACACCACTCAGAGTTCTCAGAGCTGACAACCAGACTACAGAGTCAGAATGGACCTGCCAGCCCGCCTACAGACAAACGCACAGAACACAAACATTAAGAATCTTTCAAAGCAAGTAAAGCACATAAAACTCATTTCAAATGCATGCTGAGAAAATGTGCTAACACTGAGGAATGGACAAAATGCATGTTCACTGAGCGGGGCTTTACGAGTTACCTGATACTGAAATGTACTATTACGGTGATTAGAGTGGTTCTACACTGGATGGAAATAGAGAGGAGGCAGTTGTTCCATAAGTCTGCACTAAGATGATTCATTGTCAGCCACCCACCCAGCCAGCCAGTCAGCCAGCCAGCCAGTCAGCCAGCAAGCCAGCCAGCCAGCCAGTCAGCCAGCCAGCCAGTCAGCCAGCCAGTCAGTCAGACAGCCAGCCAGTCAGCCAGCCAGCCAGTCAGTCAGACAGCCAGCCAGCCACCCAGTCAGCCAGCCAGCCAGCCAGTCAGCCAGCCAGCCAGTCAGCCAGTCAGCCAGCCAGCCAGCCAGCCAGTCAGTCAGCCAGTCAGTCAGCCAGCCAGCCAGCCAGTCAGCCAGTCAGCCAGTCAGTCAGCCAGCCAGCCAGTCAGCCAGTCAGCCAGTCAGCCAGCCAGTCAGCCAGCCAGCCAGCCAGTCAGCCAGCCAGCCAGACAGCCAGTCAGCCAGCCAGACAGCCAGTCAGCCAGCCAGTCAGTCAGCCAGCCAGTCAGCCAGTCAGTCAGCCAGCCAGCCAGCCAGGTTAGATAACGTTAGTGATCACAAAGTCAACCCGTGTCTTCCAGAGACAAACCCTGTCTTCCAGAGACAACCCGCGTCTTCCAGAGACAAACCCTGTCTTCTAGAGACAACCCCTGTCTTCCAGAGACAACCCGTGTCTTCCAGAGACAACCCGTGTCTTCCAGAGACAACCCGTGTCTTCACACACAGAGACCTCTGAGATCCCTCACTACCTGTCTGTGTCTTCACAACATTCAGCTGTCTGTGTCTTCACAACATTCACCTGTCTGTGTCTTCACAACATTCATCTGTCTGTGTCTTCACAACATTCACCTGTCTGTGTCTTCACAACATTCACCTGTCTGTGTCTTCACAACATTCAGCTGTCTGTGTCTTCACAACATTCACCTGTCTGTGTCTTCACAACATTCAGCTGTCTGTGTCTTCACAACATTCAGCTGTCTGTGTCTTCACAACATTCACCTGTCTGTGTCTTCACAACATTCAGCTGTCTGATCCTTGAGCCAATTATCACTAGATAACCTCTGGGAACCAGTGTGCATAACACACTGAACTGAACACCTGCGATAGAACCTCTGTATCTATGTTATAAAACCTCTGTATCTATGCTATAGAACCTCTGTATCTATGTTATAGAACCTCTGTATTTATGTTATAGAACCTCTGTATCTATGTTATAGAATCACTGTAGCTATGTTCTCGAACCTTCTGTATCTATGTTATAAAACCTCTGTATTTATGTTATAGAACCTCTGTATCTATGTTATAGAACCTCTGTATCTATGTTATAGAACCTCTGTATCTATGTTATAGAACCTCTGTATCTATGTTATAGAACCTCTGTATTTATGTTATAGAACCTCTGTATCTATGTTATAGAACCTCTGTATCTATGTTATAGAACCTCTGTATCTATGTTATAGAACCTCTGTATCTATGTTATAGAACCTCTGTATCTATGTTATAGAACCTCTGTATCTATGTTTCATCCTCTCGTGCTCTAAAAACAGCAGCTTGCAGCCGACTCATACGGGCTCTTTTCTGCCATAAGAACTGAAATAAGGGAAGTCAAATCTTTGTGTGTAGGAGAGAGAGAGAGAGAGAGTAATGTTTACTGTTAATTTGTATTATTTATTATCTACTTCACTTGCTTCGGCAATGTTAACATATGCCAATAAAACCCTTAAATTGAAAGAGGGGGAAAGCCAGAGAGAGAGAGAGATAGAGAAGAGAGAAGAGAGAGGAGAGAGAGAGAGAGAGAGAGAGAGAGAGAGAGAGAGAGAGGAGAGAGAGGAGAGAGAGAGAGAGAGAGGAGACAGACAGAGAGAGAGAGAGAGAGAGAGAGAGAGAGAGAGAGAGGAGAGAGAGAGAGAGAGAGAGGAGACAGACAGAGAGAGAGAGAGAGAGGAGAGAGACAGACAGAGAGAGAGAGAGAGAGAGAGAGAGCACCACTAATGAGAGGTTTGGATTTGTCGCCTTGCAGCCCGATGATGCAGTGCTTATCATGGCCTGTTCCAAGTGGCATCCTATTCCCTATATAGAGCACTAGTCCTACTTTTGATCTGAACCCAAAAGGGCCCTGGTCAAAAGTAGGGCACTTTATAGGGAATCAGGGTGCCAATTGGGATAAGATCCGATTACATTAGCATGTGTTTGGCTGATTAGAGACACTGGTTAGGAAGTCAAGGGCTCCTTCAGACAGACAGACAGACAGACACACAGCAAGCTGCTGTGACAGCAGACACACACACACACACAAGATCACGTTTGAGTTTGGCTATTATTAGCATTAGCTATCTAAGGCTAATGGGAAAAAATGCTTCAAAAAAGACAGTCACAGACTGCTATTTTAGCCTAGGTTATGGTCGGCTCCACAGCTATAGACGGTGGGAATACCTGAAAAGGTAAACCATTTGCCAGATGGCATAATGTTAGCACCTAATATACATTTCACACCAGATAGACCGCAGACGCATCACATCGGGTATTTTATCGGTTCAAAGCGGAGGTGTGAGCTGTGATTGCCTATTAGGCAATTCTAGTGTAAATCAACGTGATAGTGTATTGTTTAACGATGCCTCCGCCCCGCGGATATACATCCATCCCATATCTAACAGAATATTCACCTTACCTTTAAATCCACGAGAGTCCGTGTGAGAAAAAAAAACTCAAGTCTTCTTCAAAAGTGTACATCCAACCTTACACCTGAGAGGTACGGAACATTCTGCAGCATCACAAGAAAACAGAGGAGCCAGGAGCGGGGATGGAGAAATGCAAGGGGAACCGCTAGTGAGTGGAGGGGGGGGGGTTTAACGCCCAAATGAGGAGTGAGTTTAGAGCGCCGCCCTGTGGCAAAAGTCGGTCATTCTACACACCCACCTGCAAACATATGCTATACCAGAACCCAGGAAGTAGTGTCGGGGTTGTGGGTGCTGTATTTATCATTTTCAAAAGGGGGGGGGGTGTTGAAAAAATGTTTGCCTGCGCTACAGACGCTATAGCTAACGCCTCCATCACACTGACCACGAATTGCATTTTGCGCACACCAGAAGTACATTAGTTTCCATTGGAACGTTGCGTTTTGACTTGCTGCGCGTTCTGGGTGGTGCGTACGTTGGATTTATTGAACGTATGCGTCAAAACTGTATGCGTATAGACGGCTTGACATAAATGGTAGCAGAAGGTGAATGTTAAACTTTAGTTGTACACATATCCAGATGATGCTGTGTACTATTTTGCGCAATGTGATCGAGACATAATACAGCACTATTAAAGGCCCAGTTCACTACTTTAGTGAAGAAGAAAAAAATTCACCCACCGAAATAAAATATTTTAATAAAAAATTAATTGTGATTTTTCAGGGGGTGCTGCAGCACCACAACAAACCTTACTTCCCGTGGCTATGGCCTACACCTGTCATATCCTTGTTTTTGTTTTTTTTATGTTTATTGTCCTATCGTATTAGTTGATGTAAATAGCAGGCCTCATAAAAAATTATCAATATGGGCTAAAGTAACCTGCACTGCTGTTCTCAATTGAAAACCAAAACTGGCTAATGAGTGACCACTTCCTAAAGCAGACGTTGAGGTTATATTTTAGAACTGATCACAGCCAACATTTTTCAAGACTATTTCGCCTTCTGGTTGGTATTATCATCGGAGCAACGTAGTCATTATGAGCAGACGAAGGGCGATTAGTCTATTTGACAATAATTCCATACAACTGAAATGTTTTCAAGTATTTCCTCGTTTACCACGGTAAAAATCTACTGTGAGCTATTTACCCAACACGTTGTATGAATGGAAAACTACTGTTGGTGCAGATTACTCTTTTTATGTTATATGTTTCCAAGTTATGTAATCCATTAAATTACAACTGTCTTTAACAAAAAGCTGTGTGATATGGTCAATTCTTATCAGGATCGTGCAGGGCCGGCTCTAGCCTTTGGGGGGGGGCCTAAGTGAAATTTCCTGGTTGATAAAATATGAATAGTTTGCCTAATTTCAGTTTATGTGACAAAACAAGCAACTGTAGTGTAGAGAATTATTGTACCATCTAAACCTCTGTGAAATATATTTTCCATAACCCAAAATATTGTATTTTCAGATGTTTGAAGTTGGTGTACAAAACCGAAAGTAAAAGACACAAAAATAAAACTTAAGAACGCATAGAAATAGTGCTCACAGAACATATCTACTGCCTCTTAGACTTGCTTTCGATGAGAATGACAGATCTATAACTCACATTTCTATGTGAATTTTGTCAGTCGCTCAAAAAGTTACATATTACAGTTTTAAAGCAAGTTTTCTGCAGTTTTACACACTCAGGTCCTCTGAGAGAGAGAGAGAAAGAAAGAAAGAGAGAAAAAGAGAGAGAGAGAATTAGAGAGAGCATACTTAAATTTACACAGGACACCGGATAAGACAGGAGAAATACTCCAGATATAACAGACTGACCCTAGCCCCCGACACATAAACTACTGCAGCAGAAATACTGGAGGCTGAGACAGTAGGGGTCGGGAGACACTGTGGCCCCATCCGATGATACCCCATCCGACGATACCCCCGGACAGGGCCAAACAGGCAGGATATAACCCCACCCACTTTGCCAAAGCACAGCCCCCACACCACTAGAGGGATATCTTCAACCACCAACTTACCATCCTGAGACAAGGCCGAGTACAGCCCACAAAGAGAGGAAGAGGAAGAGTTGAAGCGAGAGCGATAGCGGTAGAGATACTCTCAATGATCAGCTATGAAAAGCCAACTGACATTTACTCCTGAGGTGCTGACCTGTTGCACCCTCTACAACCACTGTGATTATTATTATTTGACCCTGCTGGTCATCTATGAACATTTGAACATCTTGGCCATGTTCTGTTATAATCTCCACCCGGCACAGCCAGAAGAGAACTGGCCACCCCTCATAGCCTGGTTCCTCTCTAGGTTTCTTCCTAGGTTTTGGCCTTTCTAGGGAGTTTTTCCTAGCCACCGTGCTTCTACACCTGCATTGCTTGCTGTTTGGGGTTTTAGGCTGGGTTTCTGTACAGCACTTTGAGATATTAGCTGATGTAAGAAGGGCTTTATAAATACATTTGATTGATTGATTGCTTTACTGATTGATTGATTGCCCAAAATCTGTCTTCTCCAGCAGGAGGTGTTTTTCCCACTCAACAAGCAAGTAGTTTCTGTACGGAGGTCAATGAAAGGTCAATGAAAGTGTCAAATTTGATTAACAAAAATTGCAATGGCTTATTTGATCGAATTCAAGTTTAGTAACGATTAGGTTGCTGCGAGTGTACTGATATAAATAGGACAAGTGACATCAAGGCAACTTGGAGAAATATCTCTTTATATTAGAGTTGTGCCTCGTCATTGTCACTAGTTACCACATCCACAAAGTCATAAAACCTGCACATTTCTACAATTGATCTTCTAAAAAGGTGATTTTAAACCTAATCACACTGCTAACCTTGTACCTAACCATAACCTTATATTAGGACCAAAAAATATTGTTTTTTTTTGGTTTTCATTAATTTTCACGATATAGACGATTTTGACTTTGTGGCAGTGGTAACTAGTGGAAAAAGTTGTGCCTGTTGTTCACATGTGTACCTGTCCTCTCATTGGCTAGAATGGTCCCACCTGATCTTGCCTCCTCCCGACTGCCTTCCCATTTTTAAAGACATTTTTTTTTTTTGTGAGGGCGGTATCTGGTCAATATAATCTGTGGCGTCGAGAAAGTTTGGATAAAATAAAATGGAAAATAGATTCATTACCAAACCTTTAATGTGGAAATTAGAAGGCTTTACCATCTACAGTAAAACATGTCGCCTATTGAAATGAAGGTGCCGTCAAAATATCTCATTTGAATTCAAAACACTAAGCAATTAATTGTAAGCCTACAATCAATACACTCAAGGTGAAGAATGTGCAAGTGTTTGCAATAGATCAGTAAGGAACGTAATGTAGCAGATAATACACATTGGCTAAATCCCAAATGGCACCCTATTGTCTATAGCAAACTACAATGGGCCCTACGTATAGGCAACAGTGGTCAATTTGGGACGTACACATTGATCACTTCTACCCTACAATACTGTATGTTATAATACCAGACCGAAATGTAAACCGTTATATGTATTTGACAAGACAGAATGTCATGTCATCGATATTATAATAAAATGCCTCAATTAATGCTCTTAAAAACAAATAGATGAGTTGTTAAAATGATCAAAATGACAACAACTATCATGATCTTCATTTGCATAAAAGTACTGATGGACGGGCGAACGAACGAATGGCTGAACAGATAGACGGGCTAAGTGGTTTCCTGAGATTCATGAATTCAATTAATTAATTCATGCAAGAGAGATGATGGGTCCAAGTCTCTTGGCTTTGTGCTTGGTATTGTGCACCTTCAAGAGAATCTCAAATTTAGTGGCAAATACTGTATTCAAATTGAATAGCTATTATGTTAAGTGAGAAATATTCTATTTAAATTGAATGGATATTATGCTAATGACAAATACTGTATTTAAATTGAATGGCTATTATGTTAGAATATTTCTTACTTATTTAAATTGAGTGGCTATTATGCTAATGACAAATACTGTATTCAAATTGAATAGCTATTATGTTAAGTGAGAAATATTCTATTTAAATTGAGTGGCTATTATGCTAATGACAAATACTGTATTTAAATTGAATGGCTATTATGCTAATGACAAATACTGTATTTAAATTGAATAGCTATTATGTTAAGTAAGAAATATTCTATTTAAATTGAGTGGCTATTATGCTAATGACAAATACTGTATTTAAATTGAATGGCTATTATATTAAGAAAGAAATACTGCATTTAAATTGCATGGATATTATGCTGTACGGTTAAGGCAGCTAAAAAGCACATGGAAATGTAGTCAGAAAGAGGTCCACATCCTACATCCTAACAGGTATGCATACTGTTACAATAAATATCATGGGGAAAAAAGGTACATGCATCTTGAAAACGTTACAGTAAATCCTTCAAAAAAGGTGTTTGTGACCGTCGCCGACCAGGGTTAGAATCCAGGTGTCCTGCTGTCACAATACTGTGTTGTAATCCCACTGGGCTAAAGTCTATAGGTTCATACACCAAGTCCTTCAAAAGTGTCTAAAAAAATAAATACAATTAAAAAAACATGTCATTCTGCTCCAATTCATATTTCAGACTGAATAGACTTTTCCGTGCTTCTACACCAGCATTGCATTTTCCGTGCTTCTACACCAGCATTGCTTGCTGTTTGGGGGTTTTAGGCTGGGTTTCTGTACAGCACTTTGAGATATCAGCTGATGTAAGAAGGGCTTTATAAATACATTTGATTTGATCCTTATCTAGTGCACTACCTTTTGACCAGAGCCCTACGGGTCTTGGTCAAAAGTAGGGCACTGAATAGGGTGCCATTTGGGACATAGACTGAGACAGTGAATAACAGTGAGAGTTCATCTGAGCCATACAGTATAGAGTTATATCCAATAACAGATCTAGATTATCTATACAGTATAGAGTTATATCCAATAACAGATCTAGATTATCTATACAGTATAGAGTTATATCCAATAACAGATCTAGATTATCTATACAGTATAGAGTTATATCCAATAACAGATCTAGATTATCTATACAGTATAGAGTTATATCCAATAACAGATCTAGATTATCTATACAGTATAGTTATATCCAATAACAGATCTAGATTATCTATACAGTATAGAGTTATATCCAATAACAGATCTAGATTATCTATACAGTATAGAGTTATATCCAATAACAGATCTAGATGATCTATACAGTATAGAGTTATATCCAATAACAGATCTAGATGATCTATACAGTATAGAGTTATATCCAATAACAGATCTAGATTATCTATACAGTATAGAGTTATATCCAATAACAGATCTAGATTATCTATACAGTATAGAGTTATATCCAATAACAGATATAGATTATCTATACAGTATAGAGTTATATCAAATAACAGATATAGATTATCTATACAGTATAGAGTTATATCCAATAACAGATATAGATTATCTATACAGTATAGAGTTATATCCAATAACAGATCTAGATGATCTATACAGTATAGAGTTATATCCAATAACAGATCTAGATGATCTATACAGTATAGAGTTATATCCAATAACAGATCTAGATGATCTATACAGTATAGAGTTATATCCAATAACAGATCTAGATTATCTATACAGTATAGAGTTATATCCAATAACAGATCTAGATTATCTATACAGTATAGAGTTATATCCAATAACAGATCTAGATTATCTATACAGTATAGAGTTATATCCAATAACAGATCTAGATGATCTATACAGTATATGGCTCTAGATTTATGTTGCTATGTAGCGCTAGGCAGTTCTCTAGGGCAGGATGGGGCAGTTCTCTAGGGCAGCATGGGGCAGTTCTCTAGGGCAGGATGGGGCAGTTCTCTAGGGCAGCATGGGGCAGTTCTCTAGGGCAGGATGGGGCAGTTCTCTAGGGCAGGATGGGGCAGTTCTCTAGGGCAGGATGGGGCAGTTCTCTAGGGCAGGATGGGGCAGTTCTCTAGGGCAGGATGGGGCAGTTCTCTAGGGCAGGATGGGGCAGGATGGGGCAGTTCTCTAGGGCAGCATGGGGCAGTTCTCTAGGGCAGGATGGGGCAGTTCTCTAGGGCAGGATGGGGCAGTTCTTTAGGGCAGGATGGGGCAGTTCTCTAGGGCAGGATGGGGCAGTTCTCTAGGGCAGGATGGGGCAGTTCTCTAGGGCAGGATGGTGCAGTTCTCTAGGGCAGGATGGGGCAGTTCTCTAGGGCAGGATGGGGCAGTTCTCTAGGGCAGCATGGGGCAGTTCTCTAGGGCAGCATGGGGCAGTTCTCTAGGGCAGCATGGGACAGTTCTCTAGGGCAGCATGGGACAGTTCTCTAGGGCAGGATGGGGCAGTTCTCTAGGGAAGGATGGGGCAGTTCTCTAGGGCAGGATGGGGCAGTTCTCTAGGGCAGGATGGGGCAGTTCTCTAGGGCAGGATGGGGCAGTTCTCTAGGGCAGGATGGGGCAGTTCTCTGGGGCAGGATGGGGCAGCATGGGGCAGTTCTCTAGGGCAGCATGGGGCAGTTCTCTAGGGCAGCATGGGGCAGTTCTCTAGGGCAGGATGGGGCAGTTCTCTAGGGCAGGATGGGGCAGTTCTCTAGGGCAGGATGGGGCAGTTCTCTAGGGCAGCATGGGGCAGTTCTCTAGGGCAGCATGGGCAGTTCTCTAGGGCAGCATGGGGCAGTTCTCTAGGGCAGCATGGGGCAGTTCTCTAGGGCAGGATGGGGCAGTTCTCTAGGGCAGCATGGGGCAGTTCTCTAGGGCAGCATGGGGCAGTTCTCTAGGGCAGCATGGGGCAGTTCTCTAGGGCAGCATGGGGCAGTTCTCTAGGGCAGCATGGGGCAGTTCTCTAGGGCAGCATGGGGCAGTTCTCTAGGGCAGCATGGGGCAGTTCTCTGGGGCAGGATGGGGCAGTTCTCTAGGGCAGGATGGGGCAGTTCTCTAGGGCAGGATGGGGCAGTTCTCTGGGGCAGGATGGGGCAGTTCTCTGGGGCAGGATGGGGCAGTTCTCTAGGGCAGGATGGGGCAGTTCTCTATGAAGGTTAAGGTCGGGGCAGCCTTGGGGCAGTTCTCTAGGGCAGTTCTCTGGGGCAGGATGGGGCAGTTCTCTAGGGCAGGATGGGGCAGTTCTCTATGGAGGTTAAGGTCGGGACAGCCTTGGGGCAGTTCTCTAGAGTAGGTTGTGACAGCCTTGGGGCAGTTCTTTAGGGAAGGTTACGGTCGGGGCAGCCTTGGGGCAGTTCTCTAGAGTAGGTTGGGACAGCCTTGGGGCAGTTCTCTGGGGCAGCCTTGGGGCAGTTCTCTAGGGAAGGTTAAGGTCGGGGCAGCCTTGGGGCAGTTCTCTAGAGTAGGTTGGGACAGCCTTGGGGCAGTTCTCTGGGGCAGCCTTGGGGCAGTTCTCTAGGGAAGGTTGGGACAGCCTTGGGGCAGTTCTCTAGGGCAGGTTGAGGTTGGTGCAGCATTGGGGCTGTTCTCTAGGGTAGGTTGGTACATTCTTGGGTCAGTTCTCTAGAGTAGGTTGGGACAGCCTTGGGGCAGTTCTCTAGGGCAGGTTAAGGCAGTGTTGGGGCTGTGATTGGGTCTAGGGCTGTGCTGGTGCTGGTGGTATAGGCAGGGGTTGGGGCTCTAAGCTAACTGGCATCAGTCCCAGGGGGAGGCCGGGGGAGGCCAGAGTATTGAGGAGGGCTGAGACAGGGACATCAGGAGACTGGAGCTTGGCTAGGAGCTGTAGCTGGTCCTGCTCATGACAGACCCCTGCCTCGTTGCAGACGCTCTGACACAGCCCTGTCAGACTCTGTAACGTCTCCTCCATGTTCCTCTGGAGGTGGCCCCGTTCCTCCAGCAGCCTCTTCTTCTCTCCTCTCTGTGGGGCAGAACAGAATGATACATCACAACCCGCTGGACAAATAAAACACAGCTCAGCTATGAATGTCATTGTGTAATTAGTCACATAAGAGGCAAATTATTTATGCGTTGCTCAATTTACTAAACTCCAGTTGAATAATCTGCTACTTATAACATGTATTGTTGAAATGTTTACAATTAAATCAAATTGCCAGATTATAAAATCAGACTAATGCCATATTATGGGATTATAAATGACAAGAGTAGGGTTTGTGGTCAATTTAATTTAAATTCCAGTCAATTCAGGAAGTACACTGAAATTCCAATTCCAATGCATTTCAATGAGGAAAATGTGGAATTGGAATTTGGTTGTACTTTCTGAATGGACTGGAATTTAAATGGAATTGACCCAACTCCGCAAGAGAGATGATAGCAAACACAGACGTACCAGTGTGCTGATCTCAGTCTGTAGTTTACTGATGCCTTCTAGCTTCCTCTTGCGACAGCGCTGGGCGGCCACACGGTTCTTGCTGCGCCGTCGGACGTCGTGGACGAATTCCAGCTGTTCGTGGGTCAGCTGCTGGCATCTGAGGAGCTGCTGGAAGGCACTACGACTCACTGACGATATCTGAACCACCGGGAAGGGCAGACAAACCTGGAGAACACACACACGGGATGGATGAAAAGACAGATGGTCTCTGGTCAAAAGTATTTGGGAACTCATTACACCAATACACATACACTGTGACCTTTCAGTAAGAACTCTGACCTCTTGTGCTCTCCTGTTGTTGGCCTCTCTCTCCGTGTCTCCGTCTGTGTCCAGGTCTCCGTCTGAGTCCTCTCCTGAGTTAACAGATGACATGTAGGGACTCATCTCAGACTGGGACAGGCTGTGGTTCCCCCCGGGGGTCTGGGCCTCCCCTGTCTCCTCCACCCCACCCATCCCACCTGTCTGTCCTACCTTACCCATCTCTCCCACCCCCCCTACCTCTTCCATCCCCTCCATCCCCCCTGCCTCTCCTGTCCCCAGGTCTCTAAGGAAGGGACAGTCTGCTGGATTTGAGTTCAGGTCTAGCTGCCAGGGGAAGTCTGCAGCCTTTCCAAGACCACTGTGGTCCATAGTGTCCAGATTAGGAACTCTCCCCAGACCTCCGTGCTCCATGGTGTCCAGATTAGGAACTCTCCCCAGACCTCCGTGCTCCATGGTGTCCAGATTAGAGAGACTAGGGAGAGGTTCAGTCTGTGAGGGGCATAAATCAGGCCAGAAACCTTTGGCCAGATGTTCAGCCACCTCCCTCTCCACGCTGCTCCGCTCTCCAAGTCCGTACCCCCTACCATCAGGGGTAAAACCACAGAGGGTGGGGTCAGAGAGGGAGGGGTCAGTGAGGGCGGAGTCAGGGAGATGACCCCCAACAGCCACGCTGCCATCCAGACCAGGGTTTTCTCTCTGCATTAACACAGGTAGCTGATCTACTTGACCTAATCGTCGTGGCCTTGGGAGCATAAGGCATCCACCATGGCTCTCCCCCTCACTATTTTCTGAGCTAGGGCTTTTGTGTAATGCCAGGAGATCCAATACAGGTAGCTGTAGCTCAGCCTCCTCTACCACCCCTGAGCCTCTCAGTGGGCACGTGCTATAGGAACCTGGGTTACACCCAGCTTCATCAGCCATCAGACTCCCAACAGCAGGCTGGTCATTATCCATCTCTCCAACCGCTGCCCCAATAAGGTCTGATGGGCTCACATCGTCATGGGACGGCAGTTCACAGGAGAGTGGGCAATCTCTCAGACTCCCCTCAGCCGTCGTCATCGGACACACCGCTGCCTCCATCCCTAGGATGTCTCTATCACTGAACACGGTGTCAGGCTCTGGCTTACGGTCAACACCACCAGGACACGGCATGGCCAGGATGGGACAGACACCAAGACCACTGGAGGACGTCAGTCCCCCGAGAGATAAGGGTGACATGTTGGGGCCACAGGTCTGCAAACAGAACTGCTCCCGAGCACTGCTGACCGGGTTGACTAGCAAGGCCAGGGTCTTTGAACATTGGGATGACGACTGGAAGTCTATTTGTAAGTTTCTGTCTGAAGGCACTGTTAAGCTCTGGTGTGACTGTGGTGACATTGTTCCACTTGGGTTGGCAGCTGAACACTGTGCCCTGAAGTCACTTCCTATGTTCCTGACATCACTTCCTGTTGTCTGGCCCGGGCCTGTGTTCTGGGGATGAGGTATAACCTGCTGCTCTCTGTCTCTGTTTGTGTCTGTACTGTGGGCTAAACTGCCACTAGGCAACATGCCCTGGCTAGGGGACATGCTCTGGTTAGGGGTCCTGCTTTGGGACTGACAGCCTGTACAGTGGGCTGAATCAACACTGGGGGACCTCCTCTGGTTGGGGGACCTGCCACTAGGCAATCTTCCCTGGTTGGAGGACCTGCCCTGACAGCAACCTCCTCTTCTTCTTCTTGCCTCCTGGGCTGTAATGTTGCTACCCTCCAGGAACTTTGGCAGAAGGAAGTCGAAGCAGCTAGTCTCCAGGTTGTGAATCCCCAGGAGCCCGGCACACCTGTGGATGGCCACGATATTGTCTTTGGTGAAGAGCAGCTTAGAGGTGTAGCAGAACTGTAGCAATGGTTCAAACCCCTCTGCTGTTACCTGGAGAGGGAAATATGTTAATATCTAACCCCCGCACACTGACTTAGTACCTGTACCTCCTGTATATAGCCTCCACACTGACTCAGTACCTGTACCTCCTGTATATAGCCTCCACACTGACTCTGTACCGGTACCTCCTGTATATAGCCTCGTTATTGTTATGTTATTGTGTTACTTTTTATTATTTTTTACTTTAGTTTATTTGGTAAATATTTTCTTAATTATTCTTGAACTGCACTGTTGGTAAAGGGCTACACATGTTCTATTCGGCGACTGTGACAAATAAAAAGTTTGATTTGATGTTGAGTTAGTCAGCGTCCCAAATGACACCCTATTCCCTATATAGGGCACTACTTTTGAGTAGAGCCCTACAGGGCCTGCATTTTGGGTGGGCCTTAGAGGGTCTGGCCTGCCCTACCGTACTTTCTTGCCCATCCAAATAAATTATTTAAATATAGATCATTTATTTTCCCCGAGATGCGCGCCGACAGAAAGACTCACCAATCAGAGGAATAAATATCATACCCCTCCCCCCAAATGCTAACCTGCCTCGTTATTGTAATGGTGAGAGGTTAGCATGTTTTGGGGGTATGATATAAAATGCTAACCTGCCTCGTTATTGTAATGGTGAGAGGTTAGCATGTCTTGGGGATATGATATAAAATGCTAACCTGCCTTGTTATTGTAATGGTGAGAAGTTAGCATGTCTTGGGGGTATGATATAAAATGCTAACCTGCCATGTTATTGTAATGGGGAGAGGTTAGCATGTCTTGGGGGTATGATATAAAATGCTAACCTCCCCTGTTAATATAATGGTGAGACGTTAGCATGTCTTGGTGGTATGATATAAAATGCTAACCTTCCCTGTTATTGTAATGGTGAGAGGTTAGCATGTCTTGGGGGGTATGATATAAAATGCTAACCTGCCTTGTTATTGTAATGGTGAGAGGTTAGCATGTCTTGGGGGTATGATATAAAATGCTAACCTGCCTTGTTATTGTAATGGTGAGAGGTTAGCATGTCTTGGGGGGTATGATATAAAATGCTAACCTGCCTTGTTATTGTAATGGTGAGAGGTTAGCATGTCTTGGGGGTATGATATAAAATGCTAACCTGCCTTGTTATTGTAATGGTGAGAGGTTAGCATGTCTTGGGGGTATGATATAAAATGCTAACCTTCCTTGTTATTGTAATGGTGAGAGGTTAGCATGTCTTGGGGGGTATGATATAAAATGCTAACCTGCCTTGTTATTGTAATGGTGAGAGGTTAGCATGTCTTGGGGGGTATGATATAAAATGCTAACCTGCCTTGTTATTGTAATGGTGAGAGGTTAGCATGTCTTGGGGGTATGACATAAAATGCTAACCTGCATTGTTATTGTAATGGTGAGAGGTTAGCATGTCTTGGGGGGTATGACATTTGTGCGTCTGTAACTTTCTCACTAATTATTAACCACGATTCATTACAGACTATCTGTAATCGTGGTAGCATCGACAATAATGTTGAAGTGTTTAGAAACATTCTATTCTTATTTACCTTTTTTTTATTTTTTTAAAGTGTCTCCAAAATGACACATTATTTACCATTCATTTCTATTTGGCAGAAAATTATCTGAAACACAACTAAAACAAAGAGCAAACTGGTTGTATTCATGCCACATTAAAAAGGTAATACATTTTTTACAGTTGAATTACATGCCTTTACTATAAAACTCTTTTAAAAAATGACATAGGAGGTTCTGTAAATAAAACATGCCCACCTATGGAAATGAAATGCCCATCCAACTGATTCATCTGGGCTCCGGCCTTTGTTCCCTACAGACCCTGGAGCCCTACGGGCCTTTGTTCCCTACAGACCCTGGAGCCCTACGGGCCTTTGTTCCCTACAGGCCCTGGAGCCCTACGGGCCTTTGTTCCCTACAGACCCTGGAGCCCTACGGGCCTTTGTTCCCTACAGACCCTGGAGCCCTACGGGCCTTTGTTCCCTACAGACCCTGGAGCCCTACGGGCCTTTGTTCCCTACAGACCCTGGAGCCCTACGGGCCTTTGTTCCCTACAGACCCTGGAGCCCTACGGGCCTTTGTTCCCTACAGACCCTGGAGCCCTACGGGCCTTTGTTCCCTACAGACCCTGGAGCCCTACGGGCCTTTGTTCCCTACAGACCCTGGAGCCCTACGGGCCTTTGTTCCCTACAGACCCTGGAGCCCTATGGGCCTTTGTTCCCTACATAGTGCATTACTTTTGACCAGAGCCCTTCTATGGGCCCTGGCACCGTTTTCCCTACATATAATGTCACCATACAGTGCATTCGGGAAAGTATTCAGACCCCTTGACATTTTCCACATTTTCATAACATTTTCCTCATCAAATGTACACACAATACGCCATAATAACAAAGCAAAAACAGGTTTTTAGATTTCTTTTTGCATTAAAAAAATAAGTATAAAGAAAAATAAAAAAAACAATAGCTTATTTACAAAAGTATTCAGACACAAAATTGATCTCAGGTGCATCCTGTTTCCACTGATCATCCTTGAGATGTTTCTACAACTTGATTGGAGTCCACCTGTGGTAAATTCAATTGATTGGACATGATTTGGAAAGGCACACATCTGTCTATATTAGGTCCCACAGTTGACAGTGCATGACAGAGCAAAAACCAAGCCATGAGGTCGATGGAATAGTCCGTAGAGCTCCGAGACAGGATTGTGTCGAGGCCCAGATCTGGGGAAGGGTACCAAAAAGTTTCTGTAGCATTGAAGGTCCACAAGAACACAGCGGCCTCCATCATTCTTAAATGGAAGAAGTTTGGAACCACCAAGACTCTCCCTAGAGCTGGCCACCCGGCCAAACTGAGAAATCAGGGAAAAATGGCCTTGGTCACGGAGATTACCAAGAACCCAATGGTTACTCTGACAGAGCTCTAGAATTCCTCTGTGGAGATGGGAGAACCTTCCAGAAAGACAACCATCTCTGCAGCACTCCCCCAATCAGGACGTTATGTTCGTGGCCAGACAGAAGCTACTCCTCTGTAAAAAAGGCACTCCTCTGTAAAAAATGCACATGACAGCCCGCTTGGAGTTTGCCAAAAGGCACCTAAAGGACTCTCAGACCATGAGAAACAAGATTCTCTGGTCTGATGAAACCAAGATTGAACTCTTTGGCCTGAATGCCAAGCGTCACATCTGAAGGAAACCTGGCACCATCCCTATGGTGAAGCATGGTGGTGGCAGCATCATGCTGTGGGGATGTTTTTCACCGGCAGGGACTGGGAGACTAGTCAGGATCGAAGGAAAGATGAACGAAGCAAAGTACAGACAGATCCTTGATGAAAACCTGCTCCAGAGCGCTCAATACCTTAGACTGGGGCGAAGGTTCACCTTCTAACAGGACAACGACCCTAAGCACACAGCCAAGACAATGCAGGAGTGGCTTCGGGACAAGTCTCTGAATGTCCTTGAGTGGCCCAGCCAGAGCCCGGACTTGAACCCGATCAAACATCTCTGGAGAGACCTGAAAATAGCTGTGCAGCGATGCTCCCCATCCAACCTGACAGAGCTTGAGAGGATCTGCAGAGAAGAATGGGAGAAACTCCCCAAATACAGATGTTCCAAGCTTGTAGCGTCGTACCCAAGAAGACTTGAGGCTGTTATCGCTGCCAAAGGTGCTTCAACAAAGTACTGAGTAAAGTGTCTGAATACTTATGTAAATGTAATATTAACTTTTTTTTTTAACAAATGTGCAAAAATGTCTAACAACGTGTTTTTGCTTTATCATTATGGGGTATTGTGTGTAGATAGACGAGGGAAATAAACTATTTTTTTTAACAAGTCTAATAACGTAACAAAATGTGGAGAAAAAAAATCAGGGGATCTGAATTCAACTGTCGCAACTTCAGAAGTAAGATAGCGTTTCTTAACAACGCGTTCTGTATTACCCTGCGCTATGGGCAACGAGGTAGTAAACTTTCTGAATACAGGGTGACATTGGAGAACACAACCACAGTGTAGTGTATGACCCTGACCTGATCAGGAAGAGTGAGCACCAGGCTAGGGCTGGTGTGGTTGATGATCCTGCTGTGGAAGTAGTCACTACAGGAAGCCAGTACAGAGCAGTGGGCCCTAAACGTCCTGCCACCTGCCACTAGTGTAACATCACACAACACATCCCTCAGTCTCTGGTCGTTGAGACGCGTCAGGACGTGGGAGCTATGAACAGCAGACTGGAATGTGAACACGGAGGTACGGTGGCCTCTGAGAGACATGGTGGTGACAACCTGACAAGCTGCTGGGACAAATATCAGACAGACATAAACAAGATAAATAGACAAGAACAACTGTTGGGATTGTAAACTATTAATTCTCTCTAATAATTGTATATTAGTAATATATTCTCTACTATTGGCCCGAATCGGATGTCCAATTAAAAGCCTTAGTGTCCGTTGTGTGTTTGTGTGTTTTTCTGGGGTTGAGCAATAGCAGGAAATGCTGACTCATGCTTAGGCAAGTGAAGGAGAAGCATCGGGGGGGTTTCTTCCGTTCTAGACTTCTTTTAAAACAGTTTTGGATATTGCCGAGTTTCATTTCTTAGGTTTTAATTATCCTCATTCCTCAATATGACTAAAACAAAAAACACATGAATTAGACCTATGCATAGGAAACTTCAAGCTATAATAGCAGAACTGTATCGAATAGCAAACATCGAGTTAGACTATGGGGATCCATACCCTCCCTATAGAAAGCGGATCAACTGATAAAATAACAGATATTTTTTTTACAACGTATATTCACACACTACTTTCACGTTGTTCCAACTGGAATAACGCGCAATCATGATTTATAACTTTTTTCTCGCATTGGGCAGAGTTTGCAAGCAGTTACAATTGTTATCGTTTGATTCCTATCTCACTGTCTAGAATATACACATTATTTCACCTACCTGTCATGTCACCGAGATGACAGTTCCATTTAATATTACATCAGTTTATGATAAAATGCTGCTTTCGGTTGGTCTACATTCCACTGGTGAAACAAAATGTCATGTGACAATAAACGTATGCACCAGGAAGTATTTGGCGTTACTCTATTTGACCAAAGATTGTCTATTATATTGACAAGATAGTCAAGTGACCGCTCAAACAATGCAAATACGTCCTCAAAGATGGAAGGCAGGCGAGATCAGATGGTTCCATTCTAGCCAATGAGAGGGCAGATACAAGTGAAAACTAGGTCATAGAGATAAAGGACTTTGTATCTGTGCCATTATAGCCTCAATTGCACTGCTTGTTCTGTCACAGACGCTATCTCCATTTTAAAGTAGTCCATTTTTTTTCTTTGTTGGCTTATTGCGCCCAACTCATAGGAATTCCCACTCAGTTGACTACTTTCAAATGGTGGAAGCCCCACCAGGTCATCTATTAGTCTTTGCTAGCTAAAGCCCCGCCTTTTGTC
Organism: Salmo trutta; assembly: GCF_901001165.1. Taxonomy (NCBI): domain Eukaryota; kingdom Metazoa; phylum Chordata; class Actinopteri; order Salmoniformes; family Salmonidae; genus Salmo; species Salmo trutta. The sequence continues at coordinate 43,920,631 of NC_042982.1, read as the reverse complement.
AGCTCACTGGTCGCTATAGAAGCACCCACCCGTAGCACGCGCTCCAGCAGGTATATTTCACTGGTCACCCCCAAAGCCAATTCCTCCTTTGGCTGCCTTTCCTTCCAGTTCTCTGCTGCCAATGACTGGAACGAATTGCAAAAATCACTGAAGCTGGGGACTCATATCTCCCTTACTAACTTTAAGCATCAGCTGTCAGAGCAGCTCACAGATCATTGCACCTGTACATGACCGATCTGTAAATATCCCAACCAACTACCTCATCCCCATATTGTTATTTATTTTTGCTCCTTTGCACCCCAGTATCTCTACTTGCACATTCATCTTCTGCACATCTATCACTCCAGTGTTTAATTGCTATATTGTAATTATTTTGCCACTACGGCCTATTTATTGCCTTACCTCCCTAATCTTACTTTTTTCAATTAATTTTGCATTTAACTAGGCAAGTCAGTTAAGAACAAATTCTTATTTTCAATGACGGCCTGGGAACAGTTTAACTGACTTGTTCACTTCATTTGCACACACTGTATATAGACTTTTCTATTGTGTTATTGACTGTACGATTGTTTATTCCATGTGTAACTCTGTGTTGTTGTTGTTTGTGTCGAACTGCTTTGCTTTATCTTGGCCAGGTCACAGTTGTAAATGAGAACTTGTTCTCAACTGGCCTACCTGGTTAAATAAAGGTGAAATAAAATAAATCTCCAAGTTATAGCAATGTGTCCTTTATCTCTTTGACAACAAGCACATATTTTCAAAGTTGCCAAAATTCCACGTGTTCACGTATATCAGTGCGTTCTTAACAACCTAACCATTACTAAACTTCTATTCGAGCAAATAAGCCTCAAGTAGAAAATTATTTTACTAGACACATTTTGGGCGGAGTAAAACCTCTCGCTTCGCCTCTTCCTCTCTGATTTGACTGCGCATGTCAGAAAGACAAGTAAACAGTGACCATGAGCGGCTGTTCAGGCTCGTCCAACCCTGATTGCGTCACAGCAAAATAACTCAGTCGAATTTTTCTGTATTTCAAGCTTTTTAATTTGCATCTTGACAACACAATATAAAAAGTACTCAAATAAAAAAAATGTCATAAAAATTATTGGTTTTCCACTGATCGTTTTTTAACAATTTAAAAGGAGCACTATGCAGAAAAATCTATGCCATTTCCTGGCTGCTAAAATTATAATAATTTGCCTAATTACAGTTCGTGACAAAATAAGCAAGTATAGTGTAGAGAATAATTATACCATCTTAACCGCTGTGAAATATATTTTCCATAACCAAAAAATATTGTATTTTCAGAAATAGAACACATAGAACATATCTACCAATTCTTAAACTTGCTTTAATAAGAATGACAGATCTATAACTGCACTTCTATGTGAATTTGGTCAGGTCTGCCCAAAAAGCCACATATTGCAGCAATAATAATAATAATAAAAAAAAAGGTATTGGCAGGTTTATTTTGCTTATACTGTGCAACACACCAAGCAATCAGACAGATCAATAAACAAACTCTACGATGGTTTCCAGTCTAAGAGGATAGCAATGGCTGCGTTTTGAATGGCACCCGATTTCCAATTTAGACCTCTGATCAAAATGTAGTGCCCTTATATACGGTGCACTTTGGGACACACCACAATGATCTCTTTTCCTCCCAAAAACCCCCCCAAAAAAACACTGTATAGTCACATATGCACTGTAAAAATACGTGGGATTCTTTTTATGTCCCTTGCTGATACAATTAATTCATTGACAAAACATAATTTTTTAAAAAAATACTTCCAAGCTAAATATTTTTCCGTTAGGGACATCCCTAGTCCTGATCTTAATGAATTCTATTTGTCAACGTCTCAAATGTCACCCTCCATTTTTTTTTATTCTCAATTTTAGTGCACTGCTATTGACCAGGGCAAATAAGGTTCTGGTGAAATGTAATGCACCACATAGACAATAGGGTTCTATTTAAGACGTAACCCTTTTATATTGATTATAAAAAACAAAAATACTTCACTCGTAGTCACTCTGCATTTCATCTGGCTTATATCAATACCAGTACAATGTCTCAGGCCATAAGTAGTGCACTATGTAGGGAATAGGGCATTTATAGTGCACTAAGTTTGGCTGGGAAAAGCCTCATAAGGCTGCATAATAAGACTCTGGCCAAAAGTAGTGCACTATGGCTGCGTTTAAACAGCCAGCCCAATTCTGATCTTTTTGGCCAAGTATTGGAATAAGATCTGATCGGTCAAAAGAACAATTATTGTCAAAAGATCAGAACCAGGGCTGCCTGTGTAAACACAGCCTACAGTATGTTGGTAAATAGGGTAGAAGTCGGGACGTAGGCAGGTCTAGGAGATCCTCTCGTAGAATAGGAGGTAGGCTTGGGAGCTCTGCACTTTGCTCTCTGTGACTGGCTGCACACTACTGTCACTCACGTGGAACCACGACCCTTTCACCGGTTCGCCTTGGGGGAGAAGGAAAGGGGAGAGGTAATGGGTGTTAAGTTTGTTTATAAGCATAAAAATAAAGAATGAGGTCCGACAATCGAACTAAGCTCATGAGGCATTTAGAAGTTATACTATAAAAATAATCAATGGCTAGTCATATACATACATCTCTCAATAATTGAAATGCCCAAAAATGGATGTACCAAGATGGCTACTGTGTGCTTTAAAAAAAAAAAATTTAAAAAAGGGGGCAATGTTTCCATGAATTTGTCCAGTGATTTGTTTTTTCGTTGTCGACATTTAGACAGTTTGCATAGAAATGAGACAAGAATTGCCACGGTGCATTTCCCATGAAGTGTCTTGTGTGGATAAAAGCAGCTGGAGGTAATATCTTCACCTTAAAAAAAAATATTTTACATTTTAGTCATTTAGCAGACGCTCTTATCCAGAGCGACTTACAGTAGTGAATATATTACATTTTTTTCCCGTACTGGTCCCCCGTGGGAATCGAACCCACAACCCCTGGCGTTGCGAACACCATGCTCTACCACCTGAGCTACAGGGGACGACACACATAAAGCTAGAATGTCAATAAATAAATAAATAAATAATAAATAAATAAATAAATAAATAGATAGGTGGTTGAAGTGTTTCCTATTAGGGTTATGATGCATTCGGCTCAGCGTACCACCGTTTGCTCATTAATAAAAGTAGCCAGCCTGTATGCCCTGCTCACCTATCATGTCTCTGGTAGCCCGCAAAAAAAAAAACCCAGCATGGATAGAATACAAGAATTGACTAACATTTGCCATATTCTAATAGTTCTCATGTGCCAACATATCGCCATGGCAATAACAATGGTGGTGAAACTTCAAAATTGTAACGTGAAGCAATTCAGGCATTCTTAAAAGTCAAGACAATCCTTGTCCTGCAAAGAAACATTATTTTATTGTTAAATAAACTGATTTTGCAAGCATTTAGAATTAAAATGTAGAGTTTTATATTTGATAACATGTCCCCGCATACCTTAAATTATTTGGCAAATATAATTTACTAAAAAAAAAAAAAAAGACAAAACAAAAGAAAAACATTGTATCAATAAAGACAACATTTGTCACAATAAAGACAGTTAGGGAAACAAATAAATACAGTTGAAAGTTTACATACACCTTAGCCAAATACATTTAAACTCAGTTATTCACAATTCCTGACATTTATTCCAAGTTAAAATTCCCTGTCTTAGGTCAGTTAGGATCACCACTTTATTTTAAGAATGTGAAATGTCAGAATAATAGTAGAGAGAATGATTTATTTCAGCTTTTATTTCTTTCATCACATTCCCAGTGGGTCAGAAGTTTACATACACTCAATTAGTATTTGGTAGCATTGCCATTAAATTGTTTAACTTGGGTCAAACGTTTCGGGTAGCCTTCCACAAGCTTCCCACAATAAGTTGGGTGAATTTTGGCCCATTCCTCCTGACAGAGTTGGTGTAACCCGTGTGGCTCAGTTGGTAGAGCATGGTGTTTGCAACGCCAGGGTTGTGGGTTCGATTCCCACAGGGGACCAGTACGAAAAAAATAAAATGTATGAAATGTATGCATTCACTACTGTAAGTTGCTCTGGATAAGAGCGTCTGCTAAATGAGTAAAATGTAACCGAGTCAGGTCTGTAGGCCTCCTTGCTCGCACACGCTTTTTCAGTTCTGCCGACAAGTTTTCTATGGGATGGAGGTCAGGGCTTTGTGATGGCCACTCCAATACCTTGACTTTGTTGTCCTTAAGCCATTTTGTCACAACTTTGGAAGTATGCTTGGGGTCATTGTCCATTTGGAAGACCCATTTGCGACCAAGCATTAATTTCTTGACTGATGTCTTGAGATGTTGCTTCAATACATCCACATAATTTTCCTGCCTCATGATGCCATCTATTTTGTGAAGTGCACCAGTCCCTCCTGCAGCAAAGCACCCCCACAACATGATGCTGCCACCCCCGTGCTTCACGGATGGGGTGGTGTTCTTCGGCTTGCAAGCCTCCCCCTTTTCACTCCAAACATAACGATGGTCATTATGGCCAAACAGTACTATTTTTGTTTCATCAGACCAGAGGACATTTCTCCAAAAAGTACGATCTTTGTCCCCATGTGCAGTTGCAAACCATAGTCTAGCTTTTTATGGCGGATTTGGAGCAGTGGCTTCTTCCTTGCTGAGCAGCCTTTCAGGTTATGTCGATATGGGACTCGTTTTACTGTGGCTATAGATACTTTTGTACCCGTTTCCTCCAGCATCTTAACAAGGTCCTTTGCTGTTGTTCTGGGATTGATTTGCATTTTTCGTACGTTCATCTCTAGGAGACAGAACGCGTCTCCTTCCTGAGCGGTATGGTGGCTGTGTGGTCCCATGGTGTTTATACTTGCGTACTATTGTTTGTACAGATGAACGTGGTACCTCCAGGCGTTTGGAAATTTCTCCCAAGGATGAACCAGATTTGTGGAGGTCTACAATTTTCTTCTGAGGTCTTGGCTGATTTCTTTTGATTTTCCCATGATGTCAAGCGGCACTGAGTTTGAAGGTAGGCCTTGAAATATACTGCTCAAAAAAATAAAGGGAACACTTAAACAACACAATGTAACTCCAAGTCAATCACACTTCTGTGAAATCAAACTGTCCACTTAGGAAGCAACACTGATTGACAATAAATTTCACATGCTGTTGTGCAAATGGAATAGACAACAGGTGGAAATTATAGGCAATTAGCAAGACACCCCCAATAAAGGAGTGGTTCTGCAGGTGGGGACCACAAACCACTTCTCAGTTCCTATGCTTCCTGGCTGATGTTTTGGTCACTTTTGAATGCTGGCGGTGCTTTCACTCTAGTGGTAGCATGAGACGGAGTCTACAACCCACACAAGTGGCTCAGGTAGTGCAGCTCATCCAGGATGGCACATCAATGCGAGCTGTGGCAAGAAGGTTTGCTGTGTCTGTCAGCGTAGTGTCCAGAGCATGGAGGCGCTACCAGGAGACAGGCCAGTACATCAGGAGACGTGCAGGAGGCCGTAGGAGGGCAACAACCCAGCAGCAGGACCGCTACCTCCGCCTTTGTGCAAGGAGGAGCAGGAGGAGCACTGCCAGAGCCCTGCAAAATGACCTCCAGCAGGCCACAAATGTGCATGTGTCTGCTCAAATGGTCAGAAACAGACTCCATGAGGGTGGTATGAGGGCCCGACGTCCACAAGTGGGGGTTGTGCTTACAGCCCAACACCGTCCAGGGCGTTTGGCATTTGCCAGAGAACACCAAGATTGGCAAATTCGCCACTGGCGCCCTGTGCTCTTCACAGATGAAAGCAGGTTCACACTGAGCACGTGACAGTCTGGAGACGCCGTGGAGAACGTTCTGCTGCCTGCAACATCCTCCAGCATGACCGGTTTGGCGGTGGGTCAGTCATGGTGTGGGGTGGCATTTCTTTGGGGGGCCGCACAGCCCTCCATGTGCTCGCCAGAGGTAGCCTGATTGCCATTAGGTACTGAGATGAGATCCTCAGACCCCTTGTGAGACCATATGCTGGTGCGGTTGGCCCTGGGTTCCTCCTAATGCAAGACAATGCTAGACCTCATGTGGCTGGAGTGTGTTAGCAGTTCCTGCAAGAGGAAGGCATTGATGCTATGGACTGGCCCGCCCGTTCCCCAGACCTGAATCCAATTGAGCACATCTGGGACATCATGTCTCGCTCCATCCACCAACGCCACGTTGCACCACAGACTGTCCGGGAGTTGGCGGATGCTTAAGTCCAGGTCTGGGAGGAAATCCTTCAGGAGACCATCCGCCACCTCATCAGGAGCATGCCCAGGCGTTGTAGGGAGGTCATACAGGCACGTGGAGGCCACACACACTACTGAGCCTCATTTTGACTTGTTTTAAGGACATTACATCAAAGTTGGATCAGCCTGTAGTGTGGTTTTCCACTTTAATTTTGAGCGTGACTCCAAATCCAGACCTCCATGGGTTGATAAATTGGATTTCCATTGATTATTTTTGTGTGATTTTGTTGTCAGCACATTCAACTATGTAAAGAAAAAAGTATTTAATAAGATTATTTCAATCATTCAGATCTAGGATGTGTTATTTTAGTGTTCCCTTTATTTTTTTGAGCAGTGTACATCCACAGGAACACCTCCAATTGACTCAAATGATGTAAATTAGCCTATCAGAAGCTTCTAAAGCTATGACATCATTTTCTGGAATTTTCCAAGCTGTTTAAAGGCACAGTCAACTTAGTGTATGTAAACTTCTGACCCACTGGAATTGTGATACAGTGAATTATAAGTGAAATAATCTGTCTGTAAACAATTGTTGGAAAAATTACTTGTGTCATGCACAAAGTAGCTCTCCTAACCAACCAACAAAACTATAGTTTGTTAACAAGAACATTTGTGGAGTGGTTGAAAAACGAGTTTTAATGACTCCAACCTAAATGTATAACGCATAAGATTTTTTTTTTTGCGTTTTGTAAACGCAGATCTAAAATGGTTCTTATTGTAATTTCTGCTCAGCGTCAGACTCATTTTGTGCTTCAGTTTCACTTCTAAACTCTTGAGAATTCAACAATAGCATTCTATCAGCAGACAGCACTCTGACTGATGTGGAGCTACTGTTCTCCATCATTCTATCAGCAGACAGCTCTCTGATGTGGAGCTACTGTTCTCCTTCATTCTATCAGCAGACAGCTCTCTGATGTGGAGCTACTGTTCTCCATCATTCTATCAGCAGACAGCTCTCTGATGTGGAGCTACTGTTCTCCATCATTCTATCAGCAGACAGCTCTCTGATGTGGAGCTACGGTTCTCCATCATTCTATCAGCAGACAGCTCTCTGACTGATGTGGAGCTACTGTTCTCCATCATTCTATCAGCAGACAGCTCTCTGATGTGGAGCTACGGTTCTCCATCATTCTATCAGCAGACAGCTCTCTGATGTGGAGCTACTGTTCTCCACCATTCTATCAGCAGACAGCTCTCTGACTGATGTGGAGCTACTGTTCTCCACCATTCTATCAGCAGACAGCTCTCTGACTGATGTGGAGCTACTGTTCTCCATCATTCTATCAACAGACAGCTCTCTGACTGATGTGGAGCTACTGTTCTCCATCATTCTATCAGCAGACAGCACTCTGACTGATGTGGAGCTACTGTTCTCCATCATTCTATCAGCAGACAGCACTCTGACTGATGTGGAGCTACTGTTCTCCATCATTCTATCGGCAGACAGCACTCTGACTGATGTGGAGCTACTGTTCTCCATCATTCTATCGGCAGACAGCTCTCTGATGTGGAGCTACTGTTCTCCATCATTCTATCAGCAGACAGCTCTCTGATTGATGTGGAGCTACTGTTCTCCATCATTCTATCAACAGACAGCTCTCTGACTGATGTGGAGCTACTGTTCTCCATCATTCTATCAGCAGACAGCTCTCTGATGTGGAGCTACTGTTCTCCATCATTCTATCAGCAGACAGCACTCTGATGTGGAGCTACTGTTCTCCATCATTCTATCAGCAGACAGCACTCTGATGTGGAGCTACTGTTCTCCATCATTCTATCAGCAGACAGCACTCTGATGTGGAGCTACTGTTCTCCATCATTCTATCAGCAGACAGCACTCTGACTGATGTGGAGCTACTGTTCTCCATCATTCTATCAGCAGACAGCTCTCTGATGTGGAGCTACTGTTCTCCATCATTCTATCAGCAGACAGCACTCTGATGTGGAGCTACTGTTCTCCATCATTCTATCAGCAGACAGCACTCTGACTGATGTGGAGCTACTGTTCTCGCTGTAGCTTATTTTTCACCAGTAAAATGCAAGATTAACTTTAAGCAAAACATTAGGAGATATAGCTGGCTACATTCTTTCCTATGATAGGCCTAAACATTAGGAAATTAATGACCCGGCATCGTTTCTGCAAAAAATAAAAAATAAAGTGCTTTTTCATTGTCAGCTCATTTACTTGTGAGGCTACCAGCCAAATAGCGTTGCACTTCTGTTGTCACCTGATGAAAATGAAGCTATTGTCTGCTGAATGTGTTGCACTAGTGTATTTTCTGTGAAGGAAAACTATAGTGGCATTATCAAAAAAATACAAAAATAAAAACACACGACTTTCAATATAAAACGCGACCCCTTTCAATCCACAGCTGGACTCACCTGCTCCCACATTCTCCTGTTGTGCTATTTACAAAACAAACACGTGACTGGCTCAGCTGTCCCGGGGAACTACGGTAAGCTTCATCATGTAAAATAATGTGACAGGTGACATGATGAACGCAGTACTGCAGAAGTTGACTGCAGGTATTTACTTAAAAAAAAAAAAAAATATATATATATATATATATATATATATATATATATATATATATATATATATATATATATATATATATATATATATATATATAGCGACAAATATTAAAATGTATTAAAAAAAAATGTTTTTAAAAGGAATAGTTGACGGTATTGAAAAACCATCCGGTGGCGATTTCCAAATACCCCGGTAAAACGGTATACCGGCCAAGACTATAGCAGTGGACCTCACCGTATGACATCATCACGATACTTTAGGTGCTCATACACTATGTATTAGGATACTATACTGTGATTTTACTGCGATTCGATTTTCCAACCATATTGCTCACCAAATATCTGCTGCAGAGGGACAAGAGAAAACACGTTTTTTTAAATCAGTCATGAAAACAAATTGGCTCCCTATTTAAAAAGATGAAGAACAAGCTATGATGGAAACAAAATACTGGAGTTTTGGTGCAGGTACAGCCAACTACAGGTCCCGTGTGGCTCAGTTGGTAGAGCACGGTGTTTGCAACGCCAGGGTTGTGGGTTCGATTCCCACAGGGGGACCAGTACGGAGAAAAAAAATGTATGAAATGTATGCATTCACTACTGTAAGTCGCTCTGGATAAGAGCGTCTGCTAAATGACTAAAATGTAACGTAAAATGTAGAGCAAAAATAATACAATATGTCAAAATTAAAATCCCGGTATGTAACTATCTATTTTTGGATTGTTTCAATGACCACGCTGAGTACAAACCTAACAGTCTGTTAAAGCTGTACATTAACAGCAGTCCTACCTTGTGTGCCCACTCCGTTGTGTGTAGTGGAGGGGCAGAAAGGTCTGGCTTTGACGTAGGCTGTATAATGACCACTTCTCATAGTCCCACTGTGTTCTACTATACCATACAGACTGTAAAGGACCTGAGAATCTCCTTCCGACACACCCTGAATAACAAACAAACAAACAAACAAACAAGAGAAACAAACAAAATGTCAGCGTTCAAAAAATGTCCTACAGATACTAATGTAGGACATTTTTCCTGACCATGTAACCAGACCAGGAACAACTCAGGACTCTATACCCCATAGTTTACACTAAGATACAGAACAAAACCTTGATTTTTTTCTTTATTTCCACATGTAACTTATTAGCGTTTTATAATAAAGCTGTCATAAAAAAAAGGTGTTATTTGAGTGTGTTTTACCTTGCATATGACAGAGCAGAATGGTGCTACGTCTAGAATGTGAGGGAAGTTAACATGGCTGTTCACCTTACACACACTGTATCCAATCTGGACCGGAACAGAGGCAAAGAGAGGCAGAGACAAGTTACACACTTGGAAATCACATATCGAGTGCCTTTTGGAAAGTACTCAGACCTCTTGACTTTTTCCACATTTTGTTACATTACAGCCTTATTCTAAAATGGAGGAAATAAAATAACAAAAAATGGTTTGTCAATCAATCAACACACAATACCCATAATGACAAAGCAAAAACAGCTTTTTAGAATTTATTAAAAATGAAAACAGAAATACCTTCTTTACATAAGTATTCAGACCCTTTGCTATGAGAACTCTTTGTCCTGAATGCCAAGCGTCACGTCTGGAGGAAACCTGGCACAATCCCTACGGTGAAGCATGGTGGTGGCAGCATCATGCTGTGGGGATGTTTTTCAGCGGCAGGGGCTGGGAGACTAGCAAGGATCGAGGGAAAGATGAACAGAGCAAAGTACAGAGAGATCCTTGATGAAAACCTGCTCCAGAGCGCTCAGGACCTCAGACTGGGGCGAAGGTTCACCTTCCAACAGGACAACGACCCTAAGCACACAGCCAAGACAATGCAGGAGTGGCTTCGGGACAAGTCTCTGAATGTCTTTGAGTGGCCCAGCAAGAGCCCGGACTTGAACCCGATCAAACATCTCTGGAGAGACCTGAAAATATCTGTGCAGCGACGCTCCCCATCCAACCTGACAGAGCTTGAGAGGATCTGCAGAGAAGAATGGGAGAAACTCCCCAAATACAGGTGTGCCAAGCTTGTAGCATCATAACCAAGAAGACTTGAGGCTGTAATCGCTGCCAAGGGTGCTTTAACAAAGTACTGAGTAAAGGGTCTGAATACTTATGTAAATGTGATATTTCAGTTTCTTATTTTTATACATTTGCAAAAAAACAACAACAAAAAAAACAAACAGTTTTTGCTTTGTCATTATGTTGATTTGTGTGTAGATTCATGAGGGGGGGGGGAAACAATTTAATCAATTTAAGAATGAGTCTGTAACGTCACATAATGTGGAAAAGTCAAGGGGTCTGAGTACTTTCCAAATGCACTGTACACTGGTCACAGCGGTGCTAAAGGAAAATATCAATGGGAAACACAGGCAGGAGCATTAGTGAACTCTTCAGGGCTTTAGTGTTACTAACAAGTGCCGGGATTCAATCCGATGCCTCATTGTAGTGCACTTGACATGACATTTAAAAAGGAGCAATCAGCACTTTAAACAATAATAAAGCATCCTCCCTGGCCCTGTTTTGGTAAACAGCTGAGGGATGGGGCTTGAGAAATGATACCACTCTCAAATTAATAGACAGAGCTACGGATGCAAGGACTGACCCTCCATGATACCAACGTTATAGTTTTAACCATGTTATGAGGCTATATAGTGTTTGTTTACAAACGGAGTAAAACAGGCTTATATTTGGGGTTCTCCCGGAGTGTGACAGTTGAACTAATGAGACATTTATAAGTTGTATTCTTCAAGAATCAATGGGTATATAACATTCATTTATAAGTCCAAAAATGGATGTAGCAACTAACGATTGACTTTTTAAAATGTGATCTCCAATTGAGCCGAGATCTGCAGCGTTTACTGTGAATGCCATCTTCGCAAACAAACGGGGAACATCGATTTTTTTAAATGCGCATTGTCGACTGTGTTGTACAGATTCAACCCAGACCAAGAGCTCATGTTGTTGAGTATAACTGGACGCAGTATAAACAGAGTGTTGGTAAAGGTTGTTAGTAAATAAGAAATTGTTCTTAACTGACTTTCCTAGTTAAATAAAAAAGGAGCAATTAAAAAAACAAAAATAAACAAAACCAAAAAAATAGTAGGTCTGGCACACTAATTGTATAATCGTGTAACCAACAATTATGGATGAAAATCTTAATTAAAATAAAAACGTCCTATGTTATAATAATAAAAAAATATATATAAAAATATGTACTTCATATTAAAGTAGAACAACTTTAGCCATAAGCAGCAAAGTAAAAGTAAGTGTGGTTTACATCTAACAGCCGATAAAAGGAGAGAGGCGACAAAACTGAAATGTTGTGTTGTGGAAGTCTGTTGCTGCGGTAACACAGGAGTGGAGGAGAACATGTATTTAAACCAGGCTTACTTTTACTTTGCTGCTTTTGGATAAAGTTTATGAACTTGAAGCTAAACATTTTTTTTTAAATAATAATAATAACTATTTGAACAATTATAAACGGTGACAAAAAAAACAAATCATCCAAATTTCCATGACCGTCACAGCCCTAGTTGTTGGAGAGGATTACCTGCTGGAATCTCTTCAAGTGAAGAGTAAGCACCGGAGGGGGACATGAGATCAGCATTTGCTTCAGAGCATCTGTGTACACATTCTTCTTGGAGCCTAAACCACGAGCACACACACACACACACACACACACACACACACACACACACACACACACACACACACCTTGTAAATACACAATGACACACTTTCTCTACGCCAAAAAACACAATATGATGAAGTGTGAATATTTCTGCCACCCCCACACAGGAAAACGGTTCCAAATAAACGATGCCATTACGTGTTCCACCATCCATGTTATTTACATTATTACATGTCCATGTGGGCTGTGTTATGTAGGTAAAAACCTCCCGCTCTCGCAAACAGAGAATCAGTGAACATAAAAGTTCAATCAGGAGAAACGACAGGGATTATCCAGTCGCAGTACATTTTAATGACCTAAAACATGACATTTCTACCTTTAGATTTTGTGGCGTAGAGAAAGTTAAGACATCAGACAGGGGAGGTGATATTAATAATACTCTGAGTAAAAGATAATGTTTTTGGATTTTCACCCTCCAGACATTAGTTCCTAAAGGACTTAGTGATGAAATGTTATGTTGTGAATTTGAACATGAATTATGTCCCTATTTCAGATTACTCTGATGTTTTCCGTACGATGTACCCAGTGATTAATGAGATCTTGCTGGGTAGTTCTATGTCCTCGTTGTGGTTTAACAGACGTGTTTAATACGTCATATAAACACACTTTATTCTAATATTTCTGAAATGCATGTTGTTATGTTTGGTACCACTTATTTGTTTTTCCTTCGCCTCCAACCCCATTGGATGTGTGGAACGGATGTGGGTGGGGCTCGGTCTACATAAGGGTGCTAATTTAAAAAAAACTCACAAAAGCTCTGACGAAGGCCGCGAGGCCGATACGTAAAGCTCTGATGAAGACCGTGAGGCTGATACGTAAAGCTCTGACGAAGGCTGTGAGGCCGATACGTAAAGCTCTGATGAAGACCATGAGGTCGATACGTAAAGCTCTGATGAAGACCGTGAAGCCGATACGTAAAGCTCTGACGAAGGCCGTGAGGCCGATACGTAAAGCTCTGACGAAGGCCGTGAGGCCGATACGTAAAGCTCTGATGAAGACCGTGAAGCCGATACGTAAAGCTTATTAAAGATCAGTGATATTATCAAGAGCAGTGTGCGGTTTCCTTTTTCCCTTCATTCTTGTTCTTTTTGAAAGTCCCAACTTTAGGACAACACCTTGGTAGACTACAATACTTTGTGGAAATAAACTAGTGTTGATGACCGTAACTGGCCTGTAAGAGGAATGAGGTTAAGGTTATTGGACATTTGGTTTTTCAACCTCGCTTGGAGGGATTTTCCTCCACAGATCTTTTTCGAAATAAACTGTAACTTGATTAAAACTGGTCATTAGATGTTTCTACAGTCTATTGATATTAGTTTGATCTGTCATTAGTTCCTACCTTATGTTTTTAGGCTTTTACAATAACTTATGAGATGGAACTCTGTTACAGTCGTTGTTTGAACGGGAGAAACCCATGAATAAAAACAATTAAAAAGGCGGCCTCCATATTCACATAGCCTATCGAATGAAGAGAGAAATGAATATAGGCTAAGTTTTTCAGAAACTACTAGACGCAACATAGTTACATAGAGTGTCCCTTATATTTAAAAAAATGGAATTGTTTTAGGCTATATTCTAATGTCCAAGCATCCGACGGAGAAACAATATTTTCTGACCGGACATTTAGTGATGCTTTGGTGGAATTCTCCCCACACACCCTGTCTGGCCTACACTCTCTCCCCCGCACCCCCCGTCTGGCCTACACTCTCTCCCCCGCACCCCCCGTCTGGCCTACACTCTCTCCCCCGCACCCCCCGTCTGGCCTAGACTCTCCCCCACACCCCCCGTCTGGCCTACACTCTCCCCCACACCCCCCGTCTGGCCTACACTCTCCCCCAAACCCCCCGTCTGGCCTAGACTCTCCCCCACACCCCCCGTCTGGCCTACACTCTCCCCCACACCCTGTCTGGCCTACACTCTCCCCCACACCCTGTCTGGCCTACACTCTCTCCCCCACACCCCCCGTCTGGCCTACACTCTCTCCCCCACACCCCCCGTCTGGCCTACACTCTCTCCCCCACACCCCCCGTCTGGCCTACACTCTCTCCCCCGCACCCCCCGTCTGGCCTACACTCTCTCCCCCGCACCCCCCGTCTGGCCTACACTCTCTCCCCCGCACCCCCCGTCTGGCCTACACTCTCTCCCCGCACCCCCCGTCTGGCCTACACTCTCTCCCCGCACCCCCCGTCTGGCCTACACTCTCTCCCCGCACCCCCCGTCTGGCCTACACTCTCCCCCGCACCCCCCGTCTGGCCTACACTCTCCCCCGCACCCCCCGTCTGGCCTACACTCTCCCCCGCACCCCCCGTCTGGCCTACACTCTCCCCCGCACCCCCCGTCTGGCCTACACTCTCCCCCGCACCCCCCGTCTGGCCTACACTCTCCCCCCCACCCCCCGTCTGGCCTACACTCTCCCCCACACCCCCCGTCTGGCCTACACTCTCCCCCACACCCCCCGTCTGGCCTACACTCTCCCCCCACACCCCCCGTCTGGCCTACACTCTCCCCCACACCCCCCGTCTGGCCTACACTCTCCCCCACACCCCCCGTCTGGCCTACACTCTCCCCACACCCCCCGTCTGGCCTACACTCTCCCCCACACCCCCCGTCTGGCCTACACTCTCCCCCACACCCCCCGTCTGGCCTACACTCTCCCCCACACCCCCCGTCTGGCCTACACTCTCCCCCACACACCCTGTCTGGCCTACACTCTCCCCCACACCCTGTCTGGCCTACACTCTTGTGTTCTGTAGGCTATATAACATGTATTGAAATAGGCTATAGCATGCAGGTATAGGCTGATTACTCTGAATGTCACTTGTGTACGGTCCTGCTGTGTGCTGCCCTGCCCTGCTTAGTACTGTCCTGCTGCGTACTGTCCTGCTGCGTACTGTCCTGCTGCGTACTGTCCTGCTGCGTACTGTCCTGCTGTCCTGCTGCGTACTGTCCTGCTGCGTACTGTCCTGCTGCGTACGGTCCTGCTACGAGACTCGATTCTTTACTGTGGGGCGCCAGTGAAATTCAAATAGGCTAAACCATCGTACATCACAATGTCGTCACAATCGACGATGGCTGATCGTAATATCGCCCAACCTTAACACACACACAAACCGTGGAAATCCATAGACCTAAACCATACACACACACACACACACACACACCTGGAACAGGACCAAACAGGATGACCATTCATGTTCATTAAATTAAAAGAGAGAAAAAAAAGGAGAAAAAAAAGAGACAAAATATTTCAAAAACGTACCTTCTGCAGCCTTGTTTTTGGTCTGTCTCTTGGTGCAGGTGACACAGAGAAGAGAGTTGTTCTGAGTGAGGTTCTCCACCTCTGTGAACTGGTACAGACAGGACTCCACAGAGCACTCCTGTTTCTCTGGCGCCGCCCTGGTGGCCAGCGTGTGAAAGGCCAGCTTAGGGTCCTGGTGAGAGACTGTGTACTCCTTCCCCTCCAGCTTTGTCTCCGTTTCTATTTTTAAAAATTACATTTTTTCAGTGTTTTTTATAAATAACATTGAAAAAAAAAAAATATATATATATATATATGCAGGGAGGGTTGGTTTAGGGTCATTAAATAGTGTGGATGAAGGGAGGGTTGGTTTAGGGTCATTAAATAGTGTGGATGAAGGAAGGGTTGGTTTAGGGTCATTAACTAAATAGTGTGGATGAAGGAAGGGTTGGTTTAGGGTCATTAACTAAATAGTGTGGATGAAGGGAGGGTTGGTTTAGGGTCATTAAATAGTGTGGATGAAGGAAGGGTTGGTTTAGGGTCATTAAATAGTGTGGATGAAGGGAGGGTTGGTTTAGGGTCATTAAATAGTGTGGATGAAGGGAGGGTTGGTTTAGGGTCATTAAATAGTGTGGATGAAGGAAGGGTTGGTTTAGGGTCATTAAATAATTAGTGTGGATGAAAGGCAGGTTGCTAGCAGGCGGGATGAATAAAGAGAAAACAATACCTTAAAAAATCCATACATTTATAATTTTTTTGCAATTGATATCTACAGTGCATTTGGAAAGTACTCCGACCTCTTCCCCTTTTCGTTAAGTTACAGCCTTATTCTAAAATTGATTAAATTATATTTTTCCCCCTCATCAATCTACATACAATACCCCAATAATGATAAAACCAAAACGGGTTTTTAAACTTTAGTTTTTGTTGTACTTTATGGTAGTGGCAAGACGGAAGCCACTCCTCAGTAAAATGCACGACAGCCCACTTGGAGTTTGCCAAAACTCAAGATTGAACTCTTTGGCCTGAATGCCAGGAAACCTGGCACCATCCCTACGGTGAAGCATGGTGGTGGCAGCATCAAGATGTGGGGATGTTTTTCAGCGGCAGAGACTGGGAGACTAGTCAGGATCGACGGAAAGATGAACGGAGCAAAGTACAGAGAGATCCTTGATGAAAACCTGCTTCAGAGCACTCAGGACCTCAGACTGGGGGAGAAAGTTCACCTTCCAACAGGACAATGACCCTAAGCACACAGCCAAGACAATGCAGGAGCAGCTTAGGGACAAGTCTGAATACTTATGTAAATGTGATATTTCAGTAAAAATAATATTTAAAAAAAAATACGTTTTTACTTTGACTTAAATGTAAATGTTTATGGGGTATTGTGTCCAGATTGATGAGGGGGGAAAAACGATTTAATCTATTTTAGAATAAGGCTGTAACGTAACAAAATGTGGAAAAAAGTCAAGGGGTCTGAATACTTTCCGAATGCCCTGTATAGGCTACTTTGAGGTTATCTGGCATTAGTGCATGAACCTAACTTTAAAGGCCTAACTGTATATGCACCAAATTAGCCTACACCCCACTCACCAAATTAGCCTACACCCCACTCACCAAATTAGCCTACACCCCACTCACCAAATTAGCCTACACACCCCAATCACCAAATTAGCCTACACACCCCACTCACCAAATTAGCCTACACCCCACTCACCAAATTAGCCTACACCCCACTCACCAAATTAGCCTACACAGCACTCACCAAATTAGCCTACACAGCACTCACCAAATTAGCCTACACAGCACTCACCAAATTAGCCTACACACCACTCACCAAATTAGCCTACACACCACTCACCAAATTAGCCTACACAGCACTCACCAAATTAGCCTACACAGCACTCACCAAATTAGCCTACACACCAATCACCAAATGCTTTTGAGAACGGGAGAAGAGAGGGCCAGAAAAGTCATGTTTGGGAAAGATTTGGTGACGTGGTAGAACAGGACAGCAGCTATGTTACGATGTGATGATTGTGAGGCGCTGTAGCCTACAAATGTAACAGTCACAAGACAGGGACTTCAAAAACAGGCCTACGGTACTTCAAGGGAACTGTAGCCTACTGTTCAGATGGGTTAAATGGAAACTAAAATCTGGAAACTGACTGTCGGTCTATAACCTCTCACAAAGCCTTTAATATTAACTCCTGCAGAATTAAACATTTCTTGCAGTAAAATGATTGTAAACTAAATTGTAAAGCAACATTTTTTTACTCGGGAACAGGAGTGGAGAAATATGATTTCTTTCTTTCAGCATCTTCAGGGAATGTGAATGTGCAGTTAGCTCCTCTACAGACCGTCCCCGTCTTTATCAGCATCATAAATGCTGATAGTATTTCAACCACATAAAATATACATCCAAACCAAACTGAAACCTGATCAGAAACATGTTGGATGGTTTTCACAGCTTTCTATTTCCTTACAACCGGTCAAACTGATGCCCTTTTGAAATGTCGCAAAGAATCTTTCCAGTTTAAAAAAAATTGTAATTACATTTTTTCCCCGGGACCCTAAACGTCTATGCTCTGCAAAGAAGCAGAGGTGACAAAGAAAACTTAGTGGGTCGAAAGAAGTGCCCTGGACAAAACGCAAGATTACCTGTCTCAGCAGACGTGTCTCCGTCTCTGCACCCCAGCTCCAGGTCTGAGTCCTCAGAGGCTAGAAAGGCTTCGTTCAGAGATAGTTCACCCAGCTTGTCTGTCAGTTTGGTGTCTTCCTCATCTCCAGACGGTTTGGCTGCGTCACCATCATCCTCCTCATCCTCTCCTCCATGTTCAGCCTCGTGTCCGTCTCTTTTTACAACCCCCTCAGGGGACGGGGGACTCTGCTCTTCTGACATCACAGTGGAGTGGTTGTTGGACACAGAATATACAGACACTGGTTCACAATCCTCCTCCTCCTCCGTGTGCTCTGCCCCCTGAGGTTTCTCTTGGTCCTGCTCTGAGGGAGAGGTCTCGGACCTCTCGGTCTCTGATGATTGGTTCTCAACCAGAGGCTCCTCCTCCTCCTCCTCTCCCTGGGTACTATTTCCTGTCTCCTCTCCCTCCTCTGCTGGGACCGGGCTCTCTGCGGTGTTCTCTGGAGGTGTGAAGCTGTCCAGGGTGACTAGCTTGTGCTGACGTCTCTGGTTCTGTGGACACAGACATTACAGCGTGGTTAACATGCTCAAAGTTAATACAGAAAGAAAAGGCTGTCTACACTGCTACAATACTGCTACTGCTTTAATTGTGCTAATGATTAAATACTGCTTTAATACGGCTACTGCTTTAATACGGCTACTGCTTTAATACGGCTACTGCTTTAATACGGCTACTGCTTCCACACGGCAACTGCTTTATTAATGCTACTGCTTACACCTTGCTACGGCTTTAATACTTCGACTGCTTTAAACTAATACTGCTTTCACACTGCTACAATACTTCTCCTGCTTCCACACTGCTACTGCTTACACACTGCTACTGCTTCCACACTGCTACTGCTTTAATACTGCTTCTGCTTTAATACTGCTTCTGCAACACCACTGCATTAATACTGCTACTGCTCTCACACTACCACTGCTTCTACAATGATACTGCTTTAATATTGATACTGCTTTACCCGGCTACTGCTTTAATTCTTCTACTGTTTAAATACTACTTCCACACTGGTACAGCTTTGATACTGCTTCCACAACGATACTGCTTTCATTCTGCTACTGCTTTAATACGTATACTGCTTTAATGCGTATACTGCTACTGCTTCCACACTGCTACCTTTTTAAAACTACCACTGCTTTAATAGTGCTACTGCTTTAATACTTCTACTGCTGCTTTAATACTGCTACTGCTTCTACACTGCTACTGCTTTAAAACTGCATTGACAATGGATTTCGTTTGAGGGTGTAAACCATGTGTATAATGTACATACCATTGATAAAACTTGAAAATTCACAGTACGCTATTCATTGAGCTCTCGTCAAACGTAGTGCAAACGTAGTGCAAACGTAGTGCAAACGTAGTGCACTATATAATCAAAGAAAATCACAAGTTTATTTAGAATAGGTTACCAGAATCCTCTTGACTGTACCTTGGCCTGTTTCTTGGCCTGTTTCTTCTGTTTCTTCTGCTGGTACTTGCTGCCCACGCCAGTAGGAAGGTCATCGGCGTCACCGTTGGTCATGGAGACAGGGCTAGGGCTGTCCCCGTTGTTATATTTCACCTCACTGCTAGCCTTCTGGTTCCCCGCTCCTTTCTTCTGACTCTTCTTCCTGTAGGTCTGAGAGACGGCGGCAACCATGACGTTAAGCAGTAGAGCATAACGGTAACATGCCATAACATGACATAACGGTAACATGCCATAACATGCCATAACATGACATAACGGTAACATGCCATAACATGACATAACGGTAACATGCCATAACATGACATAACGGTAACATGCCATAACATGACATAACGGTAACATGCCATAACATGCCATAACGGTAACATGCCATAACATGACATAACGGTAACATGCCATAACATGACGTAACGGTAACATGCCATAACATGAAGATAACGGTAACATGACATAACATGAAGATAACGGTAACATGCCATAACATGACATAACGGTAACATGACATAACATGAAGATAAAACAGCTGGTAAAACGTCAACAAAATGTCCTCATCCATCGTGGATTGACAGCATGTTTTCGTGATGATGTCATACACCACTAGTGCAACATGTTGTTTTCACGATGTCATATCCAGCGAGTGTAAAAAAAAAAAGACAAATCTGTCATCATCATCATCATCATTACCTGGTCTGAGACAGGAAGGGACAGATCCAGAAACATCTCTTTCACCGAAGACACCTACAAAAAAAAAAAATCAACGACAACAGACATGCAACATTATTCTGGATGTGTTGCGGTCGTTAGGCATTGGAGTTCAATAGGTGTTTATAGGGGATGGATGATCTTTAGTATCGTTCAGTTCAATAGGTGTTTATAGGGGATGGATGATCTTTAGTATCGTTCAGTTCAATAGGTGTTTATAGGGGATGGGATGATCTTTAGTATGGTTCAGTTCAATAGGTGTTTATAGGGGATGGATGATCTTTAATATGGTTCAGTTCAATAGGTGTTTATAGGGGATGGATGATCTTTAGTATCGTTCAGTTCAATAGGTGTTTATAGGGGATGGATGATCTTTACTATGGTTCAGTTCAATAGGTGTTTATAGGGGATGGGATGATCTTTAATATCGTTCAGTTCATGTTTTTTTCCCTGCTCTGACAGTTGGTGTAATAGGATAGAAACTGAAGCGGAGTGATAAGAACTGTTAAGTTGCCGTACGTACCGTCTTGCATTGCTGACACATGACCGTGCTGGTCATCTCCCCGCCAAACACCTGGTCTACGAAGTTGTTAGGAGCTCCCTTCTTCTCATATTCTGGAACAGGCAAACCACGAGACATGGATAACGAAGGACAGACACAAGGGACGTATTGGACTAGGGTCGCCTGGGTGAGTTACCTAGGCTAATGTAAGAATATTTGGACGATAAATACACAAAACGCAGAGGACTAAAAGGTCAAGAGGGAGTTAACGATCAGTGGGTCAAAGACACGGGATGAATTTGTCTAGGCATTGAGCCTGAAACAGGATACTTGCTCTTTGACCATTGGCCCAGTTTTATTGCAAGGAATTCTAATTGGTCAACTACAGGCTAGGGTTGGGTTATAAAACGACATCCTGTCTCTTAGTTCTGTGGAGAGAATGACTGACAGGGGAAAAGGAACATCTACCTCTCAGTATAACATATATACGATTTGTCCTCTTTGAATAAAGCTCTTTTTCTCCCCCTGATTTGCTTTGGGGTCTGTTATTGAAGAGTAACATCAACCGCTAACACTAACTACATTGTATGTAATATATTCTGGTATGCAAGATGTTCAAATTCGTGGACTATCAATCTAATCAAATGTATTTACAGTGCATTCTGAAAGTATTCAGATCCCTTCACTTTTTCCACATTTTGTTACATTACAGCCTTATTCTACAATTGATTAAACTATTAACTTGATTGGAGTCCACCTGTGGTAAATTCAATTGATTGGACATGATTTGGAAAGGCACACACCTGTCTATATAAGGTCCCACAGTTGACAGTGCATGTCAGAGCAAAAACCAAGCCACGAGGTCGAAGAAATTGTCCACAGTGCTCCGAGACAGGATTGTGTCGAGGCACAGATCTGGGGAAAGGTACCAAAACGTTTCTGCAGCATTGAAGGTCCACAAAAATACAGTCACCTCCATCATTCTAAAATGGAAGAAGTTTGGAACCACCAAGACTCTTCCTAGAGCTGGCCACCCGGCCAAACTGAGCAATCGGGGGAGAAGGGCCTTGGTCAGGGAGGTGACTAAGAACCTGCTGGTCACTCTGACAGAGCTCCAGAGTTCCTCTGTGGAGATGGGAGAACCTTCCAGAAGGACAACCATCTCTGCAGCACTCGACCAATCAGGCCTTTATAGTAGAGTGGCCAGTCGGAAGCCACTCCTCAGTAAAAGGCACATGACAGTTTGCCAAAACGCACCTAAAGGACTCTCAGACCATGAGAAACAAGAGTCGCTGGTCTGATGAAACCAAGATTGAACTATTTGGCCCGAATGCCAAGCGTCATGTCTGGATGAAACCAGACACTGCTCATCACCTGGCCAATACCATCCCTATGGTGAAGCATGGTGGTGGCAGCATCATGCTGTGGGGATGTTTTTCAGCAGCAGGGACTGGGAGAATAGTCAGAATCAAGGGAAAGATGAACAGAGCAAAATACAGAGAGATCCTTGATGAAAACCTGCTCCAGAGCACTCAGGACCTCAGACTGGGGCGAAGGTTCACCTTCCAACAGCACACAGCCAAGACAATGCAAGAGTGGCATCGGAACAAGTCTCTGAATGTCCTTGAGTGGCCCAACCGGAGCCTGGACTTGAACTCGATCAAACATCTCTGGAGAGACCTGAAAATAGCTGTGCAGCGATGCTCCCCATCCAACCTGACAGTGCTTGAGAGGATCTGCAGAGAAGAATGGGAGAAACTCCCCAAATGCAGGTGTGCAAAGCTTGTAGCATCCTACCCAAGAAGACTTGAGACTGTAATTGCTGCCAAAGGTGCTTCAACAAAGTACTGAGTAAAGGGTCTGAATACTTATGTAAATGTGATATCTTTTTTATATATACCGTAATTTCCGGAATATTATGCGCACCTGAATATAAGCCGCACCCAATGAATTTAAAAAATATATATTATTTTTAACATAAATAAGCCGCATGTCTATAAGCCGCAGGTGCCTACCGGTACATTGAAACAAATGAACTTTACACAGGCTTTAACGAAACACGGCTTGTAATAAAAATAAATAGGCTTTAACGAAACACGGCTTGTAACAAAAAATGTAAAATTAGCAGTAAGCTTTAGTTGTCTTTTTGCACTGAGTCAATTCCTCACGCTGCTGTTTCCAACGTCTTATCATCGACTCATTAAGACCAAGCTCCCGTGCAGCAGCTCTATTTCCTTTTCCAACAGCCAGATCAATCGCCTTCAACTTGAAAGCTGCATCATATGCATTTCTCCGTGTCTTTGCCATGATGAGGGTGACAAAATGACTACCATAATCAGAATGATGGGAAGTTTGAGAGCGCTCGATTTAATCTAAACAGTAAACAAAAAAGTTGTTTGACCTTAACCCGTTCGGCAATTTCATTGGTCTAATGAAAGCTTCATGCCGCCAAAAAACTGAGCACGTCACAGAATGTGTTTTTTGGGAGAAAAAAAATTTGAAAGCGGGAAAAATCCATATAATAGCCGCGTCATTGTTTAAGCCGCGATGTTCAAAGCGTGGGAAAAAAGTTGCGGTTTATAGTCCGGAATTTACGGTATATTATTATTAGCAAAAATCTCTAAAACCTTGTTTTTGCTTTGTCATTATGGGGTGGGGTGTAGATTGATGAGGGGAAAAAAAATAATCGAATCCATTTTGGAATAAGGCTGTAACGTAACAAAATGTGGAAAAAGTCAAGGGGTCTGAATACTTTTCGAATGCCACTGTATAAAGCCCTATTTACGTCAGCAGTTGTCAAAGTGCTTTCCAGATACCCAGCCTAAAACCCCCGAAGAAGAAGCAATGCAGAGGCAGAACCCCTAGCCTTACCCTTGACTAACTTCTTCGATTGTTCAGCATCTCTTCCATGTTTTTTCAGTGCTTCCGATATTCCAGAGCTCAGTCTCTGAAAAAAAATAATAAAAATGAATGATACAGGTGTGTGTGTGTGTGTGTGTGTGTGTGTGTGTGTGTGTATGTATGTATATATAAATGCTACAGCAGAACAGGATTCCATTTAGAGGGGAAAGGGAAGACTTATTTGGAGGTTAGGTACACATCCTGTTCAGCTAAATAACCCTAATGAATTTACATCTAAAATGTCCAAACTAAAGATGTTGAATTATAAAAAAAGAGATCATTATCTCTTTAAAAAATAAAATAAAATAAAAAAATTGCACTAAAAAAAACAGTTATCTCCTGTGTGTCTGTAGCCTATTATAGGTTCCCAGTGTACCAGGAATGAGATCTGGTAAAAAAACAGTCTTACTTTCATCTCCTCAGCTCTCATCCCATCCAGCAAGTAGCGGAGAAGCTCCTGGCTGTCCTGCTGCTGGAACCCTTTAAATCGTGCCGCTCTGGGGAGGTGAAGTGGGGGGACGATTAAAATAAAATAAAAACATACTTTCTGATGTAAGAGTGCTGATTTCAACAGAAACTTCACTTGAAGGAAGAAATAATTTTTGTTTTAAAAAGCTACATTAATATGTATAATCTCACTACTCACTTCTTGCAGACCTGACTGAAAAGTTCTCTCGGGGTGACCACCCCTTTCTTAGTCTCCTGGATCTCATTCAGGATGTGACACATGGCCACGGTCAGAGAACCCGGAGGACCGAGCTGCACCAGGATGGGTTCCTGGAGGAAACAGCATCATCAGTAACAACAACAACAGAACAGGGTATTCGGTTGAAGTATAAACCAGACGTGGCTGGGGGGGGGGGGGGCGTCAGTCAGGAGAAAACATTTAGTTACGGTGTGATCTATTGAACCTCCAGGTTTAGTTTAGTTCATTAGGATCTCTATTAGCTACTGCACATGCAGCAGCTACTCTTCCTGGGGTCTACATAAAATATACATAACAAGTACAGAACAGTAAGATGAGGAGATCTAACAGGAGAGGAAGGGAACCTACCAGGTCTGAGGAGACTTCAGGTGAAGAGAGGTGAGGAGGTCTAACAGGAGCGGAAGGGAACCTACCAGGTATGAGGAGACTCCAGGTGAAGAGAGGTGAGGAGATCTAACAGGAGAGGAAGGGAACCTACCAGGTATGAGGAGACTTCAGGTGAAGAGAGGTGAGGAGATCTAACAGGAGAGGAAGGGAACCTACCAGGTCTGAGGAGACTCCAGGTGAGGAGAGGTGAGGAGGTCTAACAGGAGAGGAAGGGAACCTACCAGGTATGAGGAGACTCCAGGTGAAGAGAGGTGAGGAGATCTAACAGGAGAGGAAGGGAACCTACCAGGTCTGAGGAGACTCCAGGTGAAGAGAGGTGAGGAGATCTAACAGGAGAGGAAAGGGAACCTACCAGGTCTGAGGAGACTCCAGGTGAGGAGAGGTGAGGAGGTCTAACAGGAGAGGAAGGGAACCTACCAGGTCTGAGGAGACTTCAGGTGAAGAGAGGTGAGGAGATCTAACAGGAGAGGAAGGGAACCTACCAGGTCTGAGGAGACTCCAGGTGAGGAGAGGTGAGGAGGTCTAACAGGAGAGGAAGGGAACCTACCAGGTCTGAGGAGACTCCAGGTGAAGAGAGGTGAGGAGATCTAACAGGAGAGGAAAGGGAACCTACCAGGTATGAGGAGACTCCAGGTGAGGAGAGGTGAGGAGGTCTAACAGGAGAGGAAGGGAACCTACCAGGTATGAGGAGACTCCAGGTGAAGAGGTCTAACAGGAGGGGAAGGGAACCTACCAGGTCGGAGGAGACTTCAGGTGTGATGGTGACACTGGTCTTCTCTTCAGCTGTCACCTTGTTGATGACCTGTCTCAACATCTGTGTCTGAGAGAGGGTCTGTAATAGAAACATGGAGAACAATGGTGTATTACTCTAGTAATATAATTCTGAAATAAGTCTACTAATAAATAGCAGTAGTAACAAGCTGAACTGTCACATTCACACCAAGGCTGTGTATGAAAGGGGCACCAAATGCCTACATAGTGTGTGCTACTTTTTGACCAGGACCAATAGGGCTCTGGTCCAAAGTAGCGCACTATATGGGGGCCCTATAAGCTCTGGTCCAAAGTAGTGCACTATATGGGGCCCTATATGCTCTGGTCCAAAGTAGTGCACTATATGGGGCCCTATATGCTCTGGTCCAAAGTAGTGCACTATATGGGGCCCTATATGCTCTGGTCCAAATTAGTGCACTATATGGGGCCCTATAAGCTCTGGTCCAAAGTAGTGCACTATATAGGGCCCTATAAGCTCTGGTCAAAAGTAGTGCACTATATGGGGCCCTATAAGTTCTGGTCCAAAGTAGTGCACTATATGGGGCCCTATAAGTTCTGGTCCAAAGTAGTGCACTATATGGGGCCCTATAAGCTCTGGTCCAAAGTAGTGCACTATATGGGGCCCTATAAGCTCTGGTCCAAAATAGTGCACTATATGGGGCCCTATAAGCTCTGGTCCAAAGTAGTGCACTATATGGGGCCCTATAAGCTCTGGTCCAAAGTAGTGCACTATATGGGGCCCTATAAGCTCTGGTCCAAAGTAGTGCACTATACCATGTAGCCATTTCGGACACAGTCCAAGGTTCCTTACCTGAACAACGGAGTTAAAGAAACAGGTGTTTCCAAGGTTACTGAGTCCTTTAACTGACAACGCACCGCTGCGGACTCCTCCCACTGCACCGCTGCTGACTCCTCCCACTGCACCGCTGCTGACTCCTCCCACTGCACCGCTGCTGACTCCTCCCACTGCACCGCTGCTGACTCCTCCCACTGCACCGCTGCTGACTCCTCCCACTGCCTTCTGTCCTTTAGTCAAACTGCTGTTTTCTTTCAATCCACTTTCTTTCTTGCCGTTCTTCTTCTGGTTTTCTTTCGGTTGTGTCACTGTGTTCTCTTCCTTCTCTTCTGGCTTGGTTTCCTGTGGCTCTTCTAACATGCTGTCCTCCAGCTTCACTATTGAATGCTCTGAGTCAATCACAACATAATATCATTACAATACTAATCAAATCTGATGCTTATCTAATCATGTAGTCGTATTGCGGTAGAATTCTGTGAGAATTGATTGACTGATTTAATTTAATCATTCAAAGTAGAAGGCTGCTCCAAGCAGAGACAACATTACATACAATAGAAATGATCAAAGACACGACACACTAAAGCCCAACAGGAAACGTAGGCTGGAAATGGAACTCACTTCTCTGTGGACTTTGTTTCCGAGGTTCAGACAAGGCCTGTTTCTTAATGTTGCTCACCAACTGAGCCAGATGGCCTGTTTTAGAGTACTGGACATCATCATCACAGATGTAACACCTGTATCACAAGACAATGGTCAGGGAGGTAAAAAATGACGAGGGGCAAAAAAAGGTGACGTTTTTGACAACCAACCCCCCCCAAAAAAACCCAAGCGTACTGTGTAGTGTAATGTGGTAAAACGCACTTTAAAATATGAAATTATAAATATTTTTATTATCATGGTTCTAAACTTTGACCCCGAGTTTTGCCTGGTCAACTCACGTAGTCAGGTAAAACTCCTGTCCCTAGTTATTGGGCCCGTCACCAAGCTTTTATTCAATACCATTCACTGATCCTTGTGTACAATATGTCGTTCTTCCACATGGGCAGTCTTCAGTGAGAGTGATGCAGGGTCTGGAGTTCACCCTGACCACACAACTTTCTCAGGAAAAACTCTGGTCTATTTTTCCTTCTGGTCATTGGGACATGGTCAGTTAAACCTCCTGGACCCAGTATGATAAGAGGAACATGGCCCGTCCAAAATTGCACCCGATTCCCTACATATTACACTACTTTTGACCAGAGCCCATACGTAGTGCACTATGTAGGGAATAGGGTCCCATTTGGGACATATCGCTCGCAGACACAGTGTTCTTTGGCTCACCAGACACTCCAGTTGTCCAGACTGAGCACTAGACAGTGAGGGTCTGACCGAGGCTTCTCGTAGTGCTTGACAGCATGCTGATCCTCAGAGGTACGCCCACACCCCTGGCAAACCAGAAAGACTGTTAGTCAAGTACATTTCACACACACACACACACACATCTCTACAATCTAAATGTATTCAAGGAACCTTACTCTGTGTCCGCATTTTAAGCACATCCATATCGTTGATGTTTCGCTCATCTCCTCTGATGGAGCCTGTACAGCGGCAGCCGGCTCTTCACCCTTACAGTCTTGGCAGCTGTTACAGGCGGAGTCTATCCCAGTCTTCTTCAGGAAGCTGGAGTCTACACCTTTACGGATATGGTTGCACGACGGACCTGCGGTGAGAGGAACACACCAGAGAGGAGATCGGCTAGTTCGTGGTAGTTAATAATGACATTGTATCTGTCCTGTATTGGTGTGTGTGTGTGTGTGTGTATATGTGAGAAAGACCCTACCAGTCAGGTCTATGACTTCGTCCTCTCTAGGACCTTTCTGTCTCCTCTTCCCCATCTTGTCTGGAAGACTTTAGACACCTGGCCTAGACAGAATGAGGAGTCATCACAAACTGCAGGTTAGCCAGAGAGGAGGAGTGTAACGTTAGCTTGCAGTTTCATGTTACTCAGATCAATTTAAAAAACTTCTGGACTTGGAAGAAAAAAAAAAAATGTAGTTAACTTAACGTTACTACCTAGTTGTCAACTCTAGGAACAGATTTAGTTAGCCTACTTATAAGCTATGTAACGCTAGCTAGTTAGTTGATAAGAATAGCCATTGTTACTGTAGCTATCGTTACCGTCCATGGGCGTCTCAAGCATCCACTACAATGTTTTGATTCATGTATTTGTCTAATTGCAAGAAAGAGATCACACAATATATAAAACACAGGCAGTAACGTGATTAAATAGGTAACCGTCACCAACCTACCCGGCAAAGCAGCGTTATTTGTGAATCACAGTCGGCAGTTTCGTTTTTCCTTCCTTCTTTGAGTAAGACTCCAAACTATGCATATCTTTGTGCCGAGTCCCCATCTATAGCTAACGACCTTAAGAAAAAAATACACCAAACTAAATGATAACTATCCATATTTTAAAACAACAACATCTTTAATAAGCCAGTTGCCACATATACTTGAAAAAAAAATAAAAGAAGAAGTGCTGTGGTGGTGTAACGGTCACAGATAGAACAATGAGACAGATATTTTACCGGATGTAGAAAATGTGAAGCATCCGCTTGGTGTTTCCATCAAATATGCCGGTGAGAGTCTTCCCTGTGGCTCAGTTGGTAGAGCATGGTGTTTGCAACGCCAGGGTTGTGGGTTCGATTCCCACGGCTGGCCAGTACAAAAAAATAAAATAATAATAATAATAAATACATATATATATAATAAAAATGCATGAAATGAGATGTATTCACTACTGTAAGTTGCTCTGGATAAGAGCGTCTGCTAAATGACTAAAATGTAAATCTAGAAGAAGCCCACTAGCCGGCAGTGGGAGAAGATATTGGCCAACATTCTGCAAATTATCTCATTGATAAAAACATATGTTTTCTGTTCCCAAAACGAAATCTGTTATGAACAGAGTGGACTAAGTTTTTATAGACTACCCTTTGCAAGAAAAAAATAAATCGCGTTGTTTAGGAGTAGAACGTCGAATTAAGTTAATGTTCCCGCGCACTTCCGAGTAGGCGTTCCCTAACGGAAATATGCAGATAATGCTGAAACGCGCCAATAGGATCTCGCTAGCTCTGCTTCGCTCCGCCCACCTCCTTGCTTGTTCCGCCTCAGTGTGACTCGTTTGTTCCCGTTGGAAACGACAGGCTGTGGTCTATCTTGGTTTAGTTAGAAATCTTTGGTACCATTGTGAAGCAAGGTTGTGACTAGAGGGAGTACGGCTACGACCGGAAATGACTATTCGTTGCAGGTTAGAAGAGCATTTTTAACTGAGCATAACCCTTTTCCTAACCTTAACATAATTCAAATCAAATGGTATTTGTCACATGCGCCGAATACAACAGGTGTAGACCTTGTCATGAAAGGCTTATTTACAAACACTTAACCAACAATGCAGTTCGCCTAACCTGCCACGTGAATTATCCTAACCTTCTACATACATTCTCCTAACCTACTACGAAAAAGTTACTTCCGGTTGTAGCTGCGTTTCCTGAAGTAGGCAATAAATAAGTACTTCCGGGTCATCGATTTGTGGAATTCTTCAGAATAAGAGGCTCGTCCTGTATGCTTTGTAAATTATTAATTACAGCGAACATTATGTGACATTTGCAAAATGATCGATATTTTATACTAGTTATCATACAAATAATAATAAAAATTATTTATGAGATATATTTGTATTATTATTTTCTCGTCTAAATGGTGAACAATGTTTTTGTTGTGTGTATTCCAATAATTTATTGCACAGAGTTAAACGTTTGCGGTACATTGTGTCGCAGTAAAAGGGGGGACATTTTTACTCCGAAGCACTTCTAGTTTCCAAATCCACAGAGTTCACACCCAGAGGAGCGTCGCTGCTCATTTTAAAGGCCCCTTAAAGAGTGGCGAATCAGTTTAAATCTAATCGGACATCTTTTATTTTTTTATAACAACCAAGTATTTTGTATAACTAACAGAAGATAGACCCCAGCCTGTCGTTTCCAACGGGAACAAATTAGTCATTCTGGTCAGAACAAGCAAGGAGCCAAACAGAGATTATATTTCTGTTAGGAAACGCCTTCTCTGTACAATAAACTCAATTCGCCCTTTCGCACCTTCTAAACAACGAAATTTATTAAACCGTTTGCAAATGGTAAAGTCTACAAAACTTAGTCCTATCTGTTCATAAAACATTTTAGTTTTGGGAACAGAAAACTGTACTGAGAACAATTGTTTAATCGATGAGAACATTTTGCAGAATATCGGCCAAGATCCATCTCGATCCATTTCCTCTCATAGAAATACCAAGCGGAAGCTTCACAGTTATACGTCCAGTGACATATCTGTCTTATTGTTATATCTGTGACGACGGTATATGTGTTACATTATATCTGTCCCGCTGTACAGACGATCCAGTAGGTAAATGTATCCGGGTTGTTAGAAACGCCACGCTAGCATCGTAAACTAAATCGCAGGGATTTTAAATAATTATATTTGGTAGTGTGTCAAGTTGACGTGGTGCAAATAATCACTGATTCACTCTTACAGAATCGTATTTTCTGTCCAGCTAGCCATAGAGAGATAGATAGCTAACTAATTTGACGATTTGCAACTAGCATGCTGATGGCTAACAACGAATAAGTTTGTGTCCTCCGCCCATGAAAAGCATGCTGTTATCTGTTCCGGCTCGCCTTATCAAGACAACATGACTCACTACCTGGTGGTGACGTGTAACTTCAGTTCTTTCAATCTTTTTTTGACATCTGCAGGTGCAGAAATAATCACTGCCCCACATGTCCTTATAGGCTAATTCTGAAAAAGGAGTCTTGCAACAAGGCTTCAAACACATACTTTCTGCAGGAATCTTGAGAATATTTATGGCCCATCTAGAGCAGGCCGAATCTCATCTGGCTGAGATAGAGCTACTATCCAGTATGTACCCCGGTGAAGACGAGCTGGTGATTACTGACCAACTAGCTGTGGCTGAGCTCAGGGAGTATGTGGAGGGAACAACAGATACCTATCCTCTGTCCAGACCACACATCCTCATCAAACAGAAGATGGACACTGACACTGTGAAGGGGGTAGGCTAAAAGCACAGAACATGATAATCATTCTACATTCACTTGGCATGACTGATTCACACAGCTGAGACCATATTTAATTTTAATTATTTAACTTTTATTTAACTAGGCAAATCAGTTAAGAACACATTCTTATTTACAATGAAGGCCTGGCAAAAGGTCTCCTGCTGGGACGGGGGCTGGGATTAAAATAATAATATAAATATCGGACAAAACACACATCACAACATATAGGGCAGGGGGTTTTCAACTATTGCCATACGAGGTCCAGAGCATGCTGGTTTTCTGTTCTACCTAATAATTAATTGCACACATGTGGTGTCCCAGGTCAAAACCAGTCCCTGATTAGAAGAGAACAATGAAACAATGCAGTGGAACTGACTTGGAGGTCCAGAGTTGAGTTTGAGGGCTATAGGGAATATAAACACAGAACCTGACAATCATTATATTATATTCTATATTCACTGACTGTCATACAGTAGCTAGGGATATCTATTGACTTGGATCAGCTTACCAATATTTACTGCATTTTATATTTATTCATTTAAACATGAATGACCTTCCTTTGTCCTCTTCCGCTCAGGTGAACGTGACCATATCTTGCACCTACTCATCTGACTATCCTAATGTCTTACCTGAAATAGCTGTACGGTAAGCCAGTTCTGTAACCCTATAGCCTTAATAGAATTGTCTGAAGGACACAAATGTTTGAATTGAATTGAGTTCTCCTCCTCCCCTCCAGGTGTCCTGACCTTAGCCGATCCCAGCAGGCCCAGCTTCACTCAGACATGAACACCTACCTCTCAGAGAGCTGCCATGGAGATGTCTGCGTCCTCTCTGCCGTGGAGTGGATCAAAGACAACGTACACTTGTACCTGACCGACAAGAGCACATCATCAACAGCAGCCCCTGGCAAGAAAGAGTCTCGGTCTACCTCATCTCCGCAGCCCAAAGGTATCTTTTTGCCTGGTTTATTTATTGTGTGACATTATTTTGTATGTTTCTGCATATGTTCCAATAAACATAACCCTTAGCACTTTGGAATTTTGACAAATAAATAACTAAAATGTATTGTTAGGTTCTAAAATGAACCTATTAAAACTCAGACGATTAGTAAAGCTTAAACCAAGTTTATTCACCCATTGGATCGATACAGCTGCATAACACAAAAGACATTCACACAAGCACTGATATTTAACCCTTTCTCCTATGCTGAGTCTCCTCCTACACATCTGAACAGCCAATGCATCTCTGTTGCTAGACAGAACTTTAGTGATATCTGTTCTTCCTCACTTCATCTGACCTGACCTCTCACCCCAAAGTGCTCACTCCTCCCCAAGTCACCGCTGTCATGTTGACTCGTACTAGACAGTGTCTCTTTTCCTCCCGTAGGATCCCCGATGGCTAACAATAACATGTCCTGACATAATGTAAACGTTATACATTCCCCTCTCTCCCTCAGTGACATGAATAAGTACATTTCATATTTTCAGAACCCAACAGTATATATTATTGTAATGTATTATTATTATAGAGCAGTTCAGTCGCCTGTGGATCTACAGCCACCACATCTATAATAAAAGGAAGAGGAAGAACATTCTGGAGTGGTCCAAGGAGCTGGGTCTGTCAGGGTTCAGTATGCCTGGCAAGCCTGGGATCATCTGTGTGGAAGGCCCTCAGTCGGCCTGCGAAGACTTCTGGGCCAGGTAGGGGTTATAAATGTGTAATGTGTTTTTTTTTTTGGGGGGGGGGATGACTCTCCATCCATTCCACCTTAACATGTATATAGTTTTTTACAAACATAAAATGTCTCAATAGGAATACCATTAACATCAGACTGTAATATAGCATAACACCATGTGTGTTGGTGTACTCTAAAGCTTCTAGAACACACTCCTCTGTCTGTCTTACAGGGTGAAGGTTCTAACCTGGAAGAAGATCATTATTCGCCACAGAGAGGATGTTGCTGTGGACAGTCCGAGTGCTGAGGCCGGCACGGTGGACAACATGGATTCCCTCCGTAGGTTCACAGGGTTCGAGGAGGCCATGTTTGATCCACACGGGAACAGAGGAAACCATATGAACCTGGGCCAGCTCTATCAGTACCTCAACGAGAGAGGATGTGGAGACGTCTTTCAGCTTTACTTTGGAATTGAAGGAAGATAGTATAGTTGATAGGGTTGGTCCCATAACTGTTGGTTGTACCCATATGAACCAATGGCAGGAATCAAGTACCCAAATGAACCAATGGCAGGAATCAAGTACCCACATGAACCAATGGCAGGAATCAAGTACCCAAATGAACCAATGGCAGGAATCAAGTACCCACATGAACCAATGGCAGGAATCAAGTACCCAAATGAACCAATGGCAGGAATCAAGTACCCAAATGAACCAATGGCAGGAATCAAGTACCCAAATGAACCAATGGCAGGAATCAAGTACCCACATGAACCAATGGCAGGAATCAAGTACCCAAATGAACCAATGGCAGGAATCAAGTACCCAAATGAACCAGTGGCAGGAATCAAGTACCCAAATGAACCAATGGAGGGAATCAAGTACCCACATGAACCAATGGCAGGAATGAAGTACTCACATGAACCAATGGAGGGAATCAAGTACCCACATGAACCAATGGCAGGAATCAAAGCAATTGCACAGTAGATGATGCATTCTCAGTAGGAGTCTAGTATGCTTTTATTTGTTGTTTACTGCGTTCATTACTAAACAGTACGTTCTAAATAGTATGATTAGCACAGTATGTTGTTTCAGTAAGTAGTATGCAAGACAGGTTTTGGACACGGCCATTGTCTATGGGGTGTTATTTTTGAATGTTAAAGAAATATGCTTTATACCAAAATAATCTACAGGTTGAGCTCAAACTACGGACCATTTGTATTATTGAACACAGACACACGATCCACAAAGTCCTTACGTACAGAACACAGTTGCTTCTCGGCAAAATCCCTCTGACTGTTCTTAGCCTGACGCTAAACGATGTAGCGCCTTAGGAGTCAGGGACAACAGAAATGAAGAGAGAGAGAGAGAGAGGGTGCTGCTGATCCCGTCTGCTACCATTTTAAAACCATAGCTAATCCACACAGAGATGAGCCCACAGTAAAGTGAGAATGGTGGTTGAGTGGGGGTTTATTCAACCCTTTCTCAAATACAGGCCTTGAAGTCTGAACCCGACTGGAAGTTTATCCTTCCCCTCTAAACACAGTTAAGATTCAGAACTGTGACACCAGGTAGGGGGGGAATCCCTAACTACCAGGGAGAAAAGAAAATCACCAGTGCTGTGGATATTATTGCTCAGATTTGTGTACGCCTGGTTTCCACACCTCGTCTCCTTCAGCCCCTATTTTGAGAAGCGTCAGCTCCAAGTCCTTTGTATTGTGAGTCCAGGATCACCTGAAAGGTGGGATGGTAGTAGCAGTCAAATGGAACAAACACAAAGTGAGAGTAGTTTTACAGATTTGTCACAAGTCTGATCAAACTTTATTTTATGGTTTTAATACATCTCAATACATTCTACAAGCAAAACACAAAACAACATCATGTAAAATATCTAAAGAGTAAGAATAGGGTTGTGTTACGCACGCCTCTAGTAAGAGGGAACGCAACGCCCTGCTACAACTCAACTCTCCGTGGTGTGAAAGAGGTATGGGACTGTAGGTGGAGGTAAAGAGGTATGGGACTGTAGGTGGAGTGATAGAGGTATGGGACTGTAGGTGGAGGTATAGAGGTATGGGACTGTAGGTGGAGGTATAGAGGTATGGGACTGTAGGTGGAGGTATAGAGGTATGGGACTGTAGGTGGAGGTAAAGAGGTATGGGACTGTAGGTGGAGGTAAAGAGGTATGGGACTGTAGGTGGAGGTATAGAGGTATGGGACTGTAGGTGGAGGTAAAGAGGTATGGGACTGTAGGTGGAGTGAAAGAGGTATGGGACTGTAGGTGGAGGTATAGAGGTATGGGACTGTAGGTGGAGGTATAGAGGTATGGGACTGTAGGTGGAGGGATAGAGGTATGGGACTGTAGGTGGAGGTATAGAGGTATGGGACTGTAGGTGGAGGGATAGAGGTATGGGACTGTAGGTGGAGGTATAGAGGTATGGGACTGTAGGTGGAGGTATAGAGGTATGGGACTGTAGGTGGAGGTATAGAGGTATGGGACTGTAGGTGGAGTGAAAGAGGTATGTGACTGTAGGTGGAGGTATAGAGGTATGGGACTGTAGGTGGAGGTATAGAGGTATGTGACTGTAGGTGGAGGTATAGAGGTATGGGACTGTAGGTGGAGGTATAGAGGTATGGGACTGTAGGTGGAGGTATAGAGGTATGGGACTGTAGGTGGAGGTAAAGAGGTATGGGACTGTAGGTGGAGTGATAGAGGTATGGGACTGTAGGTGGAGGTATAGAGGTATGGGACTGTAGGTGGAGGTAAAGAGGTATGGGACTGTAGGTGGAGGTATAGAGGTATGGGACTGTAGGTGGAGGTATAGAGGTATGGGACTGTAGGTGGAGTGAAAGAGGTATGTGACTGTAGGTGGAGGTATAGAGGTATGGGACTGTAGGTGGAGGTATAGAGGTATGGGACTGTAGGTGGAGGTATAGAGGTGTGGGACTGTAGGTGGAGGTATAGAGGTATGGGACTGTAGGTGGAGGGATAGAGGTATGGGACTGTAGGTGGAGGTATAGAGGTATGGGACTGTAGGTGGAGGTAAAGAGGTATGGGACTGTAGGTGGAGGTATAGAGGTATGGGACTGTAGGTGGAGGTATAGAGGTATGGGACTGTAGGTGGAGGTATAGAGGTATGGGACTGTAGGTGGAGGTAAAGAGGTATGGGACTGTAGGTGGAGGGATAGAGGTATGGGACTGTAGGTGGAGGTATAGAGGTATGGGACTGTAGGTGGAGGTATAGAGGTGTGGGACTGTAGGTGGAGGTATAGAGGTATGGGACTGTAGGTGGAGTGATAGAGGTATGGGACTGTAGGTGGAGGTATAGAGGTATGGGACTGTAGGTGGAGGTATAGAGGTATGGGACTGTAGGTGGAGGTATAGAGGTATGGGACTGTAGGTGGAGGTAAAGAGGTATGGGACTGTAGGTGGAGGTATAGAGGTATGGGACTGTAGGTGGAGGTATAGAGGTATGGGACTGTAGGTGGAGGTAAAGAGGTATGGGACTGTAGGTGGAGGTATAGAGGTGTGGGACTGTAGGTGGAGGTAAAGAGGTGTGGGACTGTAGGTGGAGGTATAGAGGTATGGGACTGTAGGTGGAGGTATAGAGGTATGGGACTGTAGGTGGAGGTATAGAGGTATGGGACTGTAGGTGGAGGTAAAGAGGTATGGGGCCGTAGGTGGAGGTAAAGAGGTATGGGACTGTAGGTGGAGTGAAAGAGGTATGGGACTGTAGGTGGAGGTATAGAGGTATGGGACTGTAGGTGGAGGTATAGAGGTATGGGACTGTAGGTGGAGGTATAGAGGTATGGGACTGTAGGTGGAGGTAAAGAGGTATGGGACTGTAGGTGGAGGTAAAGAGGTATGGGACTGTAGGTGGAGGTATAGAGGTATGGGACTGTAGGTGGAGGTATAGAGGTATGGGACTGTAGGTGGAGGTATAGAGGTATGGGACTGTAGGTGGAGGTAAAGAGGTATGGGACTGTAGGTGGAGGTATGGGACTGTAGGTGGAGTGAAAGAGGTATGGGACTGTAGGTGGAGGTATAGAGGTATGGGACTGTAGGTGGAGGTATAGAGGTATGGGACTGTAGGTGGAGGTATAGAGGTATGGGACTGTAGGTGGAGGTAAAGAGGTATGGGACTGTAGGTGGAGGTATAGAGGTATGGGACTGTAGGTGGAGGTATAGAGGTATGGGACTGTAGGTGTGAGTAAGGATGACAAAAGGCAGAGATTTACCGTTAACAGGGAATTTATTCCTTCACATGGTAATTTTTTGGGAAAAGGGGCTGGACGGAATCAAAGCAAAGAAAGTAAATATCAAAGCCCCCTCTCCTACCTTACCTGCCTACCCACTACTGACCTAACTAACTCACCTACTTTAGCACCACTAAATATCAAAGCCCCCCCTCCTACCTTACCTGCCTGCCCACTACTTACCTAACTAGCACCACCTGGTGACCTACCCACTACTTACTTAACTAGCACCACCTAAATGTCTGAGTTAAAAACCTCAATGGTGCTTGGATAGAGAATACTTTGCTAATGGCTATGAATGGTTTGGCCCGGGAGATGAGTAACCTTGCCTTAGTACTGAAAACGTATGTTACCTTCCTGAACCAATGTCACAGGAATCCCTGTGGGTAATAAATGGAGAGAGAACGTATAACGCCCCACTCAGCAGACTGATCCAAGTTGTCAAACTCAAGTAACGCAAAATCCCTTCATCCAAGTCAAGGGAATGAGTCGAGAAACCTGCCATTTTATCTTCGAAAGTACGTAATGTCACGATTCCAAAGCTATACGATATTACTGAAAACAAGTTAATTATCTCACATCTAGGAAAATATATATAATGTACTTCTTGTAAATAAAATAAAACTTCTTGTAAATTCTTCTTCGTTGGGGTTTGTCATGGCGCATTACCGCCACCTAGTGTACTGGAGTGTGGGCCAATATTTGCGACTGTTTCTAATGGCGACGTTCTCTGTACTCTTTAAACTGATTTCCTGTATCCCCTTCTCCCTCACGCTGGATTTCAGTCTCTTTCTTTCCCTCTCATACTGACCACACTGTATCAGTACATGCTCCACGGTCTCTGTTTCCAGGCAATAATCACACTTTCCTGTTGGATGCTTTCCCATCACATTTAAAGATGTATTCAACCGGCTGTGTCCCATCCTTAATCTTGTACAAATAGCCTCCTCTCTTCTGTCCCTTCCTGCCATCCTCCCCGACTTTCCTCTGTACTTGAAATAAATACCTCCCCTTAGTATCTCTATTCCACTGCTCCTGCCATCTCTGCACCATCACTAGCTTGCATCATGTCCATATCAGACTTTTAGCCTCTGCTTACTACTAAGTGCTTGTTTAGCCAGTACATCATCTGCCTCGTTCCCCTCCACCCCCACATGGGTCAACACCCTCCCTATCTTCCTGTAGTCTTTCCAGATGGATCAACACCCTCCCTGTCTTTCTGTAGTCTCTCCAGATGGATCAACACCCTCCCTGTCTTCCTGTAGTCTCTCCAGATGGATCAACACCCTCCCTATCTTCCTGTAGTCTCTCCAGATGGATCAACACCCTCCCTATCTTCCTGTAGTCTCTCCAGATGGATCAACGCCCTCCCTGTCTTCCTGTAGTCTCTCCAGATGGATCAACACCCTCCTTATCTTTCTGTAGTCTCTCCAGATGGATCAACACCCTCCCTGTCTTCCTGTAGTCTCTCCAGATGGATCAACACCCTCCTTATCTTTCTGTAGTCTCTCCAGATGGATCAACACCCTCCCTGTCTTCCTGTAGTCTCTCCAATCAGATGGATCAACACCCTCCTTATCTTTCTGTAGTCTCTCCAATCAGATGGATCAACACCCTCCCTGTCTTTCTGTAGTCTCTCCAATCAGATGGATCAACACCCTCCCTGTCTTTCTGTAGTCTTTCCAATCAGATGGATCAACACCCTCCCTGTCTTCCTGTAGTCTCTCCAGATGGATCAACACCCTCCCTATCTTCCTGTAGTCTCTCCAGATGGATCAACGCCCTCCTTATCT
Organism: Salmo trutta; assembly: GCF_901001165.1. Classification (NCBI taxonomy): domain Eukaryota; kingdom Metazoa; phylum Chordata; class Actinopteri; order Salmoniformes; family Salmonidae; genus Salmo; species Salmo trutta. Next base: position 43,881,135 of record NC_042982.1, on the reverse strand, counting down.
TTCTGTAGTCTCTCCAGATGGATCAACACCCTCCCTGTCTTCCTGTAGTCTCTCCAGATGGATCAACACCCTCCTTATCTTTCTGTAGTCTCTCCAGATGGATCAACACCCTCCCTGTCTTCCTGTAGTCTCTCCAATCAGATGGATCAACACCCTCCTTATCTTTCTGTAGTCTCTCCAATCAGATGGATCAACACCCTCCCTGTCTTTCTGTAGTCTCTCCAATCAGATGGATCAACACCCTCCCTGTCTTTCTGTAGTCTTTCCAATCAGATGGATCAACACCCTCCCTGTCTTCCTGTAGTCTCTCCAGATGGATCAACACCCTCCTTATCTTTCTGTAGTCTCTCCAGATGGATCAACACCCTCCCTGTCTTCCTGTAGTCTCTCCAATCAGATGGATCAACACCCTCCTTATCTTTCTGTAGTCTCTCCAATCAGATGGATCAACACCCTCCCTGTCTTTCTGTAGTCTCTCCAATCAGATGGATCAACACCCTCCCTGTCTTTCTGTAGTCTTTCCAATCAGATGGATCAACACCCTCCCTGTCTTCCTGTAGTCTCTCCAGATGGATCAACACCCTCATCTTTCTGTAGTCTCTCCAGATGGATCAACACCCTCCCTATCTTCCTGTAGTCTCTCCAGATGGATCAACACCCTTCTTATCTTCTTGTAGTCTCTCCCAACTCTTCTAGATCTACTACTGGAGGTGGGAGGAGTCATGTAAAAAATGGGACACCCCATGTCCCTGTAGGTTGACCCAATAATTCATTGCCTGCTGCTGTCTCCTAATCCATTCATCCTGTATGACCTCTTAGCCTTTCCAATGAGGACCGGGCTGCTGAACCATATGCTATACTGACATAGTCTATTACAGATCGGATCAATGCAACATACACGGTCCTCAATGAGGAACGCCCAGCCCCCCCCACTCCTTCCCCATCAGGTCCTCAATGAGGAACGCCCAGCCCCCCCACTCCTTCCCCATCAGATCGGATCAATGCAACATACATGGTCCTCAATGAGGAATGCCCAGCCCCCCCACTCCTTCCCCATCAGATCGGATCAATGCAACATACACGGTCCTCAATGAGGAACGCCCAGCCCCCCCACTCCTTCACCATCAGATCGGATCAATGTAACATACATGGTCCTCAATGAGGAACGCCCAGCCCCCCCACTCCTTCACCATCAGATCGGATCAATGTAACATACATGGTCCTCAATGAGGAACGCCCAGCCCCCCCCACTCCTTCCCCATCAGATCGGATCAATGCAACATACACAGTCCTCAATGAGGAACGCCCAGCCCCCCCACTCCTTCACCATCAGACAGCGCATCACGTTTCGTACCATCTTACACTTTCCCACCACTCTCTCATGTGTTCTGCCCAGGTCAGTACACCCCGAAGAACCTGAAGGCCCCCACCTTAGTTTCCAAGTTTTTCCGCATATAACCTCAAGCATACCTCATCTCCCACCTTCCTCCTGGTAAAGAACACTGTCTGAGTTTTCTCTACAGAGAATCTGAATCCACACATTAATGCCCACCGCTCTACCTCATCAGTTGCTTCCTGTACCTTCCTATGTATGGCACATTTCTTCCCCTCTTCCATAAGGCCCCATCATCTGCAAATAACGACCTCCAGATATCCGGCTGTACCTGACAGTAAACCTCATCGATCATGATTGAGAACAGAGGAGTAATCACATTGCCCTGCGGTGTACCGTTATCCACCAGTTAGCTGCCTGATGTTGTATCAAGACAGCCCAAATGTGCCTAATGTGTTTATTAATAACTTTTCATGTTCAAAATTGTCTACTATCCTCAAACAATAGCATGGTATTATTTCACTGTAATAGCTACTGTTAATTGGACAGTGCAGTTAGATTAACAAGAATTTAAGCTTTCTGCCCATATCAGATATGTCTATGTCCTGGGAAATTTTCTTGTTACTTACAACCTGTTGCTAATCGCATTAGCCTACGTTAGCTCAACCGTTCCGTGGACGGTACACCGATCCCGAATAAGTTTTTTTTTAACTGACTTGCCTAGTTTAAATAAAGGCTAAATAATAAAATAAAATGGTCATTAACATCTTATCCAGCACTCCAGGATGCTCCTCTCTCGTTGTCCCTCTGCCCCTCTGGCAGATTAGCAGAGCTATGCACGTGGACAAACGCTTTGGCCATCGTCTCTGCCTTCTCATTCTGTTACTGTCACATCCTTCCCACTCGTCAACGCTGGATAATCCCACTCCCTTCTGAACCATCTCATCCTCTTAATCCTCCCGCACACTTCTCCCACAGGTGTAGTTCTCCTCACCAGGGCCTGTTTATACTGAATCAGACTGAGCGATAGTTCTCCTCACCAGGGCCTGGGCCTGTTTATACTGAATCAGACTGAGCGATAGTTCTCCTCACCAGGGCCTGGGCCTGTTTATACTGAATCAGACTGAGGGATAGTTCTCCTAACTAGGACCTGTTTATACTGAATCAGACTGAGGGATAGTTCTCCTCTCCAGGGCCTGGGCCTGTTTATACTGAATCAGATGTTGGATGGTATGTGTCCTTTTCAGTACTCTAAATGCCCTGTTTCTACTCCTCACCGCTGCCCCACACACCTCCGTCCACCACGGGACTGCTTTCCTTCTCCTTCTCCCTGAACTCTTAGGTATCTCCTCAGTAGCTGCCCCCCCACTAACGCTGTTCTCACCCAGTTATTCATACTATCCACATGCCCTCTCATATCCACCCGAGCCATCACCTGCTCACTCAGCTCCTGAAATGGATCCCACTTTGCCCTTCCAAACACCCACCTGCCTACTCCATCCACTGACACCTCCTCCTCCCCTCCGGCCTACTGTCCATACTATGGGGTAATGATCACTCTCTACTGTCGACTCCTCCCATACCTCCCACTCACAGATTCCTGCCATCGCACTAGATACCAGAGTGAGGTTCAAGGCACACTCTTACCCTGTGGCTACATCAATCCTTGTCCTTCGGCCATCATTCAAGCATACCAGATCTTTAATTTCTATCACTCGCCCCCCCTCCCCCTATATCTCTGTCTATACAAACCACTACATATCCCTGTATGGTAAACTCCACAGTCGGTTTGAGCCATGTTTTCTGCACACAAATCACATCAGGCTTAGCTGGCATATCTACAATGAACTGCTTGAACTCCTGCCCATTAACCAACAGGCTTAGAGCATTCTATTGTAGTATTACCACCATAACTAAGTAACTAAGACCCAGTAAAACATGACCCCAGCCTAGGCTGATTGATCTTGAACCTCTTCCCATGTCAACTCTGTCATACTCGAATGTCTCCCAGCCGCTTTCACTGTTAGCTGAATCCTCTCTGTTTTAGACTCTACTTTTGTGGTACTATTGATAGCTGGTGACATTCATAGCAGGAGCTTTCTCTTTATCTATGTATACCATATCCACCTATCCTGTTTTACCCCGGTCTAGATGCTCCTACCCATCTCTCTCTTGAACCTGTATCTCCCTGGACCTGGACCACCCTCACTGCCTCAGCATGAGACACCCTTATCTCCCCTCTCATTTGTTGCACCTCCATTGCCTGCTTCATTTCCTCACACCTCACCATCTGCCACGCTATGAGCACCACCACAGCTGCAGCACTTTGGTTGTCCACCATCCCCACACTTCTCATGCTCCCATCCACACCTGGCACACCTCTTTCTCTCTTTACAAGCTGTTGCCACATGCCCATACCTCTGGCAGTTAGAACATCTTAAAGGCTTGGCTACATAAGCCCTCACATAATAACTCATGGTTATTTTATTTAGCAGTACCCGGTCCTTGAAGTGTAACAGAATAGACGGGCTATCTACCTTAATATACCCCTTGATGCTTGTAATCTTTGAACATTCACTAGAACGCCCAGTGGCGATTTTTAGCATGTAAATCTTGGTTTGGCAAACAAAAAACATTTGGGGGATGCATGCCAACAAAGCCACTACACATCACTAAACAATACATTAATTGCACTATAACGGTGACAAACGGTGCCCACAAACTGTTAGGGCCTACATAAAGCTGTCCCAACACCTTACCACTGCTACACCTGGTTATCAGCGGAGTGTTGTCTAGCAGTGAAACAGTTCATTCAGCCTCATTTACTGCCTTTTAAGAAAATATAGCTGATATGGCTGACTTGCTTAAACAAATGTGGTTTCTACTGACAGATGAGATGTACAACTGAATCCAATTTGCTGAGTAGTGTTGGAGGCTATTTAGTAAATTACATCACCAAAGTCAAGGATCGGTGGGATGGTCAGTTTTACGAGGGTATGTTTGGCAGCATGAGTGAAGGATGCTTTGTTGCAAAATAGGAAGCCGATTCTAGCTTTAATTTTGGATTGGATTGGACTTAATATGAGTCTGGAAGGAGAGTTTACAGTCTAACCAGACACCCAGGTATTTGTAGTTGTCCACATATTCTAAGTCAGAACCGTCCAGAGTAGTGATGCGGGCAGGTGCGGGCAGCGATTGGTTGAAGAGCGTGCATTTAGTTTTATATAAGCAGACAATGAAAGCTCTTACAATATTCAATGATTTTACATTTCTCTAGAACAGGTTATAGGCTACATGTGCACCACCAAATCAGAACAGTAGGTGAAATTAAGAGGGGAAAATATACCAAATTATTAGGGTGAGGCACATGGGCTACTAACAGCTTACTACACAACATACACTTAGCATTACTTTCTTAGCTACAGTATACATATCTCCCTGGCATATTACATCATTTATAGAGCAGCATACAATACATTTTTGGACTCACGTTGTTGTGCTGTGCTCACTTGAACAGGAAGGTGGTGCGGCGGTCCTTCGTGGGCACATTTTGTCATCAAACTTTGCATTCTCTGTATTAATGGTTCCTTTAAGACAACTGGGAACTGAACAAAACAAGGTCGAATCATGATGACTTCCGTGATCTTCAGGTATAGAAAGAAGCCCGAATTCCCGATTTACAATTCCGTTCAAAACATATTTTCCCAGACGGAGCTAGTTTTTTTCACTAGTTCCCAATTGTTGTTTTGAGCACGGCAGGACTGACAACATGGCCAATGTTGAATGTTTCATAATTTTAAGCTTGGAAAAGAGACCCTAACACGGAATCCAAACCGGCTGCGTGCGTGTGCAATCGTGTACCATCGTGCATAAATTTATTTTGTCCCCCCACACCAAACGCGATCACGACACGCAGGTTAAAATATCAAAACAAACTCTGAACCAATTACATTCATTTGGGGACAGGTCAAAAAGCATTAAACATGTATGGCAATTTAGCTAGCTACCTTGCATTTGCTAGCTAATTTGTCCTATTTAGCTAGCTTGCTGTTGCTAGCTAATTTGTCCTGGGATATAAACATTGAGTTGTTATTTTACCTGAAATGAACAAGGTCCTCTACTCCAAAAATTAATCCACACATAAAACGGTCAACCGAATCGTTTCTAGTCATCTCTCCTCCTTCCAGGCTTTTTCATCGTTGAACTTATATGGTGATTGGCATCTAAACTTTCATAGTATTACTACACCGACCGGCAACACAGTTCGTCTTTCAATCACCCACGTGGGTATAACCAATGAGGAGATGGCACGTGGGTACCTGCTTCTATAAACCAATGAGGAGATGGGAGAGGCAGGACTTGCAGCGCGATCTGCGTCAGAAATAGGAATGACATTTGTTGATGCGCGTGAGCAGTGTGGGTGCTGTAATTGAATAACATAGATTCCTAAATTTATTTTGCAGCGCTCGCGCACACGACACGAGCGGTGTAGCCAGGGTATTAAACACAGACTTGGGACCACACAGCCACTCCACTGAATAGCAGGCTAGTGATTGCTTGGCAATGCTTGCAGTTAGCCACTGATTCCTTCCAAATGTCCAGTGTTGATGTCGATAAGCACGATACGTTATTTGAGTTATTTTGTAAATTGACCAGTATGATAATGAAAACAAGATATGGTGACATTGGTGAGATCAATGGTAGTTTCTAGTTAATATCTAGTTAAAACCTAGTTAATATCTAGTTAACCTAGTTAATATCTAGTTAAAACCTAGTAATATCTAGTTAAAACTTAGTTAATATCTAGTTAAAACCTAGTTAATATCTAGTTAACCTAGTTAATATCTAGTTAACCTAGTAATATCTAGTTAAAACCTAGTTAATATCAAGTTAAAACCTAGTTAAAACCTAGTTAATAACAAGTTAAAACCTAGATAAAACCTAGTTAAAATCTAGTTAATATCAAGTTAAAACATAGTTAAAACCAAGTTAATATCTAGTTAAAACCTAGTTAATATCAAGTTTAAACCTAGTTAACCTAGTTAATATTTAGTTTAAACCTAGTTAATATCAAGTTAAAACCTAGTTAAAACCTAGTTAAAACCTAGTTAATATCTAGTTAAAACCTAGTTAATATCTAGTTAATATCTAGTTAATATCTAGTTAAAGCCTATTTAATATCTAGTTTTCATTTTTTAACATAAATCCAATATTCCCTCTTCATAATGCTGAAACACATCTCTGTTTCCTCCCACCATGTCCTCTAGTATGTCTTTATCTCATAATGTCCTCTGTTTCCTGCCACCATGTCCTCTAGTATGTCTTTATCTCATAATGTCCTGTTTCCTCCCACCATGTCCTCTAGTATGTCTTTATCTCATAATGTCCTCTGTTTCCTCCCACCATGTCCTCTAGTATGTCTTTATCTCATAATGTCCTCTGTTTCCTCCCACCATGTCCTCTAGTATGTCTTTATCTCATAATGTCCTCTGTTTCATCCCACCATGTCCTCTAGTATGTCTTTATCACATAATGTCCTCTGTTTCCTCCCACCATGTCCTCTAGTATGTCTTTATCTCATAATGTCCTCTGTTTCCTGCCACCATGTCCTCTAGTATGTCTTTATCTCATAATGTCCTCTGTTTCCTCCCACCATGTCCTCTAGTATGTCTTTATCTCATAATGTCCTGTTTCCTCCCACCATGTCCACTAGTATGTCTTTATCTCATAATGTCCTCTGTTTCCTCCCACCATGTCCTCTAGTATGTCTTTATCTCATAATGTCCTCTGTTTCCTCCCACCATGTCCTCTAGTATGTCTTTATCTCATAATGTCCTCTGTTTCCTGCCACCATGTCCTCTAGTATGTCTTTATCTCATAATGTCCTGTTTCCTCCCACCATGTCCTCTAGTATGTCTTTATCTCATAATGTCCTCTGTTTCCTGCCACCATGTCCTCTAGTATGTCTTTATCTCATAATGTCCTGTTTCCTGCCACCATGTCCTCTAGTATGTCTTTATCTCATAATGTCCTCTGTTTCCTCCCACCATGTCCTCTAGTATGTCTTTATCTCATAATGTCCTCTGTTTCCTGCCACCATGTCCTCTAGTATGTCTTTATCTCATAATGTCCTCTATCTTCTTCAGATCTGTGACCTGAGTACCATCACCCCTGTTCTTCATTTTGAAGACATGATACCTGTTCTCACATTTCTCAAGTCACTGGAGGGCCTTCCCTTCATTCTCAATGTGCTGCTCATTGGTTGTTTCCCCGACAATCCCCACAGGTGACTCCAGACTCTCTTACACAGAACATCAATAGAGAAAGAGTATCTTAGTGAATGATTCATCCACTTGTATGACCAAGAGGAGAGTGTGGAGTCCTGAGGGACACAGAGACACACTGAGCACAATTTCAGCAGCGTACAGTACAGGACAATTATTCCACCAGCCTGGAGTGTCGACCACAGTGAGCTGTCTCCCTGCTACTTCTCTTTGTCTCTTCACTCACTGAGCAGCTGTCCTCAGGTCATATTCCTCCCTGGTCAGGATGGCGTTTCCTACTGAACTCTTTCCCAGTCGATATGTTTCCCCCCTATGCGTCACAGTCTTCAGCTCTGAGAAATGGAAGGAGTCACCTGTCATTTTTTGGAATACAAACATCTTCTAATAACCTGAAGCACAATAAATAATAGTGTTTATCACTCTGTCAGAAACATTTCAGTCTCAATGCAGCAATATACATCTGTTGCCTTTGTCTGCCATCACTATAAACTTTTCAATGCATATATAAATAAATGAATCACATGCACATGAATAATTATTTAATCACATGTACATAAATATATATATATATTTTTATTTCAATATACTGCATCAGTCACATATGCGGTAATAAATAGTACGTATATGTATTTGAAAGAATGTCTGTGTGCGTACTCATGAAAATCGTTTAGAGTACTCGATAACGTGAAACGGGGGGCTGAAGGCAACAACAAAAAGTTATCCGATGTTCCTGTTGTCCTGACAACATATTTTCACAGCTCTTAACCTACTCCACATAAACACATCAAATGTATCACTGCTGAACCTGCTAATAACTAAAGTACATTTTGAGTGCTTGTATATTAGAAATCGAATGCAAACCTTGAATCGACTGCTCACTCCCATCCCTAGTAAATAGAGTCAAAAGCCAGTTTTATTTGAATCCAGGATTATTGTAGGTAAATTACAAATTATATACTTTTTTTATTTAATTTGTAGAAATGACCTAACTTTGTGTTTAATCCACTGGAAGCTATTCCTATTTACTCAGTCTTTCTGTCTCTCCTCCCTCCCCCCTCCAGCCTGGAACACTCCTACAGTGATAGAAACAGTCTTTCTGTCTCTCCCCCCTCCTCCCTCCCCCCTCCAGCCTGGAACACTCCTGCAGTGACAGAGACAGTCTTTCTGTCTCTCCTCCCTCCCCCCTCCAGCCTGGAACACTCCTGCAGTGATAGACAACAGATTATACAAGAAGCGAGACAACAGATTATACAGGAAGAGAGACAACAGATTATATAGGAAGAGAGACAGATTATACAGGAAGAGAGACAACAGATTATACAGGAAGTGAGACAACAGATTATACAGGAAGCGAGACAACAGATTATACAGGAAGCGAGACAACAGATTATACAGGAAGCGAGACAACAGATTATACAGGAAGCGAGACAACAGATTATACAGGAAGAGAGACAACAGATTATACAGGAAGAGAGACAACAGATTATACAGGAAGAGAGACAACCGATTATACAGGAAGAGAGACAACAGATTATACAGGAAGAGAGACAACAGATTATACAGGAAGAGAGACAACAGATTATACAGGAAGAGAGACAACAGATTGTACAGGAAGCGAGACAACAGATTATACAGGAAGCGAGACAACAGATTATACAGGAAGAGAGACAACAGATTATACAGGAAGAGAGACAACAGATTATACAGGAAGCGAGACAACAGATTATACAGGAACAGAGACAACAGATTATACAGGAAGAGAGACAACAGATTTAGCCTGTCACCTGGCAGCACATGACATAGAAGAAAGGCATATCATACTGTAAATAACACAAGGTAGGGTGCTCTATGGAGATTCTACCTGATGGGGAAATTGCGCCACCTGGCTGTCATACAGACTGGAACGAGACTAAAAGGGCATAATATAATCAGTGTGACTAATAGTTTCCCAGAAACTATTGAGCAAAACGGCCAACAGAGACATTGCTGAACTAACACAGAGTTCAGGCGCGTCAAAATCATTCCACCGAGGGCCGAGCATCTGCGGGTTTTTTGTTTTTTCCTTTCAATTAAGACCTAGACAACCAGGTGAGGAGAGTTCTTTACTAATTAGTGACCTTAATTCATCAATCTAGTACAAGGTGGTGCGAAAAACCCCCGCAGACACTCAGCCCTGTGTGGCTTGAGTTTAGCACGTGACAGATGGTCCAGCAGTTTCTGCAGAAGAGCAATGAAGAGCGGTAATTGGGTTTGTTCCACAGGCGACTGACTGATCTACAAAGAACCTTGAGTCATAAATAACTACTGATTATTTCACGGTAATGGATACTCTCGAACACTGTCTGAGTTCCTGCCTGACTAGATGTGGAGGCGTTGCATTGCATCAACCTGTATAGCACTTTATGACATTGGCTGATGTTAAAAAAGGGCTTTATAAATACATTTTGATTGAAATTTGATTGATCAACCAATGGTTGCGTGCCAAGTCATTGGGGCGCGTTTGAGCGGATCCCTTTTATCAAGTCGGTCACCGCCTTTCAGTGTGTTGCATTGTGGGTAGGGGTGTAGCGCTGCCGGAGCACGGAGGAGCGGCACTCCCTCACTTTTTTTCAATTTGATTAGAGAATACACAGAGCTGGTAAAACAATTTATGGAAATAAATTATATTTAATTATCACTAAAATTGTATGAAAAACTAAAGAATGACAAACCAAACAAATACGTACAGCAGACTAGAGGTAGGTGTTGGTTTCTTCCCTGTCTTCTCTCTGTATAGCAGACAGACTATACAACCCTTCAACAGGATATTCATACAACTCCCTCAACCCTTCAACAGGATGTTCATACAACTCCCTCAACCCTTCAACATGATGTTCATACAACTCCCTCACCCCTTCAACAGGATGTTCATAAAACTCCCTCACCCCTTCAACAGGATGTTCATAAAACTCCCTCAACCCTTCAACAGGATGTTCATAAAACTCCCTCAACCCTTCAACAAGATGTTCATAAAACTCCCTCAACCCTTCAACAGGATATTCATAACTCCCTCAACCCTTCAACAGGATGTTCATACAACTCCCTCAACCCTTCAACAGGATGTTCATAAAACTCCCTCAACCCTTCAACAGGATGTTCATACAACTCCCTCAACCCTTCAACAGGATGTTCATAAAACTCCCTCAACCCTTCAACAGGATGTTCATAAAACTCCTTCAACAGGATGTTAATAAAACGCCCTCAACCCTTCAACAGGATGTTCATACAACTCCCTCAACCCTTCAACAGGATGTTCATAAAACTCCCTCAACCCTTCAACAGGATGTTCATAAAATTCCCTCAAACCTTCAACAGGATGTTCATAAAACTCCTTCAACAGGATGTTCATAAACCTCCCTCAACCCTTCAACAAGATGTTCATAAACTCCCTCAACCCTTCAACAGGATGTTCATAAAACTCCCTCAACCCTTCAACAGGATGTTCATACAACTCCCTCAACCCTTCAACAGGATGTTCATAAAACTCCCTCAACCCTTCAACAGGATGTTCATAAAACTCCCTCAACCCTTCAACAGGATATTCATAAAACTCCCTCAACCCTTCAACAGGATATTCATAACTCCCTCAACCCTTCAACAGGATGTTCATAAAACTCCCTCAACCCTTCAACAGGATGTTCATAAAACTCCCTCAACCCTTCAACAGGATGTTCATAAAACTCCTTCAACAGGATGTTCATAAAACTCCCTCAAACCTTCGACAGGATGTTCATAAAACTCCTTCAACAAGATGTTCATAAAACTCCCTCAACCCTTCAACAGGATGTTCATAAAACTCCCTCAACCCTTCAACAGGATATTCATACAACTCCCTCAACCCTTCAACAGGATGTTCATAAAACTCCCTCAACCCTTCAACAGGATGTTCATACAACTCCCTCAACCCTTCAACAGGATGTTCATAAAACTCCCTCAACCCTTCAACAGGATGTTCATAAAACTCCTTCAACAGGATGTTAATAAAACGCCCTCAACCCTTCAACAGGATGTTCATACAACTCCCTCAACCCTTCAACAGGATGTTCATAAAACTCCCTCAACCCTTCAACAGGATGTTCATAAAACTCCCTCAAACCTTCAACAGGATGTTCATAAAACTCCTTCAACAGGATGTTCATAAACCTCCCTCAACCCTTCAACAAGATGTTCATAAACTCCCTCAACCCTTCAACAGGATGTTCATAAAACTCCCTCAACCCTTCAACAGGATGTTCATACAACTCCCTCAACCCTTCAACAGGATGTTCATAAAACTCCTTCAACAGGATGTTCATAAAACTCCCTCAACCCTTCAACAGGATATTCATAAAACTCCCTCAACCCTTCAACAGGATATTCATAACTCCCTCAACCCTTCAACAGGATGTTCATAAAACTCCCTCAACCCTTCAACAGGATGTTCATAAAACTCCCTCAACCCTTCAACAGGATGTTCATAAAACTCCTTCAACAGGATGTTCATAAAACTCCCTCAAACCTTCGACAGGATGTTCATAAAACTCCTTCAACAAGATGTTCATAAAACTCCCTCAACCCTTCAACAGGATGTTCATAAAACTCCCTCAACCCTTCAACAGGATATTCATAACTCCCTCAACCCTTCAACAGGATATTCATAAAACTCCCTCAACCCTTCAACAGGATGTTCATAAAACTCCCTCAACCCTTCAACAGGATGTTCATAAAACGCCCTCAACCCTTCAACAGGATGTTCATACAACTCTCTCAACCCTTCAACAGGATGTTCATAAAACTCCCTCAACCCTTCAACAAGATGTTCATAAAACTCCCTCAACCCTTCAACAGGATGTTCATAAAACTCCCTCAACCCTTCAACAGGATGTTCATAAAACTCCCTCAACCCTTCAACAAGATGTTCATAAAACTCCCTCAACCCTTCAACAGGATGTACATAAAACTCCTTCAACAGGATGTTCATAAAACTCCCTCAACCCTTCAACAGGATGTTCATAAAACTCCCTCAACCCTTCTTGCTCAGTGGATGTGTGACCACTTTCGCAGAGGACACCCAAACCAGAGTGGCCACCACAAAGCCCAAGGAGCCTGACCCCCCCCTCTGGAAGTTTCTATAGCCATGCTTTGGATACTTAGCCTACATTGACTAGCTTGGTATGTCAGGATGGGAAATTGGAAATGTGAATTTGGAGGTAATAATGAATTTAGGTTATAGTTTATGAGATGCATGAATACACTAACACCAAAAAAACAAGATTTCATGGCTGTTTAAAAAAAAATATATATTCCTGCAATTCTACATGTAAATGATTTATGCTCACCACTCGGTCAATTCATTTGATGATTTAATCTATGCAAATAAAGTTATTTATTTCTGTAATAGAGTATATTGTGTTCAAGCTAATCATATCAAAGTTTATTTATGATACAGCGGGTAAACTACACAATACAATGAAATGACTAGTCACAGTAAAGCTCTCCTCACAAACAGTGCAATGTATTTGTATGTATTCATGTAAATCTCTCATGGTTCAAAGTGGAGGAGAAATTGACTTCATCATTACTTGTATTTGTGAAAGTGTTATGAAATGTTATGTAATATTTAAAATTGTATATAACTTCCTTAATGTTGCTGGACCCCAGGAAGAGTAGCTGTGTCTTTGCAGGAACTAATGGGGATCCATAATAAACCCCAGGAAGAGTAGCTGCTGCCTTGACAGGAACTAATGGGGATCCATGATAAACCCCAGGAAGAGTAGCTGCTGCCTTGGCAGGAACTAATGGGGATCCATAATAAACCCCAGGAAGAGTAGCTGCTGCCTTGACAGGAACTAATGGGGATCCATAATAAGCCCCAGGAAGAGTAGCTGCTGCCTTGGCAGGAACTAATGGGGATCCATAATAAACCCCAGGAAGAGTAGCTGCTGCCTTTGCAGGAACTAATAGGGATCCGTAATAAACCCCAGGAAGAGTAGCTACTGCCTTGGCAGGAACTAATGGGGATCCGTAATAAACCCCAGGAAGAGTAGCTGCTGCCTTGGCAGGAACTAATGGGGATCCATAATAAACCCCAGGAAGAGTAGCTGCTGCCTTGGCAGGAACTAATGGGGATCCATAATAAACCACAGGAAGAGTAGCTGCTGCCTTGGCAGGAACTAATGGGGATACATAATAAACCCCAGGAAGAGTAGCTGCTGCCTTGGCAGGAACTAATGGGGATCCACAATAAACCCCCAGGAAGAGTAGCTGCTGCCTTGGCAGGAACTAATGGAGATCCATAATAAGCCCCAGGAAGAGTAGCTGCTGCCTTGGCAGGAACTAATAGGGATCCATAATAAACCCCATGAAGAGTACCTGCTGCCTTGGCAGGAACTAATGGGGATCCATAATAAACCCCAGGAAGAGTAGCTGCTGCCTTGGCAGGAACTAATGAGGATCCATAATAAACCCCAGGAAGAGTAGCTGCTGCCTTGGCAGGAACTAATAGGGATCCATAATAAGCCCCAGGAAGAGTAGCTGCTGCCTTGACAGGAACTAATGGGGATCCATGATAAACCCCAGGAAGAGTAGCTGCTGCCTTGGCAGGAACTAATGGGGATCCTTAATAAACCCCAGGAAGAGTAGCTGCTGCCTTGACAGGAACTAATGGGGATCCATAATAAACCCCAGGAAGAGTAGCTGCTGCCTTGGCAGGAACTAATGGGGATCCATAATAAACCCCAGGAAGAGTAGCTGCTGCCTTTGCAGGAACTAATAGGGATCCGTAATAAACCCCAGGAAGAGTAGCTACTGCCTTGGCAGGAACTAATGGGGATCCGTAATAAACCCCAGGAAGAGTAGCTGCTGCCTTGGCAGGAACTAATGGGGATCCATAATAAACCCCAGGAAGAGTAGCTGCTGCCTTGGCAGGAACTAATGGGGATCCATAATAAACCACAGGAAGAGTAGCTGCTGCCTTGGCAGGAACTAATGGGGATACATAATAAACCCCAGGAAGAGTAGCTGCTGCCTTGGCAGGAACTAACGGGGATCCATAATAAACCCCAGGAAGAGTAGCTGCTGCCTTGGCAGGAACTAATAGGGATCCATAATAAATACATCAGGCTACAGCCTACCAATAGCTATGCCACGTCGTCGTAGGTCTGTTAGACTATAGGTCTACTGCTAACGATTGTTGTTTGTTCCTGAACTGGCCGAATGGCTCAACTCTCCCTTCAGCACCACAAGTTGGTTCAACTTCTTTCATTAACATCACAGCGTGATGCTGGCACTGTCTTAAAATGTCCGTTCAGTCCTTTCACTTCAAATTACATTTCATCAAGATCTGTTGCCTATGCCTATAATAGTATAATAATATAATATATAACTCATCACTTAATATTATTATTATTATTATAATAAATGGAAGATAATCACTTCTCACAATTGGGGCTCGTTTAGTAAAGTTACATCAATGAATCAATATCTGGCAAGATCTCATAACGATTCATATTTATACATAACAGAACCGAATAGCATAATGATTCATATTTATACATAACAGAACCAAATAGCATAATGATTCATATTTATACATAACAGAACCAAATAGCATAATGATTCATATTTATACATAACAGAACCAAATAGCATAATGATTCCTATTTATACATAACAGAACCAAATAGCATAACGATTCATATTTATAATACATAACAGAACCGAATAGCATAATGATTCATATTTATAATACATAACAGAACCAAATAGCATTGTAGGGCTAGTATGTTACTGCTACACCAAAAACACCTCATTTCATAGCATAGTAGTGCTAATATGTTACTGCTACATCAAAAACACCTCATTTCATAGCATAGTAGTGCTAATATGTTACTGCTACATCAAAAACAACTCATTTCATAGCATAGTAGTGCTAGTATGTTACTGCTACATCAAAAATAACTCATTTCAATTATATTCCTTTTCTCTCATGTGCCAAAACTCAACAGAGGGTGCCACTAGGCAGGATGTCTGCTTTGATTGAGACAGAAAACAAGACAGGCTAACAGTTTCATCTGTTCTAATTCGCTCATGAAACAGTAATTACAAGAAGATGGAAATGCTGATTCCCATGAAACTGATCAATCAAATGATTTGTATGGAGTTGCAGTTTACACATTTAAACATTACAATTTCAACGTAAAAGGTAAGTATCACTCTGATTTTTTAAATGTATTTAACCTTTATTTAAACTAGGCAAGTCAGTTAAGAACAAATTCTTATTTACAATGACGGCCTACCAAAAGGCAAAAGGTCTCCTGCGGGGATTGGGACTGGGATTAAAAATAAATATATAGGACAAAACACACATTATGATGAGAGAGACAAAACAACATTACATAAAGAGAGACCTAAGACAACAACATAGCATGGCAGCAACACATGTCAACACAGCATGGCAGCAACACATGACAACAACATGGTAGCAACACCACATGGTAGCAACACAGCATGGCAGCAACACAACATGACAACAACATGGTAGCAACACCACATGGTAGAAACACAACATGGTAGCAACACAACATGACAACAACATGGCAGCAACACAACATGACAACAACATGGCAGCAACACAACATGGTAGCAACACAACATGACAACAACATGGTAGCAACACAACATGACAACAACATGGTAGCAACACAACATGACAACAACATGGTAGCAACACAACATGACAGCAACACAACATGGTAGCAGCACAACATGACAACAACATGGTAGCAACACAACATGGTAGCAACACAACATGACAACAACATGGTAGCAACACAACATGGTAGCAACACAACATGACAACAACATGGTAGTAACACAACATGGTAGCAACACAACATGGTAGCAGCATAAAACATGGTACAAACATTATTGGGCACAGTCAACAGCACAACGGGCAAGAAGGTAGAGACAACAATACATCACGCAAAGCAGTCACAACTGTCAGTAAGAGTGTCCATGATTGAGTCTTTGAATTAAGATATTGAGATAAAACTGGAGGATGAGGGCTGCAGTATATATCTCAGATAGGAGGGAGTGAGGCCTAAGAGGGTTTTATAAATAAGCAACAACCAGTGGGTCTTGCGACGGGTATACAGAGATGACCAGTTACAGAGGAGTATAGAGTGCAGTGATGTGTCCTATAAGGAGCATTGGTGGCAAATCTGATGGCCGAATGGTAAAGAACATCTAGCCGCTCGAGAGCACCCTTACCTGCCGATCTATAAATTATGTCTCTGTAATCTAGCATGGGTAGGATGGTCATCTGAATCAGGGTTAGTTTGGCAGCTGGGATGAAAGAGGAGCGATTACGATAGAGGAAACCAGGTCTAGATTTAACCTTAGCCTGCAGCTTTGATATGTGCTGAGAGATGGACAGTGTACCGTCTAGCCATACTCCCAAGTACTTGTATGAGGTGACTACCTCAAGCTCTAAACCCTCAGAGGTAGTAATCACACCTGTAGGGAGAGGGACATTCTTCTAACCAAACCGCATTACCTTTGTTTTGGAGGTGTTCAGAACAAGGTTGTGGGCAGAGAAAGCTTGTTGGACACTAAGAAAGCTTTGTTGTAGAGCGTTTAACACAAAATCCAGGGAAGAGCCAGCTGAGTATAAAACTGTATAATCTGCATATAAACAGTTGAGAGAGCTTCCTACTGCCTGAGCTATGTTGTTTTATAGATAACCATTTTCGATAGACAATGTGGCTGTGTACACCACATACTTGTTTAAGAGAACAAAGAAATAACAGAGTAAGAGTAATGGTAGTTGTCACGGGTGTCTTCTTCCAGTGTTGTTGAGGGTAGGGGAGACACCAACCTCTGTTCTCCCTCGCCCCCTGCTGGTGGCAACAGGCATAAACAATTCCCAATGGAAATCCTTAGAGGACTCAGCCCCAAGTAATAGTGGATTACATCCATGTACAGTCATTGATTACAACAACATATAAACCGTGTTTTATAAATGCCAATGTGATTACATAACTTTATAGGCAGCCACAACTACAGCGTACACTGCTGTTACTCGCTCTTTGTTTGTTACCTATGCATAGTCACTTCGCCCCCACCTACATGTACAGACTACCTCAACTAGCCTGTTCCCCCCGCACACTGACTCGGTACTGGTGCCCCCTGTATATAGCCTTGTTGTTGTTATTGTTATTGTGTTACTTTTTATTATTACTTTTTATTTTAGCCTACTTGGTAAATATTTGCTTCTTGAACTGCACTGTTGGTTAAGGGCTTGTAAGTAACCATTTCACGGTTAAGTCTACACTTGTTGTATTCGGCGCATGTGGCAAATAAAGTTTGATTTGATGAAAATTAACATTCATACTTAGATCTCTGTGTGCGTTTTCAAAATGTACATAAATTATAAACCTACAATAGTCTACACCATCTCAATCTAATCTCAGAATTGAGAAGGCAACAGCTACAGCAGATACAAAGATATGACAAATGCAATTAAAAAAGAATTCATCCGTACATGTGACATTTCTGTATTGTTTTTAATTGTATACCATGTTTTAACACATTTCAAAGCAATAGAAAAAAATAAATGTCCTGAGTACATTTTTCATGATGAAAATACATATCTATAATATCATTGAGATTTATTTAATATGTTAATAAAATGTATGATAATATATCTTAAAATGTACGTCACATTTATATATGGGTTTTAAATATATGGTCATGTATTTAAAAATACATGTCATGTTGTTTGATATATAAGGCCAGGGGCGCAACTTTGGTTTTAGAAGTGGGGGGGGGGCATAATTATATACAGTTGAAGTCGGAAGTTTACATACACTTAGGTTGGAGTCATTAAAACTCGTTTTTCAACCACTACACAAATTTCTTGTTAACAAACTATAGTTTTGGCACGTCGGTTAGGACATCTACTTTGTGCATGACACACGTAATTTTTCCAACAATTGCTTACAGACAGATTATTTCACTGTATCACAATTCCAGTGGGTCAGAAGTTTACATACACTAAGTTGACTGTGCCTTTAAACAGCTTGGAAAATTCCAGAAAATTATGCCATGGCTTTAGAAGCTTCTGATAGGCTAATTGACATAATTTGAGTCAATTGGAGGTGTACCTGTGGATGTATTTCAAGGCCTACCTTCAAACTCAGTACCTCTTTGCTTGACATCATGGGAAAATCAAAAGAAATCAGCCAAGACCTCAGAAAAATAATTGTAGACCTCCACAAGTCTGGTTCATCCTTGGGAGAAATTTCCAAACGCCTGAAGGTACCACGTTCATCTGTACAAACAATAGTACGCAAGTAGAAACACCATGGGACCACGCAGACATCACACCGCTCAGGAAGGAGACGCGTTCTGTCTCCTAGAGATGAACGTACTTTTGTGCAAAAAGTGCAAATCAATCCCAGAACAACAGCAAAGGACCTTGTGAAGATGCTGGAGGAAACAGGTACAAAAGTAACTATATCTACAGTCAAACGAGTCCTATATCAACATTATCTGAAAGGCCGCTCAGCAAGGAAGAAGCCACTGCTCCAAAACTGCCATAAAAAGCCAGACTACAGTTTGCAACTGCACATGGGGACGAAGATCGTACTTTTTGGAGAAATGTCCTCTGGTCTGATGAAACAAAAATAGAACTCTTTGGCCCTAATGACCATCGTTATATTTGGAGGAAAAAGGGTGAAGCTTGCAAGCCGAAGAACACCATCCCAACCGTGAAGCATGGGGGTGGCAGCATCATGTTGTGGGGGTGCTTTGCTGCAGGAAGGACTGGTGCACTTCACAAAAGAGATGGCATCATGAGGCAGGAAAATTATGTGGATATATTGAAGCAACATCTCAAGACATCAGTCAGGAAGTTAAAGCTTGGTCGCAAAGGGGTCTTCCAAATGGACAATGACCCCAAGCATGCTCCAAAGTTGTGGCAAAATGGCTTAAGGACAACAAAGTCAAGGTATTGGAGTGGCCATCACAAAGCCCTGACCTCTATCCTATAGACTATTTGTGGGCAGAACTGAAAAAATGTGTGTGAGCAAGGAGGCCTACAAACCTGACTCAGTTACACCAGCTCTGTCATGAGGAATGGGCCAAAATTCACCCAACTTACTGTGGGAAGCTTGTGGAAGGCTACCCGAAACGTTTACCCAAGTTAAACAATTCAAAGGCAATGCTACCAAATACTAATTGAGTGTATGTAAACTTCTGACCCACTGGGAATGTGATGAAAGATATAAAATCTGAAATAAATCATTCTTGCTACTATTATTCTGACATTTCACATTCTTAAAATAAAGTGGTGATCCTAACTGACCTAAAACAGGGAATTTTTACTAGGATTAAATGTCAGGAATTATGAAAAACTGAGTTTAAATATATTTGGCGTAAGGTGTATGTAAACTTCCGACTTCAACTGTATATATTTTTAAAATCCTACCTGACCGCTCGGAGATGCATGGTCCTAAAGCACACCGTTGCCTCGTTTTGAATCACATTCCAATGATAAAACTGGGAGGGGACGGACGGACAAAAATGCCATTTCAGAATCTGGCGGGGACATTTCCCCACTATCCCCAGTGAAAGTTAGTGTGTTCGAGACGTTAAGCCGGGTGTACACTACACGATTTTGGCCCTGATTTAGCTGTCTCAGATAAAGTTTTTTGAGATCAGAGACAAAATCCCCGTGTCATTGCCTACTCGTGACGCTCATTTATTGTGAGTGAGACGGAGGGCTACCAATCTCGTCTTTGAACAGTCCCAGACGTCACCGATTTATTTTCAAACGTTTCATTTTAAATCAGCACAAATTCTGCAAAGTTTTGAGAACGGTTATCAGCCAATGAGAGCTGGCCAGAGAAGCAGCCAGAGAGATGATGTTGTTTTTCATCACCCAGAAATGTGTAGATTCTCCAGCAGGAACCATGACAACTAGCAGTATGCGTTTCCACTTGCCTTTAACCAAAAGCCAAAGTGTCATCGTTACAACTCTGGAATGCTCAAGCAATGTTATTCAATTCAAAATGTCGGCTTGACATTTCAACTCTTTATAGCAATCGCGAATGTCTGACTGAAAACGTTTGAGGCTGCTTTGAGCCACAGCTTGTTGTAGCTATGTTAATAAATCAAATCACATCATTATTTTGTGCGAGACAGCGTGGTATCGACAAAATCCTCACGACCAAGTGAAGAATCTTGTAGTCAGCGTGACCCCCCCCCCGTGTGTGCCACTTCGTTTGGTGTTTGCACCACTACGTTGGCTATACTTTGTTTAACGTGAGAGGCTCAGCGATGTTAGGATTTTGAAAGTCATGTCGTGTACACACGGCGTTAGATGTGGACTGAGGAAGGCATTAGGAAGCCTTAAAATGCTTTTTGGGAAACAGGGCCCAGAGCCTTGCTGTTGGAAAACCACCTAGTGTCCGACTTTTAGTCTGTCGCAACACCCCCCAGACTTCACTCCTCGTCTTTCATCAACAGTCGGTAGCTTTTGCCTTACCTCAAACACACCCACTATCAGATTGCTATATCATATGATGTGGTTAGCTGATATATTAAATACCTATCCAGGCGTTGTAAGAGCTGGCAGGTGTCTGCAACGTAGTCGGGCAGCGACTCGACCATTGCATGGAGTCCAACTTTCTGTTTCACAGTACCCTGATCACATCCTGTTTTAAGTCTTAAAGTTACTTTGATAAACATTAGTTGTCTTAATTTCTCCTTTCATCATAATCAAACACTTATTAACGTGAGAATAACCAATTTTAAAAGCGAATAGAACAATTTTCATAACAATGCGAGAGACACCGCCCTACATAAAGTCAAAATATACATAAAGGTATTATGGTCACATATAGGAGACAACATTTTTTTTTGTCTATGAATTTGGGGCCACAGTGGATGGGGCCACAGTGTCTCCTAACCCCTCCTGTCTCAGCCTCCAGTATTTATGCTGCAGTAGTTTATGTGTCGGGGGGCTAGGGTCAGTCTGTCACATCTGGAGTATTTCTCTTGTCTTTTCCGGTGTCCTGTGTGAATTTAAATATGCTCTCTCTAATTCTCTCTTTCTCTTTCTTTCTTTCTCTCTCTCGGAGGACCTGAGCCCTAGGACCATGCCTCAGGACTACCTGGCTTGATGACTCCTTGCTGTCCCCAGTTCACCTGGCCGTGCTGCTGCTCCAGTTCCAACTGTTCTGCCTGCAGCTATGGAACCCTGACCTGTTCACCGGACGTGCTACCTGTCCCAGACCTGCTGTTTTCAACTCTCTAGAGACAGCAGGAGCGGTAGAGATACTCTCAAAGATCGGCTATGAAAAAGCCAACTGACACTTACTCTTGTGTTACTGACTTGTTGCACCCTTGACAACTACTATGATTATAATTATTTGACAATGCTGGTCATTTATGAACATTTGAACATCTAGGCCATGTGCTGTTATAATCTCCACCCGGCACAGCCAGAAGAGGACTGGCCACCCCTCATAGCCTGGTTCCTCTCTAGGTTTCTTCCTAGGTTTTGGCCTTTCTAGGGAGTTTTTCCTAGCCACCGTGCTTCTACACCTGCATTGCTTGCTGTTTGGGGTTTTAGGCTGGGTATCTGTACAGCACTTTGAGATATCAGCTGATGTAAGAAGGGCTATATAAATAAATTTGATTTGATTTGATATTTTGTCTGTATATTTATCGTCTATATATTATACCTGTAAATCTTATGTATTGTGACAGCACCGTTTCACCAGGAAAACTATTTTTCGCCAAGTCACTCTGGAACCTGTGACGCCACCTCTATTTACTTTGTAACGTTTGATTCCTGCAGCAGATGGCAGTGTTCTGCCATCAAACGTCACATACTCATAAAGGATTTTCTACTGGTGTTTTCTCATGATCTGATTTCATATAACCATTGTCATTGAATAAAAGTCTTTGAATTCTTCGGGATAACTTTTCTTTGAGTAAAATGCTGGTGAATCTCAGTCAGAGGAGTTGACTTGAAGGAAGCACATACAGACAATACCGAGCTTAAATATTCACCGCAGACCAACTATAGCATTAAAGCATGATTTCAATCTTTTGTAAAGTTATTAAGGTAGATACCTATATAAATAGGGCATTACATCTATTTATAGGGTAGAGCATCTCATATAAACCTGTTTTTTTTAGTCCTCTGATAAGTTGAAAGTTTTCTTACAGTACGGTGATACCTGACAACACTTCAACCTTCACCTTTAAATGCAGTCTGGCGGTTTGTATCTGTAAATATAGCTCTCATTACATAGTGCTGAGCAGATGGTTTCATATTTCATGCCAGGTATGATCTCCAATGTGATATGTCAAATGGCACCCTATTCCCTATATAGTGCACGCTTTGTTTTTTTTGTTTTTTTTACCAGGAGCCTATCCTACATTATATAGGGAATAGGTTACCATTTAGGACCCCTATGCATGACCTTTACGAGTTTCACATATTAATGGTTGAACAGGTTCGTACAGAATACGGACTGGAAGTGGAGTGACCTTCTTTTTCCTGCTATGACCAAAACATAAACCAATATGTATTAATGAGACAATATAACAGCGGTAACTGTAGAATCCTGTCTTGTGAACATCTGCCTGTAGAATCCTGTCTTGTGAACATCTGCCTGTAGAATCCTGTCTTGTGAACATCTGCCCGTAGAATCCTGTCTTGTAAACATCTGCCCGTAGAATCCTGTCTTGTAAACATCTGCCTGTAGAATCCTGTCTTGTAAACATCTGCCTGTAGAATCCTGTCTTGTGAACATCTGCCTGTAGAATCCTGTCTTGTGAACATCTGCCTGTAGAATCCTGTCTTGTGAACATCTGCCTGTAGAATCCTGTCTTGTAAACATCTGCCCGTAGAATCCTGTCTTGTAAACATCTGCCTGTAGAATCCTGTCTTGTAAACATCTGCCTGTAGAATCCTGTCTTGTGAACATCTGCCTGTAGAATCCTGTCTTGTAAACATCTGCCTGTAGAATCCTGTCTTGTAAACATCTGCCTGTAGAATCCTGTCTTGTAAACATCTGCCTGTAGAATCCTGTCTTGTGAACATCTGCCTGTAGAATCCTGTCTTGTGAACATCTGCCTGTAGAATCCTGTCTTGTGAACATCTGCCTGTAGAATCCTGTCTTGTAAACATCTGCCTGTAGAATCCTGTCTTGTAAACATCTGCCTGTAGAATCCTGTCTTGTGAACATCTGCCTGTAGAATCCTGTCTTGTGAACATCTGCCTGTAGAATCCTGTCTTGTAAACATCTGCCTGTAGAATCCTGTCTTGTAAACATCCGCTTTACTCCCTTCAACTTTTTAAAGAAAATACCCAATACCATATAATTTAAAAAACTAGCTTGTTCATCAACTATATTCTCTCTGTGAGTTTTCCCACTTACAAAATTCTGTGTGTATCCCCAAAATGGCACCCTAGTCTCAGCATTGTGCACTATATAGGGAATAGGGTACCATTTGGTACGCAGACAGTGTAAGAAAAACAAAGAAGAGCCTTCAATTCTCCCATGTGTCAAGATGCTAACCAATTTTGTGTGTACAGATAGATAGAGGTTGTGTGTCTGTGTGACTGTGTGTGTGTGTGTGTGTGTGTGTGTGTGTGTGTGTGTGTGTGTGTGTGTGTGTGTGTGTGTGTGTGTGTGTGTGTGTGTGTGTGTGTGTGTGTGTGTGTGTGTGTGTGTGAGTGTGTATAGATAGAGGGGGAGTATAACATGTAAAAGGCTGTGGAGAATGAAAATTGGTTCTGTCACTTTTTGTTCTGCACTTCAAATCCAATTTCTGCAACTTTTTGTTTTAGTTTTTTTTCTATCTTCCTTTTTTTCACAATAAACTTCATATCGTGTTTAGAGTGTATTGGTTTGTTTTCATTTCAAGACAATAACCCAATTCTGTAAGTGTACTGAACTGTTTATGCATATAATGGAATTAGTTCTGAAAGTTACAGTAAGGTATTTAAACACGAGGATTGCGTCGTCTTTCTCTAGTCTCTAGGATTCATTCAGACAGAATGAACTAATACAAATGGTTTGGTATTGTTCTGAAGTACTTGGAGTGGCAAGCATGGCTCAGAATGGTTTTAAAATAACATTTTTAAGAAATTTGAAATGTGCTTAAGCATGCGTGGATTTACTTACATGCATTGAGATGATTTGGACCAGGCCAGTAATATAACAGATAACTGTAGCAGATTATTTTGACCAGGCCAGTAATATAATAGATAACTGTAGCAGATTATTTTGACCAGGCCAGTAAAATACCAGATAACTGTAACAGATTATTTTGACCAGGCCAGTAATATAACAGATAACTGTAGCAGATTATTTTGACCAGGCCAGTAATATAACAGATAACTGTAGCAGATTATTTTGACCAGGCCAGTAATTTAACAGATAACTGTAGCAGATTATTTTGACCAGGCCAGTAATATAACAGATAACTGTAACAGATTATTTTGACCAGGCCAGTAATATAACAGATAACTGTAGCAGATTATTTTGACCAGGCCAGTAATATAACAGATAACTGTAGCAGATTATTTTGACCAGGCCAGTAATATAACAGATAACTGTAGCAGATTATTTTGTCCAGGCCAGTAATATAACAGATAACTGTAACAGATTATTTTGACCAGGCCAGTAATATAACAGATAACTGTAACAGATTATTTTGACCAGGCCAGTAATATAACAGATAACTGTAGCAGATTATTTTGACCAGGCCAGTAATATAACAGATAACTGTAACAGATTATTTTGACCAGGCCAGTAATATAACAGATAACTGTAGCAGATTATTTTGACCAGGCCAGTAATATAACAGATAACTGTAACAGATTATTTTGACCAGGCCAGTAATATAACAGATAACTGTAACAGATTATTTTGACCAGGCCAGTAATATAACAGATAACTGTAACAGATTATTTTGACCAGGCCAGTAATATAACAGATAACTGTAGCAGATTATTTTGACCAGGCCAGTAAAATAACAATCTTTCATCTGTGTTTAAGACCTAACTATGAGGAAAAATAACAGTGTTTACCAATACCTTATGTGTTGGATATAAATGCTACTTATTCTAAAATATGTAAATATATGTTTGACTGTGGAATAACAATTATCTGTTGTCAACTTTATAAATCGTACTAATGTTCAAGGATGTCACCTGCCAGATTCTATATGTTCAGTACTGTAATGTATGGTATTAGGTCTATAATCCTTCCCTCATGTATTGTATCTCAGTTAGATGTAAACCATTATAACTGACTACGGTATGTCTGCACCCCACCAAATGGCACAATATTCCCTATATTGTGCGCTAGTGTTGACCAGAGCCATAATGTACCCTGGTCAAAAAGCAGTGCACTATATATGGAATAGGATTCCATTTGGGACGTAGCTTTTATACTCCAGAGGCCTAGCTGTTCTGTTTGGTTGAAGCATTAATTCAAGTCACTGGTAATGAATTTGCTGACATCAGAAGTTGTATTGCATTTATGACTATAAATATGGGCCACACCAGTACAGCCAGTGTTCTGCGATCTACGCAATGTGTTGTTAATGTGATTTATTAGCTATTCTTCTAAGTATGGAATGTCTGAAAAAACTAAATGACCTGATTTTTTTTTTTACAGTGAATTGGGTTGCATAGGGAGAGCTAAATAAATTACTTGATTGCACTATGTACGGAATAAGGTGCAATTTGTGAGGCATACCCAGTATTGACTAAGTCAGTGAATTCATCACAGCAACAGTGTCAGTGGAGTTGAAACGAAGAATGTCCTTGCATATACAACTTTTAATTCTACTCTAGTCTATGGGTTCAATTTACCATTTTCAATTCCCTCTAAATCAACCAGATAATCAAAAGCACTCAAAAACACAATCAGCTGTGTTCCAAAGTCCTAAATGCTAAACTTGGCCATGCTGCAAAGCACTCTGGGATTCCAGTCCTCCAGTCTTCCTGGTTTGTGTCCCAAATGGCACCCTATTCCCTTTGTAGTTGCACCATTTTTGACCAGAACCGTTAATCAGAGCCCATCAAAAGTAGTGCACTACATAGGGATCAGGGAGCTATTTGGGACACAATCCCTGCTCTGACCTCTCAAGGTGAACCCTTGTATGGCTGTCTGTTCCATGAATACTAAATATGGTCTGGATGAGATGTTTTCTCTCTTTTCGCCTGCATTTAATCAGTGCTCTTTACTGAGCTGTCTGTCTGGGGATAAGTCCCTGAGGGTTGCTGCTTCTCTGACTGGCATCGAAAAGGATGACTGGCCTGGTGTGGTGATGTTACTGTCTTCTCTGACTGGCATCGAAAAGGATGACTGGCCTGGTGTGGTGATGTTACTGTCTTCTCTGACTGGCATCGAAAAGGATGACTGGCCTGGTGTGGTGATGTTACTGTCTTCTCTGACTGGCATCAAAAAGGATGACTGGCCTGGTGTGGTGATGTTACTGTCTTCTCTGACTGGCATCAAAAAGGATGACTGGCCTGGTGTGGTGATGTTACTGTCTTCTCTGACTGGCATCGAAAAGGACGACTGGCCTGGTGTGGTGATGTTACTGTCTTCTCTGACTGGCATCGAAAAGGACGACTGGCCTGGTGTGGTGATGTTACTGTCTTCTCTGACTGGCATCGAAAAGGACGACTGGCCTGGTGTGGTGATGTTACTGTCTTCTCTGACTGGCATCGAAAAGGACGACTGGCCTGGTGTGGTGATGTTACTGTCTTCTCTGACTGGCATCGAAAAGGACGACTGGCCTGGTGTGGTGATGTTACTGTCTTCTCTGACTGGCATCGAAAAGGACGACTGGCCTGGTGTGGTGATGTTACTGTCTTCCCTGACTGGCATCGAAAAGGACGACTGGCCTGGTGTGGTGATGTTACTGTCTTCTCTGACTGGCATCAAAAAGGATGACTGGCCTGGTGTGGTGATGTTACGGTCTTCTCTGACTGGCATCGAAAAGGATGACTGGCCTGGTGTGGTGATGTTACGGTCTTCTCTGACTGGCATCGAAAAGGATGACTGGCCTGGTGTGGTGAGTCTGAAATGGCACTCTTTTCAATACATAGTGCACTACGTTTGACCAGAGTTAGGGCCTATTATCTAGGGAACAGGCTGCCATAATGATATCTGTTATCTAGGGACCATGCTGTCATAATGATATCTGTTATCTAGGGAACAGGCTGCCATAATGATATCTGCTATCTAGGGACCATGCTGTCATAATGATATCTGCTATCTAGGGAACAGGCTGCCATAATGATATCTGTTATCTAGGGAACAGGCTGCCATAATGATATCTGCTATCTAGGGAACAGGCTGCCATAATGATATCTGCTATCCAGGGAACATGCTGCCATAATGATATCTGCTATCTAGGGAACAGGCTGCCATAATGATATCTGCTATCTATTGAACAGGCTGCCATAATGATATCTGTTATCTAGGGAACAGGCTGCCATAATGATATTTGCTATCTAGGGAACAGGCTGCCATGATGATATCTGCTATCTAGGGAACAGGCTGTCATAATGATATCTGCTATCTAGGGAACAGGCTGCCATAAGGATATCTGATATCTAGGGAACAGGCTGCCATAAGGATATCTGCTATCGAGGGAACAGGCTGCCATAATGATATCTGATATCTAGGGAACAGGCTGCCATAATGATATCTGCTATCTAGGGAACAGGCTGCCATAATGATATCTGCTATCTAGGGAACAGGCTGCCATAATGATATCTGCTATCTAGGGAACAGGCTGCCATAATGATATTGGCTGTGTTGTTGTTGCTCTACTCGTTCTGAGACCAGGCTTGGTCAGACACACCCAAAGGCATCAGGAACCATTCCCAGAAGCCTTGGGGATATGCCTACACAAACCTTATTGGCTCTGGTCAAAAGCAGTGCACTACATAGGACATGAACAGACAGGACGGGGCAAGACAAACCAAGACAGGTAATCTGGGGCCTGAACAAGCTGTTGGTTATACAGCTCTATGTTCAGTAGTCTGACCATGTTCTATCATGATACAGCTCTATGTTCAGTAGTCTGACCATGTTCTATCATGATACAGCTCTATATTCTGTAGTGCGACCCTGTTCTATCATGATACAGCTCTGTGTTCAGTAGTCTGACCATGTTCTATCATGATACAGCTCTATATTCAGTAGTCTGACCATGTTCTATCATGATACAGCTCTATGTTCAGTAGTCTGACCATGTTCTATCATGATACAGCTCTATGTTCAGTAGTCTGACCATGTTCTATCATGATACAGCTCTATGTTCAGTTGTCTGACCATGTTCTATCATGATACAGCTCTATGTTCAGTAGTCTGACCATGTTCTATCATGTTACAGCTCTATATTCAGTAGTCTGACCATGTTCTATCAAGATACAGCTCTATATTCTGTAGTGCGACCATGTTCTATCATGATACAGCTCTATGTTCAGTAGTCTGGCCACGTTCTATCATGATACAGCTCTATGTTCAGTAGTCTGGCCATGTTCTATCATGATACAGCTCTATGTTCAGTAGTCTGACCATGTTCTATCATGATACAGCTCTATGTTCAGTAGTCTGACCATGTTCTATCATGATACAGCTCTATATTCTGTAGTGCGACCATGTTCTATCATGATACAGCTCTATGTTCAGTAGTCTGACCATGTTCTATCATGATACAGCTCTATGTTCAGTAGTCTGACCATGTTCTATCATGATACAGCTCTATATTCAGTAGTCTGACCATGTTCTATCATGATACAGCTCTATGTTCAGTAGTCTGACCATGTTCTATCATGATACAGCTCTATGTTCAGTAGTCTGACCATGTTCTATCATGATACAGCTCTATATTCTGTAGTGCGACCATGTTCTATCATGATACAGCTCTATATTCAGTAGTCTGACGATGTTCTATCATGATACAGCTCTATGTTCAGTAGTCTGACCATGTTCTCTCATGATACAGCTCTATGTTCAGTAGTCTGACCATGTTCTATCATGATACAGCTCTATGTTCAGTAGTCTGACCATGTTCTATCATGATACAGTTCTATGTTCAGTAGTCTGACCATGTTCTATCATGATACAGCTCTATGTTCAGTAGTCTGACCATGTTCTATCATGATACAGCTCTATGTTCTGTAGTGCGACTATGTTCTATCATGATACAGCTCTATGTTCAGTAGTCTGACCATGTTCTATCATGATACAGCTCTATGTTCAGTAGTCTGACCATGTTCTATCATGATACAGCTCTATGTTCAGTAGTCTGACCATGTTCTATCATGATACAGCTCTATGTTCAGTAGTCTGACCATGTTCTATCATGATACAGCTCTGTGTTCAGTAGTCTGACCATGTTCTATCATGATACAGCTCTATATTCAGTAGTCTGGCCATGTTCTATCATGATACAGCTCTATGTTCAGTAGTCTGACCATGTTCTATCATGATACAGCTCTATGTTCAGTAGTCTGACCATGTTCTATCATGATACAGCTCTATGTTCAGTAGTCTGACCATGTTCTATCATGATACAGCTCTATGTTCAGTAGTCTGACCATGTTCTATCATGATACAGCTCTATGTTCAGTAGTCTGACCATGTTCTATCATGATACAGCTCTATATTCTGTAGTGCGACCATGTTCTATCATGATACAGCTCTGTGTTCAGTAGTCTGACCATGTTCTATCATGATACAGCTCTATATTCA
This sequence comes from Salmo trutta, assembly GCF_901001165.1. Classification (NCBI taxonomy): domain Eukaryota; kingdom Metazoa; phylum Chordata; class Actinopteri; order Salmoniformes; family Salmonidae; genus Salmo; species Salmo trutta. The sequence goes on along the minus strand of NC_042982.1, from coordinate 43,850,692 downwards.
GTAGTCTGACCATGTTCTATCATGATACAGCTCTGTGTTCAGTAGTCTGACCATGTTCTATCATGATACAGCTCTATGTTCAGTAGTCTGACCATGTTCTATCATGATACAGCTCTATATTCAGTAGTCTGACCATGTTCTATCATGATACAGCTCTATATTCTGTAGTGCGACCATGTTCTATCATGATACAGCTCTGTGTTCAGTAGTCTGACCATGTTCTATCATGATACAGCTCTATATTCAGTAGTCTGACCATGTTCTATCATGATACAGCTCTGTGTTCAGTAGTCTGACCATGTTCTATCATGATACAGCTCTATGTTCAGTAGTCTGACCATGTTCTATCATGATACAGCTCTATATTCAGTAGTCTGACCATGTAATAAAAGCACAGATAGGTGAGGCTAAGCCTACAGAGGATAGAGACTTCCCACATTAGAATTACATTTAAAAATACACCTATCCATATCTTTCATTTCATTTCAGACTTATAATATACTTTACCTGCTTCCTAAATGGCATCCTATTCACTATATAGTATACTACTTTTAGCCAGGGCCCATAGGGTTCTGGTCATAAGTAGTGGACTATAGAGGGCATAGGGATGCCATGTAGGAAGCAGACCATTTCTGGGTTTCATTTTCAGAGCTGGGACAGATCGGTCAGTCAGTTAGGCTCCAATGCATCTCTGTTTTGGTCTAAATATTTGTTTTGTCTACTGATTGACAGCCTCTTTTTAGGGGAATATGAGAAAAATGTTTTCTCAAGTGTCTCTTCTCTGTGTGTGTGTGTGTGTGTTTAAAAAAAATAGTATTTAACCAGGCAAGTCAATAATGAACAAATTCTTATTTACAATGACGGCCTAGCAGAACTCCAGATTTTTACCTCGTCAGCTCAAGGATTCGATCTTTCAACCTTTCGGTTACAAGTCCAACGCTCTAACCACTAGACTACATGCCGTGTGTGTGTGTGTGTGTGCGTGCGTGCGTGGGGGTATTCTGTGCCACGTGAGGATCACTATAACAACACAATGATACCCCACGCCCTGGACCAGAGCTAGCCTCAATCCTATCTGCCTCAGTGGTAGCACCGAGCAGAGGCAGAGGGCACCAGGACATTATCTGGAGATGTGTTTTGTCTAATCACATCTGATGAGATGAAACAGATTATTCAGAATGCATGCTGGGCTGAGAGAGAGAGGATTAGAAAAAAAAGAAAAGGTAGAGAGAGAGAGAGAAAAAGCCTTGTAGCAGTTAGGAAGAGTCAAATCATGTGGAACAGGGAACATGAGTTGCTGTATCTCTCTCTATACATCATTGTGGAGTTGGTCTGTATCTCTATACATCACCGTGGAGTTGGTCTGTATCTCTATACATCACTGTGGAGTTGGTCTGTATCTCTATACATCACTGTGGAGTTGGTCTGTATCTCTATACATCATTGTGGAGTTGGTCTGTATCTCTATACATCATTGTGGAGTTGGTCTGTATCTCTATACATCATTGTGGAGTTGGTCTGTATCTCTATACATCATTGTGGAGTTGGTCTGTATCTCTATACATCACTGTGGAGTTGGTCTGTATCTCTATACATCACCGTGGAGTTGGTCTGTATCTCTATACATCACTGTGGAGTTGGTCTGTATCTCTATACATCACTGTGGAGTTGGTCTGTGTCTCTATACATCACTGTGGAGTTGGTCTGTGTCTCTATACATCACTGTTGGTCTGTGTCTCCATACATCACTGTGGAGTTGGTCTGTATCTCTATACATCACTGTGGAGTTGGTCTGTATCTCTATACATCACTGTGGAGTTGGTCTGTATCTCTATACATCACTGTGGAGTTGGTCTGTATCTCTCTACATCACTGTTGGTCTGTATCTCTATACATCACTGTTGGTCTGTATCTCTATACATCACTGTGGAGTTGGTCTGTATCTCTATGCATCACTGTGGAGTTGGTCTGTATCTCTATACATTGCTGTGGAGTTGGTCTGTGTCTCTATACATCACTGTTGGTCTGTATCTCTATACATCACTGTGGAGTTGGTCTGTATCTCTATACATCACTGTGGAGTTGGTCTGTATCTCTATACATCACTGTTGGTCTGTATCTCTATACATCACTGTGGAGTTGGTCTGTATCTCTATACATCACTGTTGGTCTGTATCTCTATACATTGCTGTGGAGTTGGTCTGTATCTCTATACATCACTGTTGGTCTGTGTCTCTATACATCACTGTTGGTCTGTATCTCTATACATCACTGTGGAGTTGGTCTGTATCTCTCTACATCACTGTTGGTCTGTGTCTCTATACATCACTGTGGAGTTGGTCTGTATCTCTATACATCACTGTTGGTCTGTGTCTCTCTAGATCACTGTGAAGTTTAATTTACATCAGACGCTCTCATCCAAAATGATTTACAGGAGCAATTAGGTTTTAGTACCTTGCTCAAGGGCACATCTGCAGATTTTTCACCTAGTTCAAACCAGCGACCTTTCGGTCACTGGCCCCACGCTTTACTGGCCCCACGCTTTACTGGCCCCACGCTTTACTGGCCCCACGCTTTACTGGCCCCACGCTTTACTGGCCCCACGCTTTCAACCACTAGGCTACCAGCCTGTATCTCTCTATACGTCACTGTGCCGCCCTGTTTGTCTGTCTGCCCGGCTGCCTCCCTACCTATTTGTCTGTCTGCCTGTCTGCCTCCTTCCCTCCCTGTCTCCCTCCCTCCCTGTCTCCCTCCCTGTCTCCCTGTATGCCTGTATGCCGTTATGCCTGTCTGCCTCCCTCCCCTGCCTGCCTGTCTGCCTCCCTGCCTGTCTGTGTGTCTGCATGTCTGTCTGACTGCTTGTCTATCTACCTGCCTGTCTAACTATCTGCCTGTCTGTGTGTCTGCCTGTCTGTATGTCTCCCTCCCTCCCTCCCTCCCTGCGTATCTACCTCGCTTCTTGATTTATTCTATATTGTATTTCCAGATCTAATTAAAACAAACTTTTCTGCTGTGTTGTGGCTGGATGCTGGACTCTCCACCAGTATGGAGCCCCAGGAGAGCTGGTGAAACAGAAGCCTTGTCTCGGCTGGTCTACTGGGGGGGGGGGGGGGGGGGGGGGGGGGGGACAAAGTACCTGTGGCAGCGTGGCATGGAGGTATATGCAGAAGTAGTACAGCCATCTGTTTCCCGTGCTGAGCATCAGAGATTCTAGCATTGCATCCAACCCACTGGAGACACAATTAAATTATTAGTGACTCTGCAGGGAGACAGCTTGCTCTGCTCCAATAGAAATGAGGGAAGTATATACAGTACAGTGGACACACAGTGACAGGCAGACAGACAGACAGACAGACAGACAGACAGACAGACAGACAGACAGACAGACAGACAGACAGACAGACAGACAGACAGACAGACAGGGAGGGAGGGAGGGAGGGAGGGAGGGAGGGAGGGAGGGAGGGAGGGAGGGCAGACAGGGAGGGAGGGAGGGAGGGAGGGAGGGCAGACAGGGAGGGAGGGAGGGTGTGGTAAGTAGATACAGTAGCTAACCAATGAGGTTCAATGTTAGCTAGCTAACATTAGGCTATAGCTAGCCAAGCAAATGGCTCTGAGATACGAATAATAAGCTCATACACGTAACGTTAGCTAACGAGCCAGCCAGCTAACATTAGCTAGCTAACACTTTAACTTGAAATTAAACCAGTTTCTGTCAAAATTAGAAATGTGTAATATCTGAAAATGTAGCTAGCTGGACTATTTTACCCGTATACATCATACATGGATGGACGCGTCTCCTGTCACGGATGCCATGGTTTTGCCCTTAGTTTGAAGATATAATCCAGAGACAGGTGTTTTATCCATCTCCTTAGCTATCATACTCGAATTCCACTGATTTCAAACCTCGGTCCTCCAGAAAGTGGAGAGCAACACTTATGCAGTTCTACTACACCAGTGGTTCCCAAACATTTTTAGTCCCGTACCCCTTCAAACATTCAACCTCCAGCTGCGTACCCCCTCTAGCAGCAGGGTCAGCGCACTCTCAAATGTTGTTTTGATGCCATTATTGTAAGCCTGCCACTATACGATACATTTATTAAACATAAGAATGAGTGTGAGTTTTTGTCACAACCCGGCTTGTGGGAAGTGACAAAGAGCTCTTATAGGACCAGGGCACAAATAATAATATAATAATAATAAATATTTTTGTTCTTTATTTAACCATCTTTCATAATAACTCACCACAGGTTAATGAGAAGGGTATGCTTGAAAGGATGCACATAACTCTGCAATGTTGGGTTGTATTGGAGAGAGTCTCAGTCTTAACTCATTTTCCACACACAGTCTGTGCCTGTATTTAGTTTTCATGCTAGTGAGGGCTGAGAATCCACTCTCACATAGGTACGTGGTTGCCAAGGGCATCAGTGTCTTAACAGCACGATTTGCCAAGGCAGGATACTCTGAGCGCAGCCCAATCCAGAAATCTGGCAGTGGCTTCTGATTAAATTAAATTTTCACAGAACCGCTTGTAGCAATTTCGATGAGGCTCTCTTGTTCAGATATCGGTAAGTGGACTGGAGGCAGGGCATGAAAGGGATAACGAACCCAGTTGTTTGTGTCATCCGTTTTGGGAAAGTACCTGCGTAATTGTGCACCCAACTCACTCAGGTGCTTCGCTATATTACATTTGACATTGTCCGTAACTTGAGTTCATTTGCACACAAAAAATCATACAATGATGGAAAGACCTGTATGTTGTCCTTGTTAATGCAGACAGAGAAGAGCTCCAATTTCTTAACCATAGCCTCAATTTTGTCCCGCACACTGAATATAGTTGCGCAGAGTCCCTGTAATCCTAGATTCAGATCATTCAGGTGAGAAAAAACATCACCCAGATAGGCCAGTCGTGTGAGAAACTCATCATCCTGCAAGCGGTCAGACAAGTGAAAATTATGGTCAGTATAGAAAACTTTAATCTTGTCTCTCAATTAAAAAAAACCTGTCAATACTTTAACCCCTTGATAACCAGTGCACTTCTGTATGTTGTAAAAGAGTTACATAGTCGCTGCCCATATCATTGCATAGTGCAGAAAGTACACAAGAGTTCAGGGGCCTTGCTTTAACAAAGTTAACCATTTTCACTGTAGTGTCCAAAACGTAGTTCAAGCTGTCAGGCATTCCCTTGGCAGCAAGAGCCTCTCGGTTGATGCTGCAGTGGACCCAAGTGGCGTCGGGAGCAACTGCTTTCACGCGCGTTACCACTCCACTATGTCTCCCTGTCATGGCCTTTGCGTCATCAGTACAGATACCAACACATCTTGACCACCAAAGTTCATTTGATGTCACAAAGCTGTCCAGTACATTAAAAATATCCTCTCCTGTTGTCCTGGTTTCCAGAGATTTGACCCCCCATAAACGTAATGGACATATACCAGGAGCTGTGCCAGGCCTGCCAAGTCTATTGACTCATCCAGCTGTAACGCATATAATTCACTGGCTTGTATGCAAAGCAGTAATTGTTTCAAAACATCTCCTGCCATGTCACTGATGCGTCTTGTTGTTTGATGAAGTCATTGTCTGTATAGTTTTTTTTGCCTTTTCCCCCAGCATTGTCGTGTCTGTGACTATCATTAAATGTGAAGACTTATTTATATCAAATCAGTTCTTTAGGTATAATAATTACGTGATTAAACTAATAATGCAAACATTAAATAACTAGGAATTTGGGTCACCATGGAAAATGTTGAGATTAAAGTTATCATTTTCCTGAGTATAACTCTTCAGATATTTATATGTCTGATCGATTAGTTTCTATTAATGAATTCTTAATTGTTATTAATCTCATTCCAAACATCGTAAAATTCTTGGTTATCTGAACGAACCCTAGTTTCCATAATGAATCAGCAATATACAAATGGCTGAATTATTTATGTACTAACTAACAGTAGATATTTACATTTTAGCAGACACTCTTATCCAGAGCAACTTACAGTAGTGAATGCATACATTTCATACATTTTTTCTTCGTACTGGCCCCCCGTGGGAATCGAACCCACAACCCTGGCGCTGCAAACACCATGCTCTACCAACTGAGCCACACGGGACCACATGTTGGTTACTAACAATGATAGGAAAGTCCTTAGTGGGCTAAGCTGATATGACAGCTTGGTAGACAAAAGGAAAGGGGTGGGGACTGAGAAAGAGCGGGAATGACAAAATGGATTCATTACACACAGTCTGTAATTATATCAATTGAAATGCTAATCCTTTGCACATGAACGGCCACTCATTGGAGAAAAAATTGCAATGTATATATATTTACGCCCGTATGTCGTTGTTGTCTTCTCTGTTGGAATCCTCAATCGTCCTGTAGGGTTCATCAGAGTCTCTCTGGTTAACTTTCTCGGAAGTCACAATGTCTTTTGTGGTTGTAGGTGGTTAGAATGGATACTTCAGAGTACCGTTCGGAAATGTTCTCATAGAATAGCTGCTTCGGCGGGTTCTCTGTATTTTCGTTCTAGGTGCAGACTATTAATTCGGCGTCTAGAATTTCTCACTTATTCTGTCGTGATCGATAGTCTCAGAGTTGAACCATTTGCGGCCGTGTAGCCCAATGCTCCACGTGGTATGGTCTTCCGGTGTTGCAGTTTTTAAACCATTTCACACGTCAAATCAAATCAAATCAAATTTTATTGGTCACATGCACACGTTTATCAGATGTTATTGCGGGTGAAATGCTTGTGCTTCTAGTTCCAACTGTGCAGAAATATCTAACAAGTAATCTAACAATTTCACACCAACTACCTTAAACACACAAGTGTAAAGGAATGAATAAGAATATGTACATATAAATATATGGATGAGCGATGGCAGAACGGCATAGGAAAGATGCAGTAGATGGTATAGATTACAGTATATACATATGAGATGAGCCTTGAATCTATGCTATTGTGTCCAGAAACCTGCTCCCTTTACTCTCTGTTCCGAACGTGCTAGACGGCCAGTTCTTATAGCCTTTAGCCGTACCCTTATCCTACTTCTCCTCTGTTCCTCTGGTGATGTAGAGGTTAATCCAGGACCTACAGTGCCAAGCTCTACTCTACACTCATATGTTGACTTCTGTAACCGTAAAAGCCTTGGTTTTATGCATGTTAACATTAGAAGCCTATTCCCTAAGTTTGCTTTATTTGCTGTTTTAGCACATTCTGCCAACCCGGATGTCTTAGCCGTGTTTGAATCCTGGCTTTGGAAAACCACCAAAAACCCTGAAATTTCCATCCCTAACTATAACATTTTCCGCCAAGATAGAACTACCAAAGGGGGCGGTGTTGCAATCTACTGCAGAGATAGCCTGCAGAGTTCTATCTTACTTTCCAGGTCTGTACCAAAACAATTCGAGCTTCTACTTCTAAAAATTCACCTTTCCAGAAACACCGTTGCTGCTTGCTATAGACCACCCTCTGCCCCTGGACACCATATGTGCATTGATTGCCCCCATCTATCTTCTGAGCTCGTGCTGCTAGGTGACCTAAACTGGGACATGCTTAATCTTACATCTAGATGTTCCGCTAGCGGAACACCGCTCCAATATCCAATGATAGGGCGTGGCGCGAATTACAAAGTCCTCAAAAATCTAAAAACTTCCATTTTTAAAACATATGACTATTTTACACCATTTTAAAGACAAGACTCTCCTTTATCTAACCACATTGTCCGATTTCAAAAAGGCTTTACAACGAAAGCAAAACATTAGATTATGTCAGGAGAGTACCCAGCCAGAAATAATCACACACCCATTTTTCAAGCTAGCATATAATGTCACAAAAACCAAAACCACAGCTAATCTTTGATGATCTTCATCAGATGACACTCCTAGGACATTATGTTACACAATACATGCATGTTTTGTTCAATCAAGTTCATATTTATATCAAAAACCAGCTTTTTACATTAGCATGTGACGTTCAGAACTAGCATACCCACCGGAATTTACTAAATTACTCACGATAAACGTTCACAAAAAACTTAACAATTATTTTAAGAATTATAGATACAGAACTCCGTTATGCAATCGCTATGTCAGATTTTAAAAAAGCTTTTCGGTGAAAGCACATTTTGCAATATTCTGAGTAGATAGCCATCATGGCTAGCTATTTTGACACCCACCAAGTTTGGCCCTCACCAAACTCAGATTTACTATAAGAAAAATTGGATTACCTTTGCTGTTCTTCGTCAGAATGCACTCCCAGGACATGTACTTTACACCCAATGTTGTTTTGGTTCCAAATAATCCATAGTTATATTGAAATAGCTCCGTTTTGTTCGTGCGTTGAGGAGGGGTGCGTCACTTGAGTGGGTTGAGTCACTGACGTGGTCTTCCTGTCTGGGTTGGCGCCCCCCTTGGGTTGTGCCGTGGCGGAGATCTTTGTGGGCTATGCTCGGCCTTGTCTCAGGATGGTAAATTGGTGGTTGAAGTTCCAAATAGCGGCGTTTTGTTCTTGCGTTCAAGACACTATCCGAAGGGTGACGCGCCGGCGCATATCGTGACAAAAAATGTCAAAATATTCCATTACCGTACTTCGAAGCATGTCAAACGCTGTTTAAAATCAATTTTTATGCGATTTTTCTCGTAAAATAGCGATAATATTCCGACCGGGAGACGTAATTTTTGTTCAAAGACTGAAAATGTAAAATGGACTCTTCACGTGCACACCCGTTTCATTGTTCTCAGATCGACCACTATCCAAATGCGCTACTGTTTTTCAGCCAGGGACTGCAGAGTCATCATTCCCCGTTCTGGCGCCTTCTGAGAGCCTATGGGAGCCTTAGAAAATGTCACGTTACAGCAGAGATCCTCTGTTTCGATAAAGAGGGTATAGAAGGCCAAGAAATGGTCAGAGAGGGCACTTCCTGTTTAGAATCTTCTCAGGTTTTGGCCTGCCATATGAGTTCTGTTATACTCACAGACACCATTCAAACAGTTTTAGAAACTTTAGGGTGTTTTCTATCCAAATCAAACAATTATATGCATATTCTAGTTTCTGGGCAGGAGTAATAACCAGATTAAATTGGGTACGTTTTTATCCGACCGTGAAAATACTGCCCCCTATCCTAAACAGGTTAACACCCCGGCCATCCTACAATCTAAGCTTGATGCCCTCAATCTCACACAAATTATCTATGAACCTACCAGGTACAACCCCATATCTGTAAACATGGGCACCCTCATAAATATCATCCTAACTAACTTGTCCTCCAAATACACCTCTGCTGTTTTCAACCAAAATCTCAGCGATCACTGCCTCATTGCCTGCATCCGTAATGGGTCTGCGGTCAAACGACCACCCCTCATCACTGTCAAACGCTCCCTAAAACACTTCAGCGAACAGGCCTTTCTAATTGACCTGGCCGGGGTATCCTGGAATGACATTGACCTCATCCTGTCAGTAGATGACGCCTGGTTATTCTTTAAAAGTGCCTTCCTCACCATCTTAAATAAGCATGCTCCATTCAAAAAAATGTAGAACCAGGAATAGATATAGTCCTTGTTTCACTCCAGACCTGACTGCCCTTGACCAGCACAAAAACATCCTGTGGCGTTCTGCATTAGCATCGAACAGTCCCCGTGATATGCAACTTTTCAGGGAAGTTAGGAAAGCTAAGGCTAGCTTTTTCAAACAGAAATTTGCATCCTGTAGTACAAACTCAAAAACGTTCTGGGACACTGTGAAGTCCATGGAGAATAAGAGCACCTCCTCCCAGCTGCCCACTGCACTGAGGGTAGGAAACACTGTCACTACCGATAAATCCACAATAATTGAGAATTTCAAGAAGCATTTTTCTACGGCTGGCCATGCTTTCCACCTGGCTACCCCTACCCCGGTCAACAGCCCTGCACTCCCCACAGCAACTCACCCAAACCTCCCCACTTCTCCTTCACCCAAATTCAGATAACTGATGTTCTGAAAGAGCTGCAAAATCTGGACCCCAACAAATCAGCCGGGCTAGACAATCTGGACCCTCTCTTTCTAAAATTATCCGCCGAAATTGTTGCAACCCCTATTACTAGCCTGTTCAACCTCTCTTTCGTATCGTCTGAGATTCCCATAGATTGGAAAGCTGCCGCGGTCATCCCCCTCTTAAAAGGGGGAGACACTCTAGACCCAAACTGCTACAGACCTATATCTATTCTACCCTGCCTTTCTAAGGTCTTTGAAAGCCAAGTTAACAAAAAGATTACCGACCATTTCGAATCTCACCGTACCTTCTCCACTATGCAATCTGGTTTCAGAGCTGGTCATGGGTGCACCTCAGCCACACTCAAGGTCCTAAACGATATCATAACCGCCATCGATAAGAGACATTACTGTGCAGCCGTATTCATCGACCTGGCTAAGGCTTTCGACTCAGTCAATCACAACATTCCTATTGGCAGACTCAACAGCCTTGGTTTCTCAAATGATAACCTCGCTTGGTTCACCAACTACTTCTCCGATAGAGTTCAGTATGTCAAATCGGAGGGCCTGTTGTCCGGACCTCTGGCAGTCTCTATGGGGGTGCCACAGGGTTCAATTCTCGGGCCGACTCTCTTCTCTGTATACATCAATGATGTCGCTCTTGCTGCTGGTGATTCTTTGATCCACCTCTACGCAGACGACACCATTTTGTATACCTCTGGCCCTTCGTTGGACACTGTTAACTAACCTCCAGATGAGCTTCAATGCCATACAACTCTCCTTCCGTGGCCTCCAACTGCTCTTAAATGCATGTAAAACTAAATGCATGCTCTTCAACCAATCGCTGCCCGAACCTGCACGCCCGTCCAGCATCACTACTCTGGACAGTCCTGACTTAGAATATGTGGACAACTACAAATACCTAGGTGTCTGGTTAGACTGTAAACTCTCCTTCCAGACTCACATTAAACATCTCCAATCCAAAATTAAATCTAGAATCTGCTTCCTATTTCGCCACAAAGCATCCTTCACACATGCTGCCAAACATACCCTCGTAAAACTGACCATCCTACCGATCCTCGACTTCGGCGATGTCATTTACGAAATAGCCTCCAACACTCTACTCAACAAATTGGATGCAGTCTATCACAGTGCCATCCGTTTTGTCACCAAAGCCCCATATACTACCCACCACTGTGACCTGTATGCTCTCGTTGGTTGGCCCTTGCTTCATACTCGTCGCCAAACCCACTGGTTTCAGGTCATCTACAAGTCTCTGCTAGGTAAAGCCCCGCCTTATCTCAGCTCACTGGTCACCATAGCAGCACCCACCCGTAGCACGTGCTCCAGCAGGTATATCTCACTGTTCACCCCCAAAGCCAATTCTTCCTTTGGCCGCCTCTCTTTCCAGTTCTCTGCTGCCAATGACTGGAACAAACTGCAAAAATCTCTGAAGCTGGAGACTCTTACCTCCCTAACTAGCTTTAAGCACCAGCTGTCAGAACAGCTCACAGATCACTGCACCTGTTCAGAGCTCATCTGTAAATAGCCCATCCAATCTACCTCATCCCCATACTGTATTTATTTATTTATTTATCTTGCTCCTTTGCACCCCAGTATCTCAACTTGCACTTTCATCCTCTGCACATCCTACCATTCCAGTGTTTAATTGCTATACTGTAATTACTTTGCCACCATGGCCTATTTATTGCCTTACCTCTCTTATCCTACCTCATTTGCACATGCTGTATATTGATTTTTGTACTGTATTATTGATTGTAAGTTTGTTTATTCCATGTGTAACTCTGTGTTGTTGTATGTGTCGAACTGCTTTGCTTTATCTTGGCCAGGTCGCAGTTGCAAATGAGAACTTGTTCTCAACTAGCCTACCTGGTTAAATAAAGGTGAAACAAAATAAATAAATAAAATAAAATATAATATTTGGCGTACCCCCGACGGCATTGCACGTACCCCAGTTTGGGAATTACCTGCACTACACGATACATTAAAAAAACAGCGTTTGATTGGTTTACCTAGACATACTGACCAACTCAAATAGACAGAAGCGTTCTGTATGACAGACCAATCCATACTCATCTCTCAGCGTGTCCAGCCCACTCATTATCTCAGCCAATCATGGCTAGCGGGAAGGTTGTTTTTCTTTTTCTGTGGCTAAACCAAATAGGCTCGTAATTTAACAATTTTATTCATATTTATAGATGGCATACAAGTTTGTTATTAAGGCACATGAAAGTTCACATGTTTGATAAGGCATTTCTGTCAAATAAAACGCATTTAGATTAAAAAAAAGAAGTTTACAAGACAGACAGGGAGGGTGTGATGAGTAGAGACAGACAGTGGACACACAGTAACAGACAGACAGACAGGGAGGGTGTGATGAGTAGAGACAGACAGTGGACACACAGTAACAGACAGACAGACAGGGAGGGTGTGTTGAGTAGAGACAGACAGTGGACACACAGTAACAGATAGACAGACAGGGAGGGTGTGATGAGTAGAGACAGACAGTGGACACACAGTAACAGACAGACAGACAGGGAGGGTGTGATGAGTAGAGACAGACAGTGGACACACAGTAACAGACAGACAGACAGGGAGGGTGTGATGAGTAGAGACAGACAGTGGACACACAGTAACAGATAGACAGACAGGGAGGGTGTGATGAGTAGAGACAGACAGTGGACACACAGTAACAGATAGACAGACAGGGAGGGTGTGATGAGTAGAGACAGACAGTGGACACACAGTAACAGATAGACAGACAGGGAGGGTGTGATGAGTAGAGACAGACAGTGGACACACAGTAACAGACAGACAGACAGGGAGGGTGTGATGAGTAGAGACAGACAGTGGACACACAGTAACAGACAGACAGACAGGGAGGGTGTGTTGAGTAGAGACAGACAGTGGACACACAGTAACAGATAGACAGACAGGGAGGGTGTGATGAGTAGAGACAGACAGTGGACACACAGTAACAGACAGACAGACAGGGAGGGTGTGATGAGTAGAGACAGACAGTGGACACACAGTAACAGACAGACAGACAGGGAGGGTGTGATGAGTAGAGACAGACAGTGGACACACAGTAACAGATAGACAGACAGGGAGGGTGTGATGAGTAGAGACAGACAGTGGACACACAGTAACAGATAGACAGACAGGGAGGGTGTGATGAGTAGAGACAGACAGTGGACACACAGTAACAGACAGACAGACAGGGAGGGTGTGATGAGTAGAGACAGACAGTGGACACACAGTAACAGACAGGGAGGGTGTGGTGAGTAGAGACAGACAGTGGACACACAGTAACAGACAGGGAGGGTGTGGTGAGTAGAGACAGACAGTGGACACACAGTAACAGACAGGGAGGGTGTGGTGAGTAGAGACAGACAGTGGACACACAGTAACAGACAGGGAGGGTGTGGTGAGTAGAGACAGACAGTGGACACACAGTAACAGACAGGGAGGGTGTGGTGAGTAGAGACAGACAGTGGACACACAGTAACAGACAGGGAGGGTGTGATGAGTAGAGACAGACAGTGGACACACAGTAACAGACAGGGAGGGTGTGGTGAGTAGAGACAGACAGTGGACACACAGTAACAGACAGGGAGGGTGTGGTGAGTAGAGACAGACAGTGGACACACAGTAACAGACAGGGAGGGTGTGGTGAGTAGAGACAGACAGTGGACACACAGTAACAGACAGGGAGGGTGTGGTGAGTAGAGACAGACAGTGGACACACAGTAACAGACAGGGAGGGTGTGGTGAGTAGAGACAGACAGTGGACACACAGTAACAGACAGGGAGGGTGTGATGAGTAGAGACAGACAGTGGACACACAGTAACAGACAGGGAGGGTGTGGTGAGTAGAGACAGACAGTGGACACACAGTAACAGACAGGGAGGGTGTGATGAGTAGAGACAGACAGTGGACACACAGTAACAGACAGGGAGGGTGTGGTGAGTAGAGACAGACAGTGGACACACAGTAACAGACAGGGAGGGTGTGGTGAGTAGAGACAGACAGTGGACACACAGTAACAGACAGGGAGGGTGTGGTGATAGGGAATGTGTCATCGAGCTGTTTTTCCCTACAGGACTGCCACTGACTGGATGTTTTTTTGTTTGTCGCTCTACTCTCTGTAAACCCTAGATACTGTCGTGCGTGAAAAGCCCAGGAGGGCGGCGCGTTTCTGAGATACCGGGTCCGGCATGCCTGGCACCGACGATCACACCCCGCTCAAAGTCGCTAAAGTCACTCGTTCTAACATTCAATCGAACAGTAACTGAATGCCTCGATGCCTGTCTGCCAGCTTTATACAGAAAGCCACAGGCACGTTTGGTGAATGCCGGAGGTGAACCTAATAAACTGAGTGTTTAAGGAATTAGGTGCAATTTTGTAACGCAGACACGGTCTATGTTGGCTATATGGATAGAGCTAGGTCTAGGCTCCAGTCTACTATAGTCTATGTGTTGGCTATATGGATAGAGCTAGGTCTAGGCTCCAGTCTACTATAGTCTATGTTGGCTATATGGATAGAGCTAGGTCTAGGCTCCAGTCTACTATAGTCTATGTTGGCTATATGGATAGAGCTAGGTCTAGGCTCCAGTCTACTATAGTCTATGTGTTGGCTATATGGATAGAGCTAGGTCTAGGCTCCAGTCTACTATAGTCTATGTTGGCTATATGGATAGAGCTAGGTCTAGGCTCCAGTCTACTATAGTCTATGTTGGCTATATGGATAGAGCTAGGTCTAGGCTCCAGTCTACTATAGTCTATGTTGGCTATATGGATAGAGCTAGGTCTAGGCTCCAGTCTACTATAGTCTATGTTGGCTATATGGATAGAGCTAGGTCTAGGCTCCAGTCTACTATAGTCTATGTTGGCTATATGGATAGAGCTCGGTCTAGGCTCCAGTCTACTATAGTCTCAAATCACACTCTTTAAAGGGAGAGACTTTTTCTCAAAATGTACCTAGCATGGGATATGTGTTGTAAACAATGTGATTACTTCCGATGGTACATTTAACAGCCTAGTAAATACAACAAAAGTATTTGTTCTGCTTTGTATTGAAGCTAATGCCTCTGTAGGACATAGAGATTCTAAATACAGTAGACACGGCCCAAAACAATTAACGTTCTTCTCTTCTTTAAGCACCTACACCGTTAAATCCTCGGTGTAGATGAACAAACAACCTGTTGTTATTTTGCAATCTCTCTTTATCTAAGAATTCCTTTAAGCTTTTATTTTCTCACCACATCACTCAGTGGATTAAACAAGGCAATTACCATGCTTAGATCGTTTAAAGAAGTGCAATGAATGTTATGTCCAACGCGTTCTGCTGAAAGCCCTTTTTTTGACGTTAATCCAAGGGTAAGACCAGATATTTGCCGAGAGAAAAAGCTCTCTTAACGCATCATCTTACACGAGCTAGTAATAATAATAATAATAATAATACATAAATAAATAATACTAGTAACCATGGCTCCCTCGGTTTCTGCTGATACAAGGCAGCACTGTGGGGCTTGCAGCAGCATTACCTTAACTCCGCTCCGTACTACCGACAATGCACTTTTTTTTTTTTTTTTTTAAATCACACCACTGTCACATTGGTGGTAGTGGTGTGATTAAAACCCGCAACCACTTCTGAAGAGATTGTCATTGGGTGGGATTTGAACCCACAACCACCTCTGGAGAGACTGTCATTGGGTGGGATTTAAACCCACACCCACTTCTGAAGAGACTGTCATTGGGAGGGATTTGAAACCAGAGCCACTTCCTGAAGAGTGTCATTGTGTGGGATTTGAACCCACAGCCACCTTTGAGTACACTGTCATTGTGTGGGATTTGAACCCACAGCCACCTCTGAGTACACTGTCATTGTGTGGGATTTGAACCCACAGCCACCTCTGAGTACACTGTCATTGTGTGGGATTTGAACCCACAGCCACCTCTGAGTACACTGTCATTGTGTGGGATTTGAACCCACAGCCACCTCTGAGTACACTGTCATTGTGTGGGATTTGAACCCACAGCCACCTCTGAGTACACTGTCATTGTGTGGGATTTGAACCCACAGCCACCTCTGAGTACACTGTCATTGTGTGGGATTTAAACCCACAGCCACCTCTGAGTACACTGTCATTGTGTGGGATTTGAAACCACAGCCACCTCTGAGTACACTGTCATTGTGTGGGATTTGAACCCACAGCCACCTCTGAGTACACTGTCATTGGGTGGGATTTGAACCCCCAGCCACCTCTGAAGAGACTTTTATTGCTGTGATGTAGTCAGAGTATAGATTCTCCTGGATTCCACTTTATGTCTCGACAACAAGCTGTGGATTTAGGAATAAATATTAAACATGATTGAACAGAATGTCATCACATCCCATTCCAGAATTACTTTGGTTTACACTAAATTACAAAAAATAATACTTCTCCAGTGGTTAGATATTATTGCCTTTCCTCCAGGTATTCATTGTGGACTCTGTGCTGATAAGGGCCCATTGTGGGCTAGCTGAAGGACTGATGCACCCTGGGTACGTGCGGGGTGGGGGAGAGATTAGAATATGTGTTCCAAATGCAACTCTATTCCCTAAATAGTGCAACCCTGGTTAAAAGTAGTGCGCTATATAGGGAATAGGGTGCCATTTGGGACGCATCCCAGCTTTCTGTTTCAGGCCTGTAAACCTCACAAGGTCATATAATACTCTGAAAGGACACACTTGGATTGACTCTTTGCCATTGGGCTATCTGGGATCTTCTTATTACCCCGAGTACAGCCCCGAGTATTACCCCGAGTATTACCCCAAGAATTACCCCAGGTATTACCTCTGGTATTACCCCAAGTATTGCTTAGAGTATTGCCTCAAGTACTGCCATGAGTATTACCCAGAATATTGCCTTGAGTTTTGCCATGAGTATTAGCCAGAGTATTGCCCCAAGTATTGCCCTGAATATCGTCTCTAGTATTACTCCAAGTATAGTATTACCCCAAGTATTGCCCCAAGTATTACCTCTAGTATTGCCTCCAGTATTGCCTCCAGTATTGCCTCTAGTATTGCCTCTAGTATTGCCTCTAGTATTGCCTCTAGTATTACCCTGAGTATTGCATCTAGTATCGCCTCTAGTATTGCCTCTAGTATTACGCTGAGTATTACCTCTAGTATTGCCTCTAGTATTACCCTGAGTATTACCTCTAGTATTACCTCTAGTATTACCTCTAGTATTCCCTCTAGTATTGCCTCTAGTATTGCCTCTAGTATTGCCTCTTATTACCTCTAGTATTGCCTCTAGTACTACCCTGAGTATTGCCTCTAGTATTGCCTCTAGTATTACCTCTAGTACTACCCTGAGTATTGCCTCTA
The DNA here is from genome assembly GCF_901001165.1 of Salmo trutta. NCBI lineage: Eukaryota > Metazoa > Chordata > Actinopteri > Salmoniformes > Salmonidae > Salmo > Salmo trutta. The sequence goes on along the minus strand of NC_042982.1, from coordinate 43,833,339 downwards.
GTATTGCCTCTAGTATTGCCTCTAGTATTGTCTCTAGTACTACCCTGAGTATTGCCTCTAGTATTGCCTCTAGTATTACCTCTAGTATTACCTCTAGTACTACCCTGAGTATTGCCTCTAGTATTGCCTCTAGTATTGCCTCTAGTATTGCCTCTAGTATTGCCTCTAGTACTACCCTGAGTATTGCCTCTAGTATTGCCTCTAGTATTACCTCTAGTATTGCCTCTAGTATTGCCTCTAGTATTGCCTCTAGTATTGCCTCTAGTATTGCCTCTAGTATTGCCTCTAGTATTGCCTCTAGTACTACCCTGAGTATTGCCTCTAGTATTGCCTCTAGTATTACCTCTAGTATTACCTCTAGTACTACCCTGAGTATTGCCTCTAGTATTGCCTCTAGTATTGCCTCTAGTATTGCCTCTAGTATTGCCTCTAGTATTGCCTCTAGTATTGCCTCTAGTACTACCCTGAGTATTGCCTCTAGTACTACCCTGAGTATTGCCTCTAGTATTGCCTCTCGTATTACCTCTAGTATTACCCTGAGTATTACCCTGAGTATTACCCTGGTTATAGTGTAGCGAATGAAAATACTAGTTTCATCTTTCTTTCCGTGCATTTTTAAATTTGCAATCTTTTCCCTCTTGTTTCGTTTAATCAACGACCAAACTATGATTGATGTTCATACATTATTGCCTGTTATATGTAAAAAAACATATTCTAATATTAACAGCATAAGCATAGGCTCTATTTGGAAGCTCAAGGTCTTTGTTGAAGGTAAGGAAAGAGCAAGAGAGAGTAGGCATAGAAAGCTATGTTATTGAGGGTATGTGTTAGTTTGACTTGGCTGGGTTCTTTGCGCTAATGATTATGAAGTGGGCATTGGGAGCCGGTTGGACAAGAGGGAGAGCAAAGGGGGAGACGAGGGAGGAGATGGAGATGGAGAAAAGGCAAGAGGAGAGAGTAGAGGCAATGAGATGCGATGGGAGATGGGGAGTGGAGGAGAGGGGAGCGAGGTGATGAGATGTGAGGGAAGAGAGGAGGGGAGGAGAGGGGAACGAGGTGATGAGATGTGAGGGGAGACAGGAGTGGAGGAAAGGGGTGAGAGGCAACGAGATTCGAGGGTAGAGGAGAGGGAGGAGAGGGGAGAGGTGGAGAGGAGAGGGAAGAGGCAAGGGGCGGAGAGGAGAGGGAGGAGAGGGGAGAGGTGGAGAGGAGAGGGGAGAGGCAAGGGGCGGAGAGGAGAGGGAGGAGAGGGGAGAGGTGGAGAGGAGAGGGAAGAGGCAAGGGGCGGAGAGGAGAGGGAGGAGAGGGGAGAGGTGGAGAGGAGAGGGGAGAGGCAAGGGGCGGAGAGGAGAGGGAGGAGAGGGGAGTGATGAGAGGAGAGAGGAGAGAGAGGAGAGGGAGGAGAGGGGAGGGGAGGGGAGCGAAGCAATGAGATGTGAGGGGAAACAGGAGGGGAGGAGAGGAGAGGGGAGTGAGGCAATGAGATGCTAGGGGAGAGGAGAGGGGAGTGAGGCAATGAGATGCTAAGGGAGAGGAGAGGGGAGTGAGGCAATGAGATGCTAGGGGAGAGGAGAGGAGAGGGGAGTGAGGCAATGAGATGCTAGGGGAGAGGAGAGGAGAGGGCAGTGAGGTGATGAAATGGGAGGGGAGAGGAGAAGGAGGGGAGGAGAGGAGAGAGAAGCGATGAGATGATAGGGGAGAGGAGAGCGAGGTGGTGAGATGTGAGAGGAGAGGGGAGCGAGGTGGTGAGATGGGAGGGGAGGAAAGGGGAGTGAGGAGATGAGATGCTAGGGGAGAGGAGAGGAAAGGGGAGTGAGGAGATGAGATGATAGGGGAGAGGTGAACGAGGAGAGGAGAGCGAGGCGGTGAGACGCGAGGGAGGAGAGAAGAGGAGAGGGAAGAGAGGAGAGGCGGTCTGGGTGTGAATCAGGCAGATGGTTGTCCTGGCAGTGTGTTGATAATGGCAGCATTAGTCTGCTGGGAAGCAACATTATGCTCAAGGTCAATGAGAGACTGAAGAATGGAGCCATACAGAACAGCATGGAAGGAGGCTTGATATCAACAGCATCCTCACAGTGCGCTACTTTTTTTAACCAGGGCTCTGGTCTACGGCCCATGTGGTTCTGGTCCGAAGTAGTGCACTACATAGGGAATAGGGTGCCATTTGGGATGAAGCCTATGGACTGTAGAAGGATCTCATTAAATACCGATATGTCATCACACCCAGCAGTGCTCAGATATTATATCTCTCTATGGGAAACATCTCAATGTCAGAGAGTCTGGTAGATGAACACAGCTTAATCACTAATGTTGATTTGCTGACTCTATGTGCATCGTTTGACCACTTTGGAAATTTGTTTTAATTTATGCTTTCAAGTCTTCTAATCTTTGGGAACGAATACATCATCTTGTTTGATGTATGAGTAATTTTTTTTTTTACTCCAAAAAATTATATTCTTTAAAATGATATTCCCTGTTCAAATACATGTAGTAAAATCAATGAAAGTAGTGGGTAAAGTATTCAGTACATCTCTAAATGTCACGTCCTGACCAGTATAAGGGGTTATTTGTTATTGTAGTTTGGTCAGGGCGTGGCAGGGGTGTGTTTGTTTTGTGTTGTCGGGGTTTTTGTGTTTGTTCTATGTTTTGTATTTGTCACGTAGAGTAGGCCAGAAGGCTAAACTGGAAAACCTAACCTCTATAAAAAAATAAAAAGATGGCGGAGCCGCAAAAGTTCTTCTGTGCTTCTGGGTGTTTATTTACATAGTGATTCCGGAACAAAAACAACAGTACTGCCATCAAACGTATACCTTATGGGACAGCTTAAAAACAAAGCTGCCCCACCCACAGCTCAATTCAAAAATGCCTCTCCATGAACTGAAAGAGAGGCTCCTTTTGTAGGGGTAGCCCCTCCCCTCAGAACAATTAACACTAATTAATTAAGCAATTACCTATTCAACCTACAGTTTCCATTTATCTACACATACCAAAATATATACATTGCAACACTTTATGAAACAACATCACAATATAACATTTACAAAATGACATCACTACTGACAGTGTCTTCCAATATGCCCATTTACATTAATGAGCCATTCCGGACAGGCACTACAAAGTAAGCCCAATTCCCTTAGCTCGGGTCCTTATCCAGCATAGCCGGAAGCTACAGAGATGGAGAGAGAGAGGAACAGAACAAACAACGCAGTCATCCATAACATCTAAGTATAATAAATATTGCTTATATTAAATATGAACACTTGTCTGTTTATTTCTTTATACCATAACCGGTTACTGAAGTAAGTGTGAAATGTATGTACTAAGATAGAGAAAAGTTAACTTGTGTGTCGACCCACATTGTTAACTTATCTGATAACGGAGCAGGGAGGAGTGATGAATGTGTGAGTGCTTTAAAGTACCAAATGCTGCCCGCGGCCAGTGACGGACTTCTACGTCACATTACCTTCCTCCTCTCCTGAAGCGACCAGGTTCGGGAGCCTGGATAGGTAGTCCGCCGTGACGTTTTCTTTTCCTGCCTTGTGACGGACAGAGAACCTGAAGGGCTGGAGCTCCAGATACCACCTGGTCACACGAGAATTCCGGTCCTTCATGGTCTGGATCCAGGTCAGTGCTCTGTGGTCTGTGTGCAGGTCAAATTCCCTCCCAAGAAGGTAGTAACGGAGGCTATCTAGGGCCCACTTTATAGCCAGGCACTCCTTCTCAATTGTCGAATACCTGGTTTCCCTCGGCAACAGCTTCCGACTTAGGTACAGTACAGGAAGCTCTTCTCCTGGCTCCCCTTGGGCCAGTACAGCTCCAATTCCCACAGCCGAAGCGTCCACCTGCACGAGAAACCTCTTCTGAAAATCAGGGGTCTGGAGAACAGGGAATGAGCACAGTCGTTTTTTCAGTATCCTGAAGGCTTCCTCACACTCCTCAGTCCACTTCACAGGGTTGCTGGCCACCTTTGAAGTGAGGTTGGTCAGAGGGACAGCGATGGTCGAAAACTGCGGAATGAATCTCCGGTACCATCCTGCCAGACCTAGGAAGGACTTCACCTGTGTCTTGGTTCTGGGTTGAGGGCTGTTCCTGATGGACTCCACTTTGTCCACCTGAGGTCAAACTTCACCCTTACCCAGCTGGTAACCCAGGTACTTTGTCTCCTGTTTTGCCCACTCACACTTCAGGAGGTTAAGCGTGAGGCCTGCACCATGGATCTTCCCCAGGACTCTGCTAAGATGCTGTATGTGCTCCTCCCAGGAGTGGCTGTAGATCACCACATCGTCCAAGTAAGCAGCACAGTAATCACAGTCCTGGAGGACCTTGTCCATCAGCCTCTGGAAAGTCGCAGGGGCTCCATGAAGGCCAAACGGCATGACCTTAAACTGGAACAGGCCCATCGGTGTTCGGAACGCAGTGTAGGCCTTGGATTGTTCGTCCAGGGGCACCTGCCAGTACCCTTTGCAGAGATCCAATGTGGTGATGTAATGAGCTCTACCGATTCTCTCCAGTAAGTCGTCAATGCGGGGCATGGGGTAGGCATCAAACTGGGAGATGGCATTCACCTTACGGAAGTCCATGCAGACGCGCGAAGAGCCATCCTTCTTTGGAACAATGACAATAGGGCTGCTCCATTCACTTGACGATGGCTCGACAACATCCATCTCTATCATGGTGTGGACCTCTTCTTTGAGGGCTACCACCAGCCTCTCAGGCACACGGTAAGGATGCTGGCGGACAGGGTTCTGGCCAGGCTTCAAACGAATGACGTGTTCCAGGACTTTGGTTCTTCCTGGCCTCTGACTGAAGAGGGCCGGATACTTGCCAAACAGCTGCTTCAGCTCATCTTGCTTGTCTTCTTCTAGGTGAGCCAGTATGACCTCTGCTCGTCCTTTCCATGCCTCTGTGACCCCATCTGACTCATCCTCTTCTTCGACTCTGCGGACCAGAAAGGATTTTACCTTGGAGAGTTCCTCTTTCTCCTCCCAGGCCTTGAGGAGGTTCACATGGTAGGTTTGCTTCTCCTTACCCTTGTCTGGGTGCAGCACCTCGTAGGTCACCGGACCCATCTTCCTCCCGATTAAGTACTGCCACTGCGCAAGGAGCTTGCTGGTAGATGAGGGAAGGAGGAGCAGGACTTTCTGTCCTGGCTTAAACTCTCTGTGGCGAGCGTGCTGGTCATAACCTCGCTTCTGGGCCTTCTGGGCTTGCTGAAGGTTTGCCCTAGCTTCCTCTCGGTACCGCTCCAGCCTGTCTCGCATCTGGAGAACGTACTGGACAATCCCCTGTCCTGAGGTAGCTACTGGGGAACCTTCCCAGCACTTCTTCAGCAGGTCCAGTGGTCCCTGCACTGGCCATCCATAGAGGAGTTCGAATGGCGAGAAACCTGTCGATGCCTGAGGCACCTCCCTGTAAGCAAAAAGCAGAAAGGGTAACCACTTATCCCAGTCTTTACCAGTGTCAGCCACAAACTTCCTCAGCATGTTCTTGAGCGTTTGATTGAATCTCTCTACGAGCCCATCCGTTTGGGGGTGGTAGGGAGTGGTCCTCAAGCCTTTAATGCCCAGCTGTCGGTGGAGTTGAACCATCAGTCGTGAAGTGAAGTTTGTGCCTTGGTCCGTCAGGATTTCATCTGGGATTCCTACACGAGAAAAGAGCTGAACAAGAGCACTGATTATTTTTGGAGTGGTTATGGAACGGAGTGGGAAGGCTTCTGGGAACCGGGTGGCATAGTCACAGATCACCAATATATACTGGTAACCTGCACTACTCTTCTCCAAGGGTCCAACAATGTCCATTGCAATTCTCTTGAATGGGGTAGAGATAACTGGCAGTGAACATATAGGAGCCCGGTCAGACCTACGGACAGCACTGGTTTTCTGGCACGTGGGGCATGTTTTGCAGTATGTTTGTACATCAGTATACATGGAGGGCCAAAAGAAACGGGAGCCTAGCCTAAGATAGGTCTTATGTTGCCCTAGATGGCCTGCCCATGGAACTGTATGTGCAAGGTTGAGAACAAGTGGTCTACATGTAGATGGCACCACTAACTTCCTGCTATCTGCTTCTGACCCAAGGTAGAGTATGTGGTTGTCTACTGTGTATATTCCCCCACATGAAGATTGGCTGTCCCCAGCTAAGGCCTTATCAAATAAACCTTTCAAGGTTGCATCAGACTTCTGCAGTGTAGCAAAATTTTGTGGAACTTCCCATTGCACTTCTAACCCAGACACGTCAGCAACAGGCACAGGGGTTCCCACATACTTCTCAAGACGCCGCTGGCGGCGTGACTTTCTGGGCCCTTTGGTTCCCCCCTCACACAGACTATCACATAAGTCAGGCAGAGGTTGTAAACCAGCTTTGGCCTGGGCACGAGTGACAACTGAACATGACACCTGAACATCAGACTGGCAAACTGACTGCTCATATAGCTGACCCCCCACACTTCCCAACAGATCAGAGAGAACAGGCACATCCCTCCCCAAAATCATCTCAAAAGGTAGCTTCTCCATTACCCCAACTTTGAGGAGGTATTTCTGACCCTGAATCTCCACTGTGAGTTCAGCTGTGGGCTGCTGTGACTGGTCACCATGGACACATTGGATCAGTGTCTGGTGACAGTAATCAATGTCATTAACAGGTACATTACATTTTCTGATCAACGACAGGGAACTGCCGGTGTCAATCATTGCAGTAAGGCTTTTACCATTCACTTTTACAGGTACCAAGACTGACCCTTCCCCAGTCTGTCTATTCTGAACACCATCCCCCTCTCTGGGCACATAACAGTAACCTGAGAGCTTGGATTTACGTAGCGGACACATTGAAGCCTTGTGCCCCTGCTGTCGGCAGTAAAAACAGGTCAGACCCCTCCCATCAGAGCAAACTGCATGATCCCTTACCTCCCTCCTCCCAGACACATAACCCCCAGAGTTACCTCCACCATCTCTGGCATCTCTGATGTCCCTTGTGTCTCGGAGACTCCTTGGAGCGGGTGCTGCAGGTCGTGGTGGGCCCCCTTTACGTGCATTAAGGTACTGCAGCGCAAGCTTGGCCGCCATAAGCCCGTCCTTGGGCTCGTGCTCTCGGACCCAGCTTCGAATGTCGTGTGGTAGAACTTGTAGAAGTTGCTCGAGGATGATGACCTCACCGATCTCGTCCTGTGTCTTCTCCTCCGGTCGAACCCATCGTCGGTAGAGACCCTTGAGGCGGTGGTACATCTCTGTCGGCGACTCACCCGATGGCGTCAATGCAGCTCTAAAGCGTTGACGGTAGGTCTCCGGGGAGATGTCAAACTTCACCAGCAGCGCTTCCTTCAAGCCCTTGTAGACATTGGACAGCCCCTCATCCATTGCTGTGTAAGCCTCTAAGGCCTTGCCCGTGAGCAATGGGACAAGCCTGCAGGCCCACTCTACCTCTGGCCACTGCCACGTCTTGGCCATTCGCTCAAACCTCAGCAAGTAGTTTTCAATGTCCTCCCCCTGCTGGTATGAGGGCATCTTTGGCTCTTTCCTCAGGAATGCTGGAAGATGAACGTTAACACTGCTGGACTGGTCTCCGGGTGCTGGGGCTGGCCTCATTACTGCTTGGGGATCCTGCTGTGGAGTTGAAGTCCCTGCTGCGTCAAGCCTTTGTCGTCCTGGTGTTGGCAGACCCAATCTTGGGCTCTCACTGACGAGTTCCGCTTGGTGAGGAGCTGTGAGGATAGATTGGCGTAGGCCCCGAAACTCCTGCTTGAGGTCTTCGTCCCTCTTCTCAAGGCAGGTGAAAAGTTGCTGGAAAAGGGCTACCATAGTTGGGTGTGGTTCTGGTCCCCCAACTGCTCCTTCAGTCAGCTGGTCTCTTATGGCTGTATCTGCTGGTTCAACCAGTAGCTCAAACAGTTCTGGTTGTGTTTGGCCCCTTGGTTGGGCTCCTAGTTTCTCATAATTAACCTCTTCACCAGAAGATTCCATGGTATTCCACCCCGTTTCAACTTCAATTACCTTTTCTGACAGTTGATGCTGCTGCTGAGAACGCAATCCTGTACGCATTCCTTTACCTCTCTTGTTGGAATTCACTGATTTGCGGTGCGCCATCCCACCGCTGCCACCATATGTCACGTAGAGTAGGCCAGAAGGCTAAACTGGAAAACCTAACCTCTATAAAAAATAAAAAGATGGCGGAGCCGCAAAAGTTCTTCTGTGCAAAGGTGTTTATTTACATAGTGATTCCGGAACAAAAACAACAGTACTGCCATCAAACGTATACCTTATGGGACAGCTTAAAAACAAAGCTGCCCCACCCACAGCTCAATTCAAAAATGCCTCTCAATGAACTGAAAGAGAGGCTCCTTTTGTAGGGGTAGCCCCTCCCCTCAGAACAATTAACACTAATTAATTAAGCAATTACCTATTCAACCTACAGTTTCCATTTATCTACACATACCAAAATATATACATTGCAACACTTTATGAAACAACATCACAATATAACATTTACAAAATGACATCACTACTGACAGTGTCTTCCAATATGCCCATTTACATTAATGAGCCATTCCGGACAGGCACTACAAAGTAAGCCCAATTCCCTTAGCTCGGGTCCTTATCCAGCATAGCCGGAAGCTACAGAGATGGAGAGAGAGAGGAACAGAACAAACAACGCAGTCATCCATAACATCTAAGTATAATAAATATTGCTTATATTAAATATGAACACTTGTCTGTTTATTTCTTTATACCATAACCGGTTACTGAAGTAAGTGTGAAATGTATGTACTAAGATAGAGAAAAGTTAACTTGTGTGTCGACCCACATTGTTAACTTATCTGATAACGGAGCAGGGAGGAGTGATGAATGTGTGAGTGCTTTAAAGTACCAAATGCTGCCCGCGGCCAGTGACGGACTTCTACGTCACAGTATTTCTATGGTTTTTCTATGTGGTGTATTTCTTTGTGTTGACCTGGTATGGCTCTCAATCAGGAACAGCTGTACATCGTTGTTGCTGATTGGGAGTCATACTTAGGTAGCCCTTTTTTCCACCTGTCTTTTGTGGGAAGTTGTTTTTGCATTGCTGTGTGTTGCCTGTAAGACTGTCGTTTTCTTCTTTTGTTACGTGTCTCAAATAAAAGTTAAATATGAGCACTCAACCCGCTGCGCCTTGGTCTACTCCATACGACGACCGTTACACTAAATGTTCTGTTGTAGGTCTCAAAACCTGTACAACCCTCTTCATCTCATTGTCACCGATCCAGCTCAACTAGGCTCCAAAGACAATGAACAAGAGCTGGAAAGGGTTGAAAAGGTTTTGTAATCTGTCACTAGTCATTGTGTATGGAAATACATCTGCCCGAAGACCACCAATATCCCTATAGCGCATGCAACAACATACCTATTCATTACAATAAGAGCAGTGTGAAATGGATGCCTGAGTAGCGATGTAGATTATCTGGGGCCTTGTGGTTCACCCCTGTTCTACTACCAGTGTTTTCTTATTAAACCAGTTGGTTCCCAGATGGCAGCTCATTATTAGACCAGTTTGTTCCCAGATGGCAGCTCATTATTAGACCAGTTAGTTCCCAGAAGGCAGCTCGTTATTAGACCAGTTGGTTCCCAGAAGGCAGCTCATTATTAGACCAGTTAGTTCCCAGATGGCAGCTCATTATTAGACCAGTTTGTTCCCAGATGGCAGCTCATTATTAGACCAGTTGGTTCCCAGAAGGCAGCTCATTATTAGACCAGTTAGTTCCCAGAAGGCAGCTCGTTATTAGACCAGTTGGTTCCCAGAAGGCAGCTCATTATTAGACCAGTTAGTTCCCAGATGGCAGCTCATTATTAGACCAGTTGGTTCCCAGATGGCAGCTCATTATTAGACCAGTTTGTTCCCAGATGGCAGCTCATTATTAGACCAGTTGGTTCCCAGATGGCAGCTCATTATTAGACCAGTTTGTTCCCATATGGCAGCTCATTATTAGACCAGTTGGTTCCCAGATGGCAGCTCATTATTAGACCAGTTGGTTCCCAGATGGCAGCTCATTATTAGACCAGTTTGTTCCCAGATGGCAGCTCATTATTAGACCAGTTGGTTCCCAGATGGCAGCTCATTATTAGACCAGTTGGTTCCCAGATGGCAGCTCATTATTAGACCAGTTGGTTCCCAGATGGCAGCTCATTATTAGACCAGTTGGTTCTCAGATGGCAGCTCATTATTAGACCAGTTTGTTCCCAGATGGCAGCTCATTATTAGACCAGTTGGTTCCCAGATGGCAGCTCATTATTAGACCAGTTAGTTCCCAGATGGCAGCTCATTATTAGACCAGTTGGTTCCCAGATGGCAGCTCATTATTAGACCAGTTGGTTCCCAGATGGCAGCTCCTTATTAGACCATTTGGTTCCCAGATGGCAGCTCATTATTAGACCAGTTTGTTCCCAGATGGCAGCTCATTATTAGACCAGTTAGTTCCCAGAAAGCAGCTCCTTATTAGACCAGTTTGTTCCCAGATGGCAGCTCAATATTAGACCAGTTTGTTCCCAGATGGCAGCTCATTATTAGACCAGTTTGTTCCCAGATGGCAGCTCATTATTAGACCAGTTTGTTCCCAGATGGCAGCTCATTATTAGACCAGTTGGTTCCCAGATGGCAGCTCATTATTAGACCAGTTGGCTCCCAGATGGCAGCTCATTATTAGACCAGTTGGTTCCCAGATGGCAGCTCATTATTAGACCAGTTGGTTCCCAGATGGCAGCTCATTATTAGACCAGTTGGTTCCCAGATGGCAGCTCATTATTAGACCAGTTTGTTCCCAGATGGCAGCTCATTATTAGACCAGTTTGTTCCCAGATGGCAGCTCATTATTAGACCAGTTAGTTCCCAGATGGCAGCTCATTATTAGACCAGTTTGTTCCCAGAAGGCAGCTCATTATTAGACCAGTTGGTTCCCAGATGGCAGCTCATTATTAGACCAGTTGGTTCCCAGATGGCAGCTCCTTATTAGACCAGTTAGTTCCCAGAAGGCAGCTCGTTATTAGACCAGTTGGTTCCCAGAAGGCAGCTCATTATTAGACCAGTTAGTTCCCAGATAGCAGCTCATTATTAGACCAGTTTGTTCCCAGATGGCAGCTCATTATTAGACCAGTTTGTTCCCAGATGGCAGCTCATTATTAGACCAGTTTGTTCCCAGATGGCAGCTCATTATTAGACCAGTTTGTTCCCAGAAGGCAGCTCATTATTAGACCAGTTGGTTCCCAGAAGGCAGCTCATTATTAGACCAGTTTGTTCCCAGATGGCAGCTCATTATTAGACCAGTTTGTTCCCAGATGGCAGCTCATTATTAGACCAGTTAGTTCCCAGATGGCAGCTCATTATTAGACCAGTTAGTTCCCAGATGGCAGCTCCTCTCGAAGCGATGGGAGATACACAACAAAAGACAGGGGATCACTGAAACGTTTTTAAATTGACCTGTTTTTCCTATATAGTGGACTACCTTTGACGAGAGCTCTACGGGACGTAGCCAAAAGTAGTGTCCTATAAAGGAAATAGTGTGTCATTTGATACACACCCCATGACTGATGTTGTTTGTTGTGTATCACAATTTAAAAAAAATATATTTAACTAGGCAAGTCAGTTAGAACAAATTCTTATTTACAATGACGGCCTACCGGGGAACAGTGGATTAACTGCCTTGTTCAGGGGCAGAACGACAGATTTTTACATTGTCAGCTCGGGGATTCAATTCAGCAACCTTTCGGTTACTGGGCCAACATTCTAACCACTAGGCTACCCTGCCGCCACACTAAAGAGCACGTGTGGGAGCAGAGAGCAGTCGGAGGACGTTCGGACTCTTATGTGTCTGTAGTTCCTGAAGCACAGCCATGACAGCATGAATACAACTCCCCCTCTAGCCATATTAAACCTTATTAAACAACCAAGTAAAATACTATCAAAATGGAGGAAGGGAGAGTGACTGTGAAGCCTCGTTTACACCTTGCGCTAAAATGTGGGTTTTTGTGATCTGATCAATGGGTCCATTCACTATCTGATCTGATCTTAGAGGCCAGTATAATTACGATTTCAATGGTTTGACCATCCATATCTGTTTACACCTGTAGGATATCCAGATAGAGTGGGTCCCTGACTACCTCCGGAAGTGGTCGAGAAGATCTGATCACAATCAGATCACAACTCATGTTTTTAATTCTTGTTTCTATACTGCAATTCAGCTTTTAGCTGTGAATGTGTACATGATCAAATAAGCCTTACTAATAATAACAATGATGTGGACAAGATCAGGATTTAGGACACATATTGATCAATGGGTCCATTCCGACGCCGACAGAGATGGCCGCCTCGCTTCGTGTTCCTAGGAAACTATGCAGTATTTTTTTTATTTTTATGTGTTATTTTTTACATTGTTACCCCAGGAAATCTTAAGTTTTATTACATACAGCCGGGAAGAACTGTTGGGTATAAGAGCAACGTCAACTCACCAACATTACGACCAGGAATACGACTTTCCTGAAGCGGATCCTCCGTTTGGTCCACCACCCAGGACAATGGATCGGATCCCAGCCGGCGACCCAAAACAATGGCGCCGCAGAAGGGGCAGACGGAGCGGTCTTCTGGTCAGGCTCCGTAGACTAGTATACTACTCGCCAATGTCCAGTCTCTTGACAAGAAGGTAGACGAAATCCGAGCACGGGTAGCCTTCCAGAGAGACATCAGGGATTGTAACGTTCTTTGTTTCACGGAAACATGGCTCACTCGAGACACGCTATCTGAGTCGGTACAGCCACCCGGTTTCTTCATGTATCGCACCGACAGAAACAAACATCTCTCGTAAGATGAAGGGCGGGGGTGTATGCCTTATGATTAACGAGACGTGGTGTGATCATAACATAGAGGAACTCAAGTCCTTTTGTTCACCTGACCTAGAATTCCTTACAATCAAATGCCGAACGCATTATCAACCAAGAGAATTCTCTTCGATTATAATCACAGTTGTGTATATCGTCCCCCAAGCAGACACATCGACGGCCCTGAAAGAACTTCATTGGACTCTATGTAAACTGGAAACCACATATCCTGAGGCTGCATTTATTGTAGCTGGAGATTTTAACAAGGCTAATCTGAAAACAAGGCTCCCTAAATTTGATCAGCATATCGAATGCGCGACCTGGGCTGGTAAAACCCTGGATCATTGTTATTCTAACTTCCGCGACACATACAAAGTCCTCCCCCGCAATCCTTTCGGAAAATCTGATCACGACTCCATTTTGTTGCTCCCAGCCTATAGACAGAAACTAAAACAGGAAACGCCCGTGTTCAGGTCTGTTCAACGCTGGTCCGACCAATCGGATTCCACGCTTCAAGATTGCTTCGATCATGTGGACTGGGATATGTTCCGCATAGCGTCGGACAACAACATTGATGAATACGCTGATTCGGTGAGCGAGTGTACTCACAGCGACTATTAAAACCTTCCCCAACCAGAAACCGTGGATTGATGGCAGCATTCGCGCAAAACTGAATGCGCGAACCATTGCTTTTAATCAGGGCAAAGTGATCGGAAACATGACCGAATACAAACAGTGTAGTTATTCCCTCCACAAGGCAATCAAACAAGCTAAGCATCAGTATAGAGACAAAGTAGAGTCACAATTTAACGGCTCAGACACGAGAGGTATGTGGCAGGGTCTACAGTCAATCACGGACTACAAAAAGAAAACCAGCCCGGTCACGGACCACGATGTCTTGCTCCCAGACAAACTAAACAAATTATTTGCTCGCTTTGAGGACAATACAGTGCCACTGACACGGCCCGCTACCAAAACCTGTGGGCTCCCCTTCACTGCAGCCAACGTGAGTAAAACATTGAAACGTGTTAACCCTCTCAAGGCTGCTGGCCCAGACGGCATCCCTAGCCGCCTCCTCAGAGCATGCGCAGACCAGCTGGCTGGTGTATTTACGGAATATTCTATCAATCCTTATCCCAGTCTGCTGTTCCCACATGCTTCAAGAGGGCCACCATTGTTCCTGTTCCCAAGAAAGCTAAGGTAACTGAGCTAAATAACTATCGCCCTGTAGTAATATTAGGTTGCTTCTGGTATAAATATTTTCTGTCTGTATTTTAATGATTCATGAAGTGCTTTGAGAGACTAGTCAAGGACCATATCACCTCCACCCTACCTGACACCCTAGACCCAGTCCAGTTAGCTTACTGCCCCAATAGGTCCACAGACAACGCAATCGCAATCACACTGCATACTGCCCTAACCCATCTGGGCAAGAGGAATACCTATGTAAGAATGCTGTTCATCGACTACAGCTCAGCATTTAACACCATAGTACCCTCAAACTCGTCATTAAGCTCGAGACCCTGGGTCTCAACCCCGCCCTGTGCAACTGGGTCCTGGACTTCCTGACGGGCCACCCCCAGGTAATGAGGGAAGGAAACAACATCTCCAGCCCGCTAATCCTCAACACTGGGGCTCCACAAGGGTGCGTTCTCAGCCCTCTCTTGTACTCCCTGTTCACCCATGACTGCGTGGCCCTGCACGCCTCATCAAGTTTGCAGACTACACTACAGTGGTAGGCTTGATTACCAACAGCGACAAGACGGCCTACAGGGAGGAGGTGAGGGCCCTCGGAGTGTGGTGTCAGGAAAATAACCTCAAACTCAATGTCAACAAAACAAAGGAGATGATCGTGGACTTTAGGAAACAGCAGAGGGAGCAGCCCCCTATCCACATCGACGGGAGAGTAGTGGAGAGGGTGGAAAGTTTTAAGTTCCTCAGCGTACACATCACGGACAAACTGAAATGGTCCACCCACACAGACAGCGTGGTGAAGAAGGTGCAGCAGCGCCTCTTCAACCTCAGGACGCTGAAGAAATTTGGCTTGTCACCAAAAACACTCACAAACTTTTACAGATGCACAATCGAGAGCATCCTGTCGGGCTGTATCACCGCCTGGTACTGCATCTGCTCCGCCCACAACCGTAAGGCTCTCCACAGGGTAGTGAGGTCTGCACAACGCATCACCGGGGGCAAACTACCTGCCCTCCAGGACACCTACAGCACCCGATGTCACAGGAAGGCCAAAAAGATCATCAAGGACAACAACCACCCGAGCCACTGCCTGTTCACCTCGCTAACATCCAGAAGGCGAGGTCAGTACAGGTGCATCAAAGTTGGGACCGAGAGACTGAAAAACAGCATCAATCTCAAGGCCATCAGATTGTTAAACAGCTATCACTAACATTGAGTGGCTGCTGCCAACATACTGACTCAAATCTCTAGCCACTTTGATAATAAAAAATTGGATGTAATAAATGTATCACTAGCCACTTTAAACAATGCCACTTTACATAATGTTTACATGCCCTACATTACTCATCTCATATGTATATACTGTACTCTATACCATCTACTGCATCTTGCCTATGCCGTTCAGCCATCACTCATTCATATATTTTTATGTACATGTTCTTATTCATTCCTTTACACTTGTGTATAAGGTAGTTGTTGTGAAATTGTTAGATTACTTGTTACATATTACTGCATGGTCGGAACTAGAAGCACAAGCATTTCGCTACACTCGCATTAACACCTGGTAACCATGTGTATGTGACCAATACATTTTGATTTGATTGCCACCAGGTGTAGACAGGGCTTAATTGGTAAAGCAGCTGAAGGACAGATAGATAGAGAGTCTGGGACCATCCTCCTCAGGATTAGATATAGAGTCTGGGACCATCCTCCTCAGGATTAGATATAGAGTCTGGGACCATCCTCCTCAGGATAGATAGAGAGTCTGGGACCATCCTCCTCAGGATTAGATATAGAGTCTGGGACCATCCTCCTCAGGATAGATATAGAGTCTGGGACCATCCTCCTCAGGATTAGATATAGAGTCTGGGACCATCCTCCTCAGGATTAGATATAGAGTCTGGGACCATCCTCCTCAGGATAGATAGTCTGGGACCATCCTCCTCAGGATAGATATAGAGTCTGGGACCATCCTCCTCAGGATTGATATAGAGTCTGGGACCATTCTCCTCAGGATTAGATATAGAGTCTGGGACCATCCTCCTCAGGATTAGATATAGAGTCTGGGACCATCCTCCTCAGGATAGATATAGAGTCTGGGACCATCCTCCTCAGGATTAGATATTTTGTCTGGGACCATCCTCCTCAGGATTAGATATAGAGTCTGGGACCATCCTCCTCAGGATAGATATAGAGTCTGGGACCATCCTCCTCAGGATTGATATAGAGTCTGGGACCATCCTCCTCAGGATTAGATATAGAGTCTGGGACCATCCTCCTCAGGATAGATAGAGAGTCTGGGACCATCCTCCTCAGGATTAGATAGAGAGTCTGGGACCATCCTCCTCAGGTAGATAGAGAGTCTGGGACCATCCACCTCAGGATAGATATAGAGTCTGGGACCATCCTCCTCAGGATAGATATAGAGTCTGGGACCATCCTCCTCAGGATAGATATAGAGTCTGGGACCATCCTCCTCAGGATTAGATAGAGAGTCTGGGACCATCCTCCTCAGGATTAGATAGAGAGTCTGGGACCATCCTCCTCAGGTAGATAGAGAGTCTGGGACCATCCTCCTCAGGATTAGATAGAGAGTCTGGGACCATCCTCCTCAGGATTAGATATAGAGTCTGGGACCATCCTCCTCAGGATTAGATATAGAGTCCGGGACCATCCTCCTCAGGATTAGATATAGAGTCTGGGACCATCCTCCTCAGGATTAGATATAGAGTCTGGGACCATCCTCCTCAGGATAGATAGAGAGTCTGGGACCATCCTCCTCAGGATTAGATAGAGGGTCTGGAACCATCCTCCTCAGGTAAATAGAGAGTCTGGGACCATCCTCCTCAGGTAGATATAGAGTCTGGGACCATCCTCCTCAGCATAGATATAGAGTCTGGGACCATCCTCCTCAGCATAGATATAGAGTCTGGGACCATCCTCCTCAGGATTAGATATAGAGTCTGGGACCATCCTCCTCAGGTAGATATAGAGTCTGGGACCATCCTCCTCATGATAGATATAGAGTCTGGGACCATCCTCCTCAGGATTAGATAGAGAGTCTGGGACCATCCTCCTCAGGATTAGATATAGAGTCTGGGACCATCCTCCTCAGGATTAGATATAGAGTCTGGGACCATCCTCCTCAGGATTAGATAGAGAGTCCGGGACCATCCTCCTCAGGATTAGATAGAGAGTCCGGAACCATCCTCCTCAGGATTAGATATAGAGTCTGGGACCATCCTCCTCAGGTAGATATAGAGTCTGGGACCATCCTCCTCAGGATTAGATATAAAGTCTGGGACCATCCTCCTCAGGATAGATAGAGAGTCTGGGGCCATCCTCCTCAGGATTAGATATAGAGTCTGGGGCCATCCTCCTCAGGATAGATAGAGAGCCTGGGACCATCCTCCTCAGGATAGATATAGAGTCTGGGGCCATCCTCCTCAGGATAGATATAGAGTCTGGGACCATCCTCCTCAGGATTAGATATAGAGTCTGGGACCATCCTCCTCAGGATAGATAGAGAGTCTGGGGCCATCCTCCTCAGGATTAGATATAGAGTCTGGGGCCATCCTCCTCAGGATAGATAGAGAGCCTGGGACCATCCTCCTCAGGATAGATATAGAGTCTGGGGCCATCCTCCTCAGGATTAGATATAGAGTCTGGGACCATCCTCCTCAGGATAGATAGAGAGTCTGGGACCATCCTCCTCAGGATAGATAGAGTCCGGGGCCATCCTCCTCAGGATTAGATATTTTGTCTGGGACCATCTTCCTCTGGACCCTCATAGATATTTAATAATGTGTTAAACACTTTACAGACATTGTTGATAGTAAAGACTTACTCATTATTCAAGTGTGTGTTGTTGGAATATCTCAGGTGTGCGGAAATTATACCTTAAGAATGTTGCTATATTCCTTTTTGATAGAAGCATCGTCAACCGGAAACTCCAAAGACATAAAATAAGGAAAAGGACAACGAGACGATGATATGTCATTTTGGTCATATTTTAATCAGCACTTTTCTTCATTATTAACGTTTTTATTTTTTTATTTATTTTTTTACAGTGGCATAGTTTTGAAAAATTGATATTTAATACTGAAAAAAGCAAACCTCACTCTCACACACACACCCCTCTCCCCGCCGCCCCTCCCCCCCCTTTAATATGCAACGAAATTACAGCAATTTAAACTTTTATACAAAAAATTAGTCATTTTATTTATAGCATCAAATTGAACTAACAAAAGAACATGTATAATGAATATTGGCAATGTGTTTTTAACGTGTCTTTGATAGAGTGGCAATATACAGTAGGGGAAGATGTCTGGGTCACCAAAGCCTTTATAACACGTTATTACAACTGTTTGCAGCAAACTGAAAGGCCATAATGGTGATCGTTGTATTGTTTTTTATAATGACAGAAGTTTCTTCATTTAACTACCTTTTATTTATTTATTTTTGTTACAAAATGGAAAAATGTAACTACTTTTTTGTAATAATAATAATAATAATATCAATTAATATAGTATAATATTACCAATAATATCAATTAATATAGTATAATATTACCAATAATATCAATTAATAACAATAATAAATACGCTATCTATCAACCAGAGTCAATCCCGTTAGAATTCACGTTCAAGAGAATTCTTCAAAGCATGAAAATAAACATGTCAAAGTGTCAAAATGACTGCAACTGATATGAAATGAAAAGCTTTAAATAACAAGTCTTTTATTTTTCTATTTTTACCAAAATGTAATACTTACACATTATATACATGCCTTGTGGTGAAACAAAATGCTTGTTCTTCATCAAACAAATGACAAATAAAAAATAAAAAACAATTCAAGAGACTTCTGGAATACTTTAAATAGATATATTGTCTAATATACACATTTTAATGTTTAAGGGGTTCTCAAAATTCAACAATATTGTCCACCAGCAATCATCACATTAGCAAAGTCATATACAGCAATATTCACAAGGGAGCGTTAGATCAATAAAGCCACATCGGCTGAGTCCCAAATGGCACCTTATTCCCTTTATAGTCCACTACTTTGACCAACAAAAAAAAAAACCCCCTATGGACCCTGGTCAAAAACAGTGCACTATAAACGGAATAAGGTGCCATGTTGTGATGCAACCCCCAATATCAACCACTTTTATGTTCCCAGAACTTGTAGGATTTGGTTCTTCCAGTCTTTCAGAGAGATAGAAGCTGACCAGTAGTTGTTCATAGAAATGAAAATGAGGTTCAGACCTTTAGTAAAGTTAGTGTGTCAGATACTTTCTGATCCTACCGGGATTCAACGTGACCGCGGGAAGTGTGGCCTTTAAGCTGTAAAAGAGTTCTACTGATCTAACATACGGAATTGTTTTAAGAGGGTCATACCGTGGATTATATATATATATATATATTTGGAATTTTAGGACCCCTTTAGGTATATAAAAAAAACAAGATTAAAGATTTAATTTGTCCCATAGAAAAGCAATGAATAAATGGCATAAAAAAAACAGTCTAAAAAATGTATCATGAGGAATAAGGTTGTCTGTCCTATATCTAGGAGACTTAAAAAAGCTCTGGAAATATTTCATTTTTATTTTTATTTTTTTTACATATATTTATCTCCTTATATTTGTTGGCACTTAACTACCTCCATACTAGCATTCAGTTGTATGGGTTACCTTTCAGACGAGCAGAACAGAGTTAGTAGGCCCAACCGTTCGGATGCTACAGACGTTTTTTTGTTGTTGAGAAGAAACCCATTTTTCGGGAATGTCTCCTGTAGCTCTACCTTGATTTCCCCCATTGAGCCCGACTTCTGCAGCGTTTACTGTGAATAACATTTTGGGTCGAACGTCTCTAAAAGCCGCATTGTTGACCAACCCGCAGCCATATTGAATCCTGGTACCCGAATCTCCAATTATTGGTCTGAAAACATCAGTGAATTTAGACTCGTATTGAATCCTGAGATAAATGAATTGCTTGGTGCAGAAGTATTTCTCTTTTTGTCTGAGACTTTGTGCTTTTATTATACGTCTGATTCTCTCTGTTGTTTCTTTCTATATGAGATGAGACTATGGTCTATACTAATATACAAATAAAGCCAAAAGAGGATAACGTATCATCATATAATATCCACATTCAAACATAAACAATCATACGGATTGTGCTTCTTTTTCTTTTTTTTTAATTAAACTTTTTTTAAATTTTATTATTATTATTTATTTTTATTTTTTTTAATGTTTTTGTGTCAGTGTTAGGACTATTCAGTTTATTGTACTTCCATCGTTTTCCACAACACGAGAGCCTAATTGTGTGCCTCTCATAGCCAATACCATTTTTTTTTACAGTTACAATAAAGCTCCATCACATGTCGTTCACATTGATACATTTCACATGTTCTTCTCTGAAAACATAATTATTAGCATAGCCAATGTTTTCCGGCGTCAGATGAAACACATTTCTTTCCGCTTCCTGATGGAAATATCTGCAAAAGGTATATAACAGGGACGGTGAGGGGAGTAGGGGACACAAAATCCCCCCCCCCCCCCAAAAAAAACAAAAAAATAAGAGTTGAAACAAACATGACAGAAGCAGATCGAGAACGGTCTGTATATTTAGGCACTGTCAAATAAAACATGACAACAAACAAAGATTTGGGTGCTAAAACCTGAAACAGGATCTGCTCTTTTTAAAAACACGGAGTACATTTGCAGTTCAAAACAAGGCAACATTTTTATCGATTTGCTTGTAAAAACCAACCATTAAAACCAAACTTGAGCTTTCTCTTTCGGAGAGGATTTAGGGACAAAAAACTGATTCCTGCACCAGCAGCACTGAGCTGCAGACTGTGTTGGTCGACTGGCAGAGATGGACTGGGCATAGGGCAATTCTGGCAAATGCCAGTGGGCCAGAAATATTATAATTTGCTTAATAGTGGGTGCCTCAAGGAAACAAATGGGCTGATGTGTTTGAAGTGCCCGGGCCGATATCTGGTCCTAGTCCACCCCTGCCTCTGGTGAAAGAAACAAACCAAACGGAAAGAACAGAGGTGGAAACATAAAGGAAAAGACACAGAATGAAACGGAAAGAAGAGAGGAGGTCTAAATGAAGTACTCTTTCTTCTCCTCTGCTGCGTGGTTCCCCTCTGCGTTGATGATGGCTGTGTCTGCGTCAGGGGCATCCTCGGATCCTTTAGCCTCGTGTGTTAGGTACGTCCCTGTTCACACACACACACACACATACACACACAGACAGACCCACACACCCACCCACACACACACACACACACACCCACACCCACAGACAGACAGACACACACACCACACACACACACAGACAGACACACACCCCACACCCACAGACAGACAGACACACACCCACAGACAGACAGACAGACAGACAGACAGACAGACAGACAGACAGACACACACACACACACACACACACACACACACACACAGTCACACACACACACCCACAGACACACAAACAGTCAAACACCCACCCACAGACACAGACACAAACAAACACACACACACACACACACAGACAGACACAGACACACATACACACACACACACCCACCCACCCACCCAGACACACACACACACACACCCACACACACAATCACACCCACAGACAGACAGACAGACAGACAGACAGACAGACAGACAGACAGACAGACACACACACCACACACACACACAACACCACACCACACACACACACACACACACACATAGAGATGTTTGTGTCATGTTTTCTATGTTTCTAGCCTTTTATCTTCATTGAAAACTGTTTAAAGATTTACATTATGTGGACATTTTTGACAATTTATAAAAAATGTTCACATAATTTTACTAAAGTATTGTGGGACTTTAGGAGAAGTAAATGACGTCCTTACCTTTATGCCTAGCCAAATACCGCCCTAGAGCTATGATCAAACACAAGGTGATGAACACAACCACAGCCACAACACCTCCGATTAATGCATGGTCAGGGTCCTGCTGTCCTGGTGCATTGGGATCTGGAGAGAGAGGGGAGAGAGGGGGGGAGGAGAGAGAGAGGGAGGAGGGAGGGAGGGAGGGAGGGAGGGAGGGAGGGAGGGAGGGAGGGAGGGAGGAGGGAGAGAGAGAGAGAGAGGAGTAGAGAGGGAGAGAGAGAGAGATGAGAGAGAGGAGAGGGAGGGAGAGGAGGGAGAGGGAGGGAGGGAGAGAGAGAGAGAGAGAGAGAGAGAGAGAGTAGAGAGAGAGGAGAGGAGAGAGAGAGGAGAGAGGAGAGAGAGGAGAGAGAGATGAGGAGGGAGGGAAGGGAGGGAGGGTGAGGGAGGGAGGGAGGGAGGGAGGGAGGAGAGGAGGAGAGGAGGAGAGGATGATGACGAGAGGAGAGTATGAGGAGAAGGAGAACGAGACATAAGAAGGGGAGAGAGAGGAGCGAGAAAGGGAGAGAGAGGAGGGGAAGAAAGGAGAGAGATAAGGAGGGGAAGAAAGGAGAGAGATAAGGAGGGAAGAGAGATGAGAGGAGGGATAGAGAGATGGAGAGGAGGGATAGAGAGATGGAGAGGAGGGATAGAGATGGGGAAAAGGAGGGAGAGAAGAAGGGGGAAGAGGAGAGAGAAAGCGAGAGGAGGAGGGGAAGAGGAGAGACAACAGGTGAGTTTCATGCAGTGGGTTGTTAAAAGAGAAACAATGAAAACATCACAGTGTTTCTGAAACATTGTTTCCTGCAGCTGCAGTCGGTGGGTCGGTAAAGAGGAACAATGAAAACATCACAGTGTTTCTTATTAAACAACATGAACAAAACTGTCATAGCAGTGCAGTGAAAACAATCTTCCAGGATAGATTATTCTTCTTGAATTATTCAGCAGCAGCACTTTTAACAAGGTTGAGTTTAGGCATGAGTAAAACAGGACATTGTGTGAGGGAGGAATTCAACTTTGTATACGTCCCAAACGGCACCCTGTTCCCTTCTAAAATCCACTACTTCTGAAAAGCAGTGCACTATAGAGGATAGGGTCCCATTTGGGATTTGACCGTAATCTATCAGTGGTCGGTCTACTGTAGCTGTTAGCTATGCCTGCTATCCCAACGCAGCCATAACAGGCCCAAACCACTGTCCCTGTCTTGAATCAGAATCAGTGGTA
This sequence comes from Salmo trutta, assembly GCF_901001165.1. Taxonomy (NCBI): domain Eukaryota; kingdom Metazoa; phylum Chordata; class Actinopteri; order Salmoniformes; family Salmonidae; genus Salmo; species Salmo trutta. The sequence goes on along the minus strand of NC_042982.1, from coordinate 43,810,156 downwards.
CTGAAGGTCTTTGGTACAGTCTGAAATGGCTTCAGTTTAACCTGAGGCTGACTAGGGGGGCAGAGGGCATCCTGAAACCGATTTACCACCTTACCTGAGCTGGACCCCCCTTGTCTCTGTGTGTGTGTGTGTGTGTCCTGCTGTAAACTGTGAGCGGTCGGTCTGACATGACTTTACGTGCTACTTCTGTGCTCTGCTCTCATTAGCTCATGGTGATGAATGGCAGAGCCCGCTGCTCAGCTACACAAAGTCACCCTGAGAGAGAGAGAGAGAGCGACAGAGTGAGAGAACGAGAGAGCTAGAGGGTAAGAGAGATGGGAAGAGAGAGAGAGAGCGAGAAAGAGAAGGTAAAGGAGAGAGGGAGAGAGAGAAAGAGAGAAAGGGTAAAGGGAGAGGGCTGAGAGAGAGAGGGTAAGGGAGAGGGGGAAGATAGAGAGAGAGAGAGAGTAAGAGAGAGGGGGAGAGAGAGAGGGTAATGGAGAGGGGGAGATAGAGAGAGCGAGAGAGAGATAGAGAAAGAGTGAGGTAATGGAGAGGGGGAGATAGAGAGAGAGAGAGAGGGTAATGGAGAGAGAGGGTAATGGAGAGGGGGAGATAGAGAGAGAGAGGGTAATGGAGAGGGGGAGATAGAGAGAGGGTAATGGAGAGGGGGAGATAGAGAGAGCGAGAGAGAGATAGAGAAAGAGTGAGGGTAATGGAGAGGGGGAGATAGAGAGAGAGAGAGGGGTAATGGAGAGGGGGCGATAGAGAGAGAGAGGGTAATGGAGAGGGGGAGATAGGGAGAGAGAGAGGGTAATGGAGAGGGGGAGATAGCGAGAGAGAGGGTAATGGAGAGGGGGCGATAGAGAGAGAGAGAGGGTAATGGAGAGGGGGAGATAGAGAGAGAGAGAGGGTAATGGAGAGGGGGAGATAGAGAGAGAGGGTAATGGAGAGGGGAGATAGAGAGAGAGGGTAATGGAGAGGGGGTAATAGAGAGAGAGGGTAATGGAGAGGGGGAGATAGAGAGAGAGAGGGTAATGGAGAGGGGAGATAGAGAGAGAGGGTAATTGAGAGGGGGAGATAGAGAGAGAGAGGGTAATGGAGAGGGGGAGATAGAGAGAGAGGGTAATGGAGAGGGGGAGATAGAGAGAGAGAGGGTAATGGAGAGGGGGAGATAGAGAGAGAGAGGGTAATGGAGAGGGGGAGATAGAGAGAGAGAGAGAGGGTAATGGAGAGGGGGCGATAGAGAGAGAGAGGGTAATGGAGAGGGGGAGATAGGAGGAGAGAGGGTAATGGAGAGGGGGAGATAGCGAGAGAGAGGGTAATGGAGAGGGGGCGATAGAGAGAGAGAGAGGGTAATGGAGAGGGGAGATAGAGAGAGAGAGAGGGTAATGGAGAGGGGGAGATAGAGAGAGAGGGTAATGGAGAGGGGAGATAGAGAGAGAGGGTAATGGAGAGGGGGTAATAGAGAGAGAGGGTAATGGAGAGGGGGAGATAGAGAGAGAGAGGGTAATGGAGAGGGGAGATAGAGAGAGAGAGGGTAATGAGAGGGGGAGATAGAGAGAGAGGGGTAGTGGAGAGGGGGAGATAGAGAGAGAGAGGGTAATGGAGAGGGGGAGATAGAGAGAGAGAGGGTAATGGAGAGGGAGAGAGAGAGAGAGAGGGTAATGGAGAGGGAGAGATAGAGAGAGAGGGTAATGGAGAGGGGGAGATAGCGAGAGAGAGGGTAATGGAGAGGGTGAGATAGAGAGAGAGGGTAATGGAGAGGGTGAGATAGAGAGAGAGAGGGTAATGGAGAGGGGGAGATAGAGAGAGGGTAATGGAGAGGGTGAGATAGAGAGAGAGAGGGAGGGTATTCCTATTTCTGTTCCACCTAGTACATTCCTCATTAGTAACACCTAGAAATGTAACTTGTGTTTTTACCCGCCAAGTTTTATATGGAAAAGCACACCATCTCCATATGTATGTAATGCTATGCAAGACGTACTGTATAATTCATCATCTTGATCTGGATTCACACAGAATGGGGCCACCGTGATGGAACTACCAGCCTCACTCATTGACTGCCTCCCAAGTGGTACCCTATTCCCCTACTATCATATTCCCCTATTATCATATTCCCCTATTCATCTATTCCCCTATTATCATATTCCCCTATTATCATATTCCCCTATTATCATATTCCCCTATTATCATATTCCCCTATTATCATATTCCCCTATTCATCTATTCCCCTATTATCATATTCCCCTATTATCATATTCCCCTATTCATCTATTCCCCTATTATCATATTCCCCTATTATCATATTCCCCTATTATCATATTCCCCTATTCATCTATTCCCCTATTATCATATTCCCCTTTTCCTCTATTCCCCTATTATCATATTCCCTATTATCATATTCCCCTATTATCATATTCCCCTATAATTTCCCTATATCATATTCCCCTATTCATCTATTCCCCTATTATCATATTCCCCTATTCATCTATTCCCCTATTATCATATTCCCCTATTATCATATTCCCCTATTATCATATTCCCCTATTCATCTATTCCCCTATTATCATATTCCCCTATTATCATATTCCCCTATTATCATATTCCCTTATTATCATATTCCCCTATTATCATATTCCCCTATTATCATATTCCCCTATTATCATATTCCCCTATTCATCTATTCCTCTATTCATCTATTCCCCTTTTCCCCTATTCCCCTATTATCCCATTCCCCAATTCTCCTATTCCCTTATCCCCTATTCTCATATTCTCCTATTATCATATTCCCCTATTCATCTATTCCCCTAATTCTCCTATTTCCCTATTATCATATTCCCCTATTCCCTAATTATCCTATTACCCTATTATTCGATTCCCATATTCCCCTATTCTGATTAAAGTGGATTTAACAAGTGACATCAATAAGGGATCATAGCTTTTCACCTGGATTCACCTGATCAGTCTATGTCCTGGAAAGAGTTCCTAATATTTTGTACAGTCAGTGTCTATAGGGTGCCATTTGGGACAAAGCCCAGGGATGCAGTCTAGTGTATTAAACCTGTCTGCCTCTCTGTCAGGAACAGGAAGTGTTTGGTAGAGTGTGTTTATTGTTGTCATCTAGATAAAAGCTTCAGCTATCCGTTGTTTAATGCATGTGCATCACTGCCAAAGGCACAACAAAGGACAACAATAAAAAAAATACGTCTGAATCTCAAATGAGATCGCGTTCCCTACGTAAGTGCACTACTTTTGACCAGGATCCACAGGGCTCTGGTCAAAAGTAGTGCACTATATAGTGAATAGGGCTCCATTTGGGAGGCAGGCTTAACGTGACATCAGATTGCTGCACACGTGGATTCTCTTCCTTCTCTACGAAGAGCGACAAGGTTAGGGTGACAATATAAATATTTAAAACAGAAATTTACACACATTACAGGACCACAGCCATAAATTGAGAGAGGTGTCTGAGTTCATTAAAATATCATGTCTGAGTCCCAAATGGGACCCTATTCCCTATAGGCCCTGGTGGAAAAATAGTGCACTTTAAAGGAAACAGGGTACCATTTGGAACGCAACCAATGTGTTGAGGTGAGGAGGTAGAGAAATGTATATTTCCAGGGGACATGTTCTCTTGTGACATCACAATATCCCTCTTCAACATCCAGTCCGCCCGTCTGACAATGACCATGATTACTGATGCCAAGATGTACCATGGGACATGTTCACTTAGGACATCACAAGGTTGGTGTACTTGGCTTAAACCACACAAAAATAAGGTAGGCTCCTCCCCTACAGGACGTTCCGGCTAAAACAAGTTTAACTTATTTCACTTTATATTCTTAACATTCAAGAGATAGACCATAGACCGGACCTGGTAGATGAAGGTAACACACAGCGTCGTCGTAAAGTATTCAGACCCCTTGACTTTTTTTCTACATTTTGTTACGTTACAGCCTTTATTGTAAAATGGATGACATTGTTTTTATTTCATAATCAATCTAAACGCAATACACCATAATGACAAAGCAAAAACAGGTTTTTAGGAAGTTTTGCAAATGTATTGAAAATAAAAAACTTAATACATTTACATAAGTATTCAGACCCTTTACTCAGCACTTTGTTGAAGCACCATTGGCAGCGATTACAGCCTCGAGTCTTCTTGGGTATGATGCTATAAGCTTGGCACACCTGTATTTGGGAAGTTTCTCCCATTCTTCTCTGCAGATCCTCTCAAGCTCTGTCAGGTTGGATGGGGAGCGTCGCAGCACAGATATTTTCAGGTCTCTCCAGAGATGTTCGATCGGGTTCAAGTCCGGGAACTAGCCGGGCCACTCAAGGACATTCATAGACTTGTCCCGAAGCCACTCCTACACTGTCTTGGCTGTGTGCTTTGGGTCGTTGTCATGTTGGAAGGTGAACCTTCGCCCCAGTCTGAGGTCCTGAGCACTCTGGAGCAGGTTTTCATCAAGGATCTCTCTGTACTTCGCTCCGTTCATCTTTCCCCCGATCCTGACTAGTCTCCCAGTCCCTACCGCTGAAAAACATCCCCAAAGCATGATGCTGCCACCACCATGCTTCACCGTAGGGATGGGGCCAGGTTTCCTGGCATTCAGGCCAAAGAGTTCAATCTTGCATTTTGGCAAACTCCAAGCAGGCTGTCATGTGCATTTTACTAAGGAGTTGCTTCCATCTGGCCACTCTACCATAAAGACCTGATTGGTGGAGTGCTGTTGAGATGGATGTCCTTCTGGAAGGTTCTAGGAGAGGGGGGGACCTCGACAATTTATTGTTAAAACGAGAGGCTACCTGGATCTTTCATTTAAAAACCCTTGCTCCCTTCGGTCTCAACGTAGACTTTGATCTGAAGCCATTCTTGTGATTTTGCTAATGTAAATGTTTTATAGGCCTACGTAGCCAAATTGTATCTTTGATCATATGCTATCCATTTATGTTTTTTTTGTATGCTATTTTAATATATGAGAATTAACCAATGATATCAGGCCACATCCGGCCATGATTACAGACACCTGTGTGTGAGTCCTTTGACACTAAATAAACTAATCACCCCGCAGTGCTTGTCATTATACCCTGATGAAGACAGCTTGTCTGTCGAAACGTTGGATATTAACTCATTAAATTATTGCATCTGAGCTCCTAGAGTGTGTAGCTCTCCTTTAATTTTTCATTTCTTCTGGAAGGTGCTCCCATGACCACAGAGGAACTCTAGAGCTCTGTCAGAGTGACCATCGGATTCTTGGTCACCTTCCTGAACAAGGCCCTTCTCTCCTCGATTGCTCAGTTTGGCCGGGTGGCCAGCTCCAGGAAGAGTGTTTGTGGTTCCAAACTTCTCCCATTTAAGAATGATGGAGGCCACTGTGTTCTTAGGGACATTCAATGCTGAAGAAATGTTTTGGTACCCTTCCCCAGATCTGTTCCTCAACACAATTCTGTCTCAGAGCTCTACAGACAATTCCTTCAATCTCATGGCTTGGTTTTTACTCTGACATACTGTCACGTCCTGACCATAGTAAGATGTTATTTTCTATGGTAGAGTAGGTCAGGGCGTGACAGGGGGTGTTTTGTGTTTTTCTATGTTTTGTATATCTATGTTTAGGATCTAGTTTTCTATTTCTATGTTTTTTGGGGGGGATGATCTCCAATTAGAGACAGCTGGTCATCGTTGTCTCTAATTGGAGATCATACTTAAGTAGGGTTTTTTTCCCACCTGTGTTTATGGGTAGTTGTCTTCTGTTTAGTTTCTGTACCTGACAGAACTGAGCTCTTTCGCTTTGTTATTTTTTCTTTAGTGTTCTGAGTATAAAATAAATATTCATCATGAGCAATCAACACGCTGCGCTTTGGTCCCCTCTCTACGACAGCCATTACACATACACTGTCAACTGTGGGACCTTATATAGACAGGTGTGTGCCTTTCCAAATCATGTCCAATCAATTGAATTTACCACAGGTGGATTTCAATCAAGTTGTAGAAACATCTCAAGGAAGATCAATGGAAACAGGATGCACCTGAGCTCAATTTAGAGTCTCATAGCAAAGGGTCTGAATACTTATGTAAATAAGGTATTTCATTAAAAAAACAATTTTTTATAACTTTGCAAACATTTCTAAAAACCTGTTTTCGATGTTTCTTTATGGGGTACAGTGTGTAGATTGCTGAGGATTTTTTATTTATTTAATCTATTTCAGAATAAGGCTGTAACGTAACAAAATGTGTAAAAAGTCAAGGGGTCTGAATACTTCCCGAAGGCGCTGTATCTACATGCCCATCCCAAATAGCAACCTGTTCCCCAATAGTGCTCTGCTGAAATGTAGTGCACTATATAGGGAATAGGGCTGTAGTATAATGTAGTGCACTATATAGGGAATAGGGCTGTAGTATAATGTAGTGCACGATATAGGGAATAGGGCTGTAGTATAATGTAGTGCACTATATAGGGAATAGGGCTGTAGTATAATGTAGTGCACTATATAGGGAATAGGGCTGTAGTATAATGTAGTGCACTATATAGGGAATAGGGCTGTAGTATAATGTAGTGCACTATATAGGGAATAGGGCTGTAGTATAATGTAGTGCACTATATAGGGAATAGGGCTGTAGTATAATGTAGTGCACTATATAGGGAATAGAGTGTAATTTGGAATGCACACACACAGAGACTCGCTGGGGTAGAAACCAATCAATGACTGAACTCTCCCACTAAGCAGCCAATTAGGTGGTCCATTAAACGATTAAGACACCAGCCACGGCCGGCCGGGCCCGGCCCATTGGGCAGGATTAGAATTTTCTGAGGTAAACTGACCAAGACGCACCTCCAACAACACATAACACCTCACATAATTCTACCCCGAGACAAAGACAATTTCTCTCAACCAGTGGCATAAGGGCTTTTTTTTAGGTGAGCATTGATGCCACTGTGTGATAAGCAGTGCCCACTGTGTCAAATTGCAGGTGAGCAAAAAAACAATTCGGTTGTCCATTCCTAGCATGGACAGCTTTTTTTTGGTGCAGTCTTTGATTTCCACATCCACAGACATTGGTTCTTGTTTCCGGTCCGGACCAAATCTGAACCAATCATAGACGTCTATATAAACGATATATTTTCAACTTTCATTCAGAATCCAAAATTTGTCTGATTTCAACATCCGGAATATACATATTTTTCAACATCCTGGAAAATATGTATTTTAAACATACGGAAAATACATATTTTCACCTTTCATTCAGAACCTAAATTGATCCTAACCTCCACTTCTGGAAAATACATAATTTTGCTGCATTTTTTTGCCTAGTACCGCAGAACAGCAAGGACCGGCCCCGACCTTATCCGGATGTTAGATATTCATTTCTACAGTCATAACATTCATCTAAACATCCTCCATTCATAGGTAAAGCTAAAAAAAACGTGCACTTTTCCAACATGCAATATCATGGTTTCATACCCAATTAGGTACCCCATTTACTATTTAGTGCACTAGTTTTTAACCGGGGGCCCACTGAAAGTAGTGTACTATATAAGGAATAGGGTACAAATTGACAAGGAGCTATGGAGCTCATAATCATTATGGTATTGTGAAAGATTTCTAAGATGTGATCGTCGGTCTCGGGTTATGATCATTGACCACAAATTACAGTGGCATTGCAGATGCCTTCTTTTTCTTCATGCATTTCTTTAAGATGAATCTACAGATGGTGCAGTATTGTATAAAACCCCAACAACCTTTTTTCTTCACGGATCAGAATTGTCTGGAAGGACCATGAAAAAGGAGCCGGTAATGGTAAGGATTCTGAAGGATTCGTATACAGGCGGAGAAGCACACAAGATCATGCAATTTCAAGATGATGCCAGCTAAAAAGATGGAACAATACGCATGTGACTGTGGAAGATACAAAGAAGATGTTTTTTAGGTTTCGTAATAGAGTGTGGGCCAGGGCCAATGTTCATTGTGCCTGTCGTGTTAGAGGCTGAATAATACACTGGCAGATAGCCTAGATAGGCATCGCGTGTGGAACAGACTCACTCAACTCCATGCAAGGTGATGGTTAGACTCATGTGGAGCAGACTGACTCAACTCCATGCAAGGTGATGGTTAGACTCATGCTGTGTGATAGGAAGTTTATGGGCAAATCTGAAATGGCAACCTTTATAGGGCTCTGGACACAAGTAGTGCCCTATATTATGCAGGGAACAGGGCGCCATTTGGGACGCTGGCTGTAGCGTGGTCAGTGTCGGGCTCTACAGAACAACCGGCAATGTGTGACCTCACATGTATGACCTCACATCAATCAACCAATCAATCAATCAAATGTATTTATAAAGCCCTTTTTTATTTTTTTTACATCAGCCAATGTCACAAAGTGCTGCACATGTACCACCTCACGTGTATGACCTCGCATATATGACCTCACATCCTGATTGCAATTATGACCTGACAGCGGGCTAGCAGCGGGATATTTACCTGTGGCGGGCTCTGGTAAGTCTTTGGCTGTTGCCATGGTTGCAGACAGAGACGCAGAGGAAGACGAAGGAAGGGAAGACGAGGGGAGAACAACATAATATCAGACCACATAAAGATGAAATCATAGAATGAGGCATGGAGGAAGGGGGGGGGTCTGGGGTTACCGTGCTCTTAGATTGTCGACACAGACAGACGGACGGACGGACGGACGGACGGACGGTCAGACAGACAAAGCGGGGTAACACAGTGGCCCAAAGCGAAGCTCACTTCAAGCTCAACTGACAACTGACAGAACCAGAAGAAGCCCGCTGAACGTCGGGGGGGGGGGGGGGGGGGGGGGGGGTTGTCGGGGTTCTTTGGAGACATCACAGTGACAGCAGTACAGGGCCCAGTGACACACACAAACAGTCAGGATGACAACGATGACAATCAACCACAAGGTATTCAAAGTCTACTCACTGTTATGGGGTAAAAAGGCTATGGCAGACAGCTCTTAATAAAATAGTAGTAGAGATTGTAGACTTAAAAAAACCAAAAAATATGCTATCTAGAACCTAAAATGGTTCTTTGGCTGTCCACATAGGAGAACCATTTGAGGAACTCTTTTTTTGGTTCCTGGCAGGAACCCCTCTGGTTCCAGGTAGAACCCTTTTGGATTCCAGGTAAAAACCCTTTTTAGTTCCAAGTAGAACCCTTTCCACAGAGGGTTCTATATAGAACCAAAAATAGTTCTACCTGGAACCAAAAATAGTTCTCCTAAAGGTACACCAAGAACCATTTTGGAAACCTTTTTTTCTAAGAGTGTATAGCTCTGTTGGAAATGTCACTGTCTATTAAACCAGCCGTCTGGGTATCAGCTGTCTGGGTATCAGCTGTCTGGGTATTAACTGTCTGGGTATCAGCTGTCTGGGTATCAGCTGTCTGGGTATTAACTGTCTGGGTATCAGCTGTCTGGGTATCAGCTGTCTGGGTATCAACTGTCTGGGTATCAGCTGTCTGGGTATCAGCTGTCTGGGTATCAGCTGTCTGGGTATCAGCTGTCTGGGTATCAGCCGTCTGGGTATCAGCCGTCTGGGTATCAGCCGTCTGGGTATCAACCGTCTGGGTATCAACTGTCTGGGTATCAGCTGTCTGGGTATCAACTGTCTGGGTATCAGCTGTCTGGGTATCAACTGTCTGGGTATCAACTGTCTGGGTATCAGCTATATGGGTATCAGCTATATGGGTGTCAGCTGGGTGGGTATCAACTGTCTGGGTATCAACTGTCTGGGTATCAACTGTCTGGGTGTCAGCTGTCTGGGTGTCAGCTGTCTGGGTGTCAGCTGTCTGGGTATCAACTGTCTGGGTATCAACTGTCTGGTTATCAGCTGTCTGGGTATCAACTGTCTGGGTATCAACTGTCTGGGTATCAACTGTCTGGGTATCAGCTGTCTGGGTATCAGCTGTCTGGGTATCAGCTGTCTGGGTATCAACTGTCTGGGTATCAGCTGTCTGGGTATCAACTGTCTGGGTATCAGCTGTCTGGGTATCAACTGTCTGGGTATCAACTGTCTGCTATCAGCTGTCTGGGTATCAGCTGTCTGGGTATCAGCTGTCTGGGTATCAGCTGTCTGGGTATCAGCCGTCTGGGTATCAACTGTCTGGGTATCAACTGTCTGGGTATCAGCTGTCTGGGTATCAGCCGTCTAGGTATCAGCTGTCTGGGTATCAGCTGTCTGGGTATCAACTGTCTGGGTATCAACTGTCTGGGTATCAACTGTCTGGGTATCAGCTGTCTGAGTATCAGCTGTCTGGGTATCAGCCGTCTGGGTATCAGCTGTCTGGGTATCAGCTGTCTGGGTATTAACTGTCTGGGTATCAGCTGTCTGGGTATCAGCTGTCTGGGTATTAACTGTCTGGGTATCAGCTGTCTGGGTATCAGCTGTCTGGGTATCAGCTGTCTGGGTATCAGCTGTCTGGGTATCAGCCGTCTGGGTATCAGCCGTCTGGGTATCAGCCGTCTGGGTATCAACTGTCTGGGTATCAGCTGTCTGGGTATCAACTGTCTGGGTATCAGCTGTCTGGGTATCAACTGTCTGGGTATCAACTGTCTGGGTATCAGCTATATGGGTATCAGCTATATGGGTGTCAGCTGGGTGGGTATCAACTGTCTGGGTATCAACTGTCTGGGTATCAACTGTCTGGGTGTCAGCTGTCTGGGTGTCAGCTGTCTGGGTGTCAGCTGTCTGGGTATCAACTGTCTGGGTATCAACTGTCTGGGTATCAGCTGTCTGGGTATCAACTGTCTGGGTATCAACTGTCTGGGTATCAACTGTCTGGGTATCAGCTGTCTGGGTATCAGCTGTCTGGGTATCAGCTGTCTGGGTATCAGCTGTCTGGGTATCAGCTGTCTGGGTATCAACTGTCTGGGTATCAGCTGTCTGGGTATCAAACTGTCTGGGTATCAACTGTCTGCTATCAGCTGTCTGGGTATCAGCTGTCTGGGTATCAGCTGTCTGGGTATCAGCCGTCTGGGTATCAACTGTCTGGGTATCAACTGTCTGGGTATCAGCTGTCTGGGTATCAGCCGTCTAGGTATCAGCTGTCTGGGTATCAGCTGTCTGGGTATCAACTGTCTGGGTATCAACTGTCTGGGTATCAACTGTCTGGGTATCAGCTGACTGAGTATCAGCTGTCTGGGTATCAGCCGTCTGGGTATCAACTGTCTGGGTATTAACTGTCTGGGTATCAGCTGTCTGGGTATTAACTGTCTGGGTATCAGCTGTCTGGGTATCAACTGTCTGGGTATTAACTGTCTGGGTATCAGCTGTCTGGGTATCAACTGTCTGGGTATTAACTGTCTGGGTATCAGCTGTCTGGGTATCAGCTGTCTAGGTATCAGCTGTCTGGGTATCAGCTGTCTGGGTATCAACTGTCTGGGTATCAGCTGTCTGGGTATCAGCTGTGTGGGTATCAACTGTCTGGGTATCAACTGTCTGGGTATCAGCTGTCTGGGTATCAGCTGTCTGGGTATCAACTGTCTGGGTATCAACTGTCTGGGTATCAGCCATCTGGGTATCAGCTGTCTGGGTATCAGCTGTCTGGGTATCAGCTGTCTGGATATCAGCTGTCTGGGTATCAGCTGTCTGGGTATTAACTGTCTGGGTATCAGCTGTCTGGGTATCAGCTGTCTGGGTATCAGCTGTCTGGGTATCAGCCATCTGGGTATCCGCTGTCTGGGTATCAGCTGTCTGGGTATCCGCTGTCTGGGTATCAGCTGTCTGGGTATCAGCTGTCTGGGTATCAGCTGTCTGGGTATCAGCTGTCTGGATATCAGCTGTCTGGGTATCAGCTGTCTGGGTATCAACTGTCTGGGTATCAGCTGTCTGGGTATCAGCTGTCTGGGTATCAGCTGTCTGGGTATCAGCCGTCTGGGTATCAGCTGTCTGGGTATCAGCTGTCTGGGTATCCGCTGTCTGGGTATCAGCTGTCTGGGTATCAGCTGTCTGGGTTTCAGCTATATGGGTATCAGCTGTCTGGGTATCAACTGTCTGGGTATCAACTGTCTGGGTATCAACTGTCTGGGTATCAGCTGTCTGGGTATCAGCTGTCTGGGTATCAGCTGTCTGGGTATCAGCCGTCTGGGTATCAACTGTCTGGGTATCAACTGTCTGGGTATCAACAGTCTGGGGATCAACTGTCTGGGTGTCAGCTGTCTGGGTATCAACTGTCTGGGTATCAGCTGTGTATTAAATCAACTATCTGGTATCAGCTGTCTGAGTATCAGCTGTCTGGGTATCAGCTGTCTGGGTATCAACTGTCTGGGTATCAACTGTCTGGGTGTCAGCTGTCTGGGTATCAGCTGTCTGGGTATCAACTGTCTGGGTATCAACTGTCTGGGTATCAACTGTCTGGGTATCAGCTGTCTGGGTATCAGCTGTGGGTATCAGCTGTCTGGGTATCAGCTGTCTTGGTATCAGCTGTCTGGGTATCAACTGTCTGGGTATCAGCTGTCTGGGTATCAACTGTCTTTGTATCAACTGTCTTGTACGGGGAAATTTTTTATGAAATGTATGCATTCGCTACTGTAAGTCACTCTGGAAAAAGAGCGTCTGCTAAATGACTAAAAATGTAAATGTAAAAATGATATCAGCTTTATGGGTATCAACTGTCTGGGTATCAGCTGTCTGGGTATCAGCTGTCTGGGTATCAACTGTCTTGATATCAGCTATATGGGTACATTAGACCTGATCACTCTCTATTTCCCTCTACACTTTTGATGTTAAATGGACAGGGTGAAGGAGCATCCACTCTCCAACCAAGTTACATGACTTGAGAAGCAAACTTAAGTGAAGAGGAAATTCTACAACTCTTGGTTCTTTATTGTATTTTGTCTTTATCAGACAGCAATAGTCTTATTTTTCACACTCACCACGATGGATATGAATGCAAACCAGCTGTATGCAGCTAGAGTACAGCCATGCTTTCTGGGGCACAATATATCAAGCGTAGGAGTGCTGATCGAGGATCAGCTCCCCACCTGTCCATGTCATGTTATTGTTGCGAGTGGTGCAGCGGTCTAAGGCACTGCATCTCAGTGCAAGAGGTGTCACTACAGTCCCTGGTTCGAATCCAGGCTGCATCACATCCGGCCGTGATTGGGAGTCCCTTAGGGAAGCGTACAATTTGCCCAGCGTCGTCCGGGTTTGGCCGGGGTAGGCCGTCATTGTAAATAAGAATTTGTTCTTAACTGACTTGCCTAGTTAAATAAAGGTTAAATCTAAAAAAAAAAAAATTCTTGTGACCTTAAAGGCAAAACAAATCCTAAATCAGCATTTCTACACTTGATACAATTGATATATACGGCCCCTGCTCTTACAGCATGACAACTATGTCTCATTAGGTCAACTCTCCTTCCTATTACCATAGGAAGACCTAGTGGAAAAATAACATCAACATGTATTCAACTACAGCTTCTGTTGTATTGTGAATCCAACTATGCGATTCTGAATGCATCAACCCTTTCCAAGCAGCAGAACACAGTGAAGGGAGGCTACCTCCTCTAACGCTCTACTTTCTAAACGGCAAAACACGGTGAAGGTTGGCCAGCTTCTCTAACGCTCTACTTCTCTAAAAGCGTTTGATCCATCTTTGAGGGATTATGTTGCATGTGGCCCTCATTTGAGCATGGACACACACACACGCATGCACACACACACGCACGCACACACACACGCACACACACACACACACACACACACACACAAGCACACACACACACACACAAGCACACACACACACACACACACACACAAGCACACACATGCGCACACGCACGCGCACAAACACACATTCACACACACACACACAAAATAATTGCAGACATAATGAGGTCTTAAATAAGAACTGGGGTTTGTGGAAATATTGCATAGTATATTTTGCATTCCACAGTTTTCTCTGTAGAAAGCCCTGTCAAGTTGTTGTGGGAAGACCTGACAGAAATATGTGTTTGAAAAAGGCTTTGGATTTATGGATTTTACTGGTTTACCAGGCGAGTGAAGAGAAAATCCATTCACTGACTGTGTCCCAAATGCAACCCTATTCCCTATATAGTGCACTACATTTGACTAATGCCCTATGGTCCCTATTCAAAAGTAGTACACCAAAGAGGGAATAGGGTGCCAATTGCGACTCAGATACTGTCTCTTTCTTTACAGAAAATTGCTCTCCTGGCTCCATTGCCAACAGGGTCTGGAGTGAACCAATGGAACACGTGCTGATTCTGAAAAAGCAGAGCGAGTTATAAATATATTACAAATCTGAGCATCTTTCCTCAACCTCAGTGTCTCACAAACCTCCAACTTTCCTCAACCACTGTGGCTCACAAACCTCCAGCTGTCCTCAACCTCTGTGACTGACCAACCTCCAGCTGTCCTCAACTTGTGTGGCTCACAAATCTCCAGCTTTCCTCAACCTCTGTGGCTCACAAACCTCCAGCTGCAATCATCCTCTGTGGCTCACACATCTCCAGCTGTCCTCATCCTCTGTGGCTCACACATCTCCAGCTCTCCTTAGCCTCTGTGTCTCACCAACCTCCACCTTTCCTCAACCTCTGTGTCTCAAAAAGCTCCACTTTTCCTCAACGTCTGTGGCGTGCGAGCCTCCAGCTGTCCTCAACCTCTGTGGCTCGCAAACCTCCAGCTCTTCTAAACCTCTGTAGCTCATAGACCAGCTGTCCTCAACCTCTCTGGCTCACAAACCTCCAGCTTTCTTCAACCTCTGTGGCTCGCAAACCTCCAGCTTTCTTCAACCTCTGCGGTTCGCAAACCTCCAGCTGTCCTCAACCTCTGTGGCTCATAAACCTCCAGCTGACATCAACCTCTGTGTCTCACAAACCTCCAGCTGTCCTCAACCTCTGTGGCTCACACATCTCCAGCTGTCCTTAACCTCTGTGGCTCGCAAACCTTCCGCTGTCCTCAACCTCTGTGTCTCACAAACCTTCTGCTTTCCTTAACCTCTGTGGCTCAGAAATCTCCAGCTTTCTTAACCTCTGTGTCTTATCATCCTCCAGCTGTCATCAACCTCTGTGGCTCACAAAGATCCACTTTTCCACAACTTCTGTGCTCGAAAACCTCCAGCTGTCCTCAACCTCTGTGGCTCGCAAACCTCCAGTTTCCTCAACCTCTGTTGTTCACAAATCTCCAGCTGTCCTCAACCTCTGTGGCTCACAAATCTCCAGCTCTCTTTAACCTCTGTGTCTCACCAATATCCAGCTGTCCTCAACCACTGTGGCTCACAAACCTCCAGCTGTCCTCAACCTCTGTGACTGACCAACCTCCAGCTGTCCTCAACTTGTGTGGCTCACAAATCTCCAGCTTTCCTCAACCTCTGTGGCTCACAAACCTCCAGCTGCCATCATCCTCTGTGGCTCACACATCTCCAGCTGCCATCATCCTCTGTGGCTCACACATCTCCAGCTGCCATCATCCTCTGTGGCTCACACATCTCCAGCTGTCCTCAACCTCTGTGGCTCGAAAACCTCCAGCTTTCTTCAACCTCTGTGGTTCGCAAACCTCCAGCTGTCCTCAACCTCTGTGTCTCACCAATCTCCAGCTGTCCTCAAGCTCTGTGGTTCGCAAACCTCCAGCTGTCCTCAACCTCTGTGGCTCATAAACCTCCAGCTGATATCAACCTCTGTGGTTCGCAAACTTCCAGCTGTCCTCAACCTCTGTGGCTTATAAACCTTCAGCTGTCCTCAACCTCTGTGTCTCACAAACCTCCAGCTTTCCTCAACCTCTGTGTCTCACAAATCTTCTGCTTTCCTTAACCTCTGTGGCTCAGAAATCTCCAGCTCTCTTAACCTCTGTGTCTTACCATCCTCCAGCTGTCCTCAACCTCGGTGGCTCACAAAGATCCACTTTTCCACAACTTCTGTGGCTCGATAACCTCCAGCTGTCCTCAACCTCTGTTGCTCACAAACCTCCAGCTCACATCAACCTCTGTGGCACACAAATCTCCATCTCTCTTTAACCTCTGTGTCTCACCAATATCCAGCTGTCCTCAACCTCTGTGTCTCACCAACCTCCAGCTCTCTTTAAGCTCTGTGGCTCAGAAACTTCCAGCTCTCAAACTCTATGGCTCAAAAACTCCCAGCTTTCCTTAATCTCTGTGCCTCACAAACCTCCAGGTCTCCTCAACCTCTGTGGCTCACAAAGCTTCACTTTTCCTCAACTTCTGTGGCTCACAAACCTCCAGCTGTCCTCAACCTCTGTGGCTCATAAATCTCCAGCTGTCCTTAACCTCTGTGGTTCGCAAACCTCCTTATTGCCTCAACCTCGGAGGCTCGCCAACCTCCAGCTCTCCATAACCTCTGTGGCTCACAAACCTCCAGCTGTCCTCAACCTCTGTGGCTCATAAATCTCCAGCTGTCCTTAACCTCTGTGATTTGCAAATCTCCTGATTGCCTCAACCTCGGAGGCTCGCCAACCTCCAGCTTTCCTTAACCTCTGTGGCTCGCAAACCTCCAGCTGTCCTCAACCTCTGTGGTTCACAAATCTCTAGCTATCCTCAACCTCTGTGTCTCATCAACCTCCAGCTGTCCTCAACCTCTGTGTCTCACAAATCTCCAGCTCTCTTTAACCTCTGTGTCTCACCATTATCCAGCTATCCTCAACCTCTGTGGTTCACAAACCTCCAGCTGTCCTCAACCTCTGTGGCTCACAAATCTCCAGCTGTCCTCAACCTCTGTGGTTCACAAACCTCCTGCTGTCCTCAACCTCTGTGGCTCACAAACCTCCAGCTGTCCTCAACCTCTGTGGCTCACAAACCTCCAGCTGTCCTCAACCTCTGTGGCTCACAAACCTCCAGCTGTCCTCAACCTCTGTGGTTCACAAACCTCCAGCTGTCCTCAACCTCTGTGGATCAAAAACCTCCAGCTGTCCTCAACCTCTGTGGCTCACAAATCTCCAGCTCTCTTTAACCTCTGTGTCTCACCATTATCCAGCTGTCCTCAACCTCTGTGGCTCACAAACCTCCAGCTTGTGGTGGTGGTGGACGCAGTGGGGGTGGTGGTGGTGGTGGGGGTGGTGATGGTGGTGATGGATAATGGGCGTGGTTATGGTTAAGATTAAGGTTAGTTCTTGGGAAGCTGATCTTAGATCTGTAGCTATTGGTAGTGGGAGTCTGGTGAAAGAAACACAAACAATCTTGAACAAAAGCAAGTGGAACTAAGGAAATGATAAAGGATGTGAACATAGCAGAAATAGGTCTTACTAAGCACAATGAAATGAAACAATGAATGAAATCACAGTATACTAAAGATGATAAATGGCTTGAAAATAGACACAAAAATGAAAAATAATAATGTATGATAGAATGCTTCTTAGTAAACCAAGCATTTAGCTACTACATTATGTGAGGTAGGGTGAGTTGACTTACACTCTTAGAAAAAAGGGTTCTTCGGCTGTCCCCATAGGAGAACCCATTTTGGTTCCAAGTAGAACCCTTTTTGGTACCAGGTAGAACCCTTTTGGGTTCCAGGTAGAACCCTTTTGGGTTCCAGGTAGAACCCTTTTTGGTACCAGGTAGAACCCTTTTGGGTTCTAGGTAGAACTGTCAGTGGAAAGGGTTCTACAAGGAACCCAAAAAGGTTGTACCTTGAATCAAAGCGATTCTACCTGGAACCGAAAAAGGTTCCTCAAATGGTTCTCCTATGGGGACAGCCGAAGAACCATTTTAGGTTCTAGATAGTGCCTTTATTTCTAATATTGTAGACACAGATCTTAGGTCAGTTTCTCATTTCCCCCACTAATGGTTAAGGTTAGTGTCGGGGGAAGAGGAAGCTGATCTTAGATCTATACCTAGGGGAAACTTCACCTACTATGAATTCATACCATCTGCCTTAGGAATAGGAGAATAGTGAAGGTAAGTAGAGGAAAAACGTGATGAGTACCTGTCAGTCTATTCTATAGGAAACAGGTGATATCCCCAGGTGATGAGTACCTGTCAGTCTATTCTATAGGAAACAGGTGTTATCCAGGTGATGAGTACCTGTCAGTCTATTCTATAGGAAACAGGTGTTATCCCCAGGTGATGAGTACCTGTCAGTCTATTCTATAGGAAACAGGTGTTATCCAGGTGATGAGTTCCTGTCAGTCTATTCTATAGGAAACAAGTGTTATCCCCAGGTGATGAGTACCTGTCAGTCTATTCTATAGGAAACAGGTGATATCCCCAGGTGATGAGTACCTGTCAGTCTATTCTATAGGAAACAGGTGTTATCCCCAGGTGATGAGTACCTGTCAGTCTATTCTATAGGAAACAGGTGTTATCCAGGTGATGAGTTCCTGTCAGTCTATTCTATAGGAAACAGGTGTTATCCCCAGGTGATGAGTACCTGTCAGTCTATTCTATAGGAAACAGGTGTTATCTAGGTGATGAGTACCTGTCAGTCTATTCTATAGGAAACAGGTGTTATCCAGGTGATGAGTACCTGTCAGTCTATTCTATAGGAAACAGGTGTTATCCAGGTGATGAGTACCTGTCAGTCTATTCTATAGGAAACAGGTGTTATCCCCAGGTGATGAGTACCTGTCAGTCTATTCTATAGGAACAGGTGTTATCCAGGTGATGAGTACCTGTCAGTCTATTCTATAGGAAACAGGTGTTATCCAGGTGATGAACACCTGTCAGTCTATTCTATAGGAAACAGGTGTTATCCAGGTGATGAGTACCTGTCAGTCTATTCTATAGGAAACAGGTGTTATCCAGGTGATGAACACCTGTCAGTCTATTCTATAGGAAACAGGTGTTATCCAGGTGATGAACACCTGTCAGTCTATTCTATAGGAAACAGGTGTTATCACTGAACTGATGAACACCTGTCAGTCTATTCTATAGGAAACAGGTGTTATCCAGGTGATGAGTACCTGTCAGTCTATTCTATAGGAAACAGGTGTTATCCAGGTGATGAGTACCTGTCAGTCTATTCTATAGGAAACAGGTGTTATCCAGGTGATGAGTACCTGTCAGTCTATTCTATAGGAAACAGGTGTTATCCCCAGGTGATGAGTACCTGTCAGTCTATTCTATAGGAAACAGGTGTTATCCAGGTGATGAGTACCTGTCAGTCTATTCTATAGGAAACAGGTGTTATCCAGGTGATGAACACCTGTCAGTCTATTCTATAGGAAACAGGTGTTATCCAGGTGATGAGTACCTGTCAGTCTATTCTATAGGAAACAGGTGTTATCCAGGTGATGAACACCTGTCAGTCTATTCTATAGGAAACAGGTGTTATCCAGGTGATGAACACCTGTCAGTCTATTCTATAGGAAACAGGTGTTATCACTGAACTGATGAACACCTGTCAGTCTATTCTATAGGAAACAGGTGTTATCCAGGTGATGAGTACCTGTCAGTCTATTCTATAGGAAACAGGTGTTATCCAGGTGATGAGTACCTGTCAGTCTATTCTATAGGAAACAGGTGTTATCCAGGTGATGAGTACCTGTCAGTCTATTCTATAGGAAACAGGTGTTATCACTGAACTGATGAACACCTGTCAGTCTATTCTATAGGAAGCAGGTGTTATCCAGGTGATGAGTACCTGTCAGTCTATTCTATAGGAAACAGGTGTTATCACTGAACTGATGAACACCTGTCAGTCTATTCTATAGGAAACAGGTGTTATCCAGGTGATGAACACCTGTCAGTCTATTCTATAGGAAACAGGTGTTATCCAGGTGATGAGTACCTGTCAGTCTATTCTATAGGAAACAGGTAATATCCCCAGGTGATGAGTACCTGTCAGTCTATTCTATAGGAAACAGGTGTTATCCCCAGCTGAGAACAATAACCCTGAAGCTTGACGATGGCTGTGTAAGAAGTGATGTCAGATGAGACAAAGGAACTCAGTGTGTGTGGGTGTGTGTGAGAGTGTGTGTGTGTGTGTGTGTTTGTGTGTGTGAGAGAGTGTGTGTGTGTGTGTGTGTGTGAGAGAGTGTGTGTGTGTGTGTGTGTGTTTGTGTGTGTGAGAGAGTGTGTGTGTGTGTGTGTGTGTGTGTGTGTGTGAGTGTGAGAGTGTGTGTGTGACAAAGGAGCACAGTTATGTGTAACAACAAGTGTCTGATCAAACCTCACACCTGTCGCGGGTGAGAACACACTATGTGGGTCGAGGTGTGTGTGTCAAGATGTGTGTGAGGTGTAATGTACAATAGGCGAGAGATGATACTGATGACTGTGCCAGGCAGATGTTCACATTAATACAAGGACCTCATGTTGGCGCTGATGAGAGAGGGAACAAGGAGAGGACAGGGCTCACATTCACTTCTCTACCTCCATCTATCCTCTTTTCACTGTGGGCACATCCCACATGGCACCCTAACCCCTATATATTGCACTACTGTTGATACGAGCCCTATGGTGCACTATAACAAATATGGTACCTTTTGGGATCCAGCCACATCTCTCTCTCTCTCTCCCTCTCTTTCTCTCTTTCTCTCTTTCTTTCTCTCTCTCTCGCTCTCTCGCTCTCTCCCTCCCTCCCATCTATCATCTTCTCACTGTGCCAAACGCAGGCATTATCACGTCGTCGTCGGCTCTATTCTCAAGCCTGCACATTTCATTTCTCCATGCAGGATTCATCTCATATATCGGAATAGAAGTGGAGGATGGTGATAAATGTGATACATTGTGTCTGTGTGACTTCAGGATGGTGATAAATGTGATACATTGTGTCTGTGTGACTTCAGGATGGTGATAAATGTGATACATTGTATCTGTGTGACTTCAGGATGGTGATAAATGTGATACATTGTATCTGTGTGACTTCAGGACGGTGATAAATGTGATACATTGTGTCTGTATGACTTCAGGATGGTGATAAATGTGATACATTGTATCTGTGTGACTTCAGGATGGTGATAAATGTGATACATTGTATCTGTGTGACTTCAGGACGGTGATAAATGTGATACATTGTATCTGTGTGACTTCAGGACGGTGATAAATGTGATACATTGTGTCCTTGTGACTTCAAGATGGTGATAAATGTGATACATTGTATCTGTGTGACTTCAGGATGGTGATAAATATGATACATTGTGTCTGTGTGACTTCAGGATGGTGATAAATGTGATACATTGTGTCTGTATGACTTCAGGAAGACATTGATTGCTCCTCAGCTCTGGTACGGTGTCATTAGCAAATTAGCTTCATCTACTCAGACGAGGTAAAGAGACGTACCAATATCTATCTGTCTTGTCTACCGGCCAGACTTATTCAAGAGGTAAAGAGACGTATCAATATCTATCTGTCTTGTCTACCGGCCAGACTTATTCAAGAGGTAAAGAGACGTATCAATATCTATCTGTCTTTTCTACCGGCCAGACTTATTTCAGAGGTAAAGAGACGTATCAATATCTATCTGTCTTTTCTACCGGCCAGACTTATTCAAGAGGTAAAGAGACGTATCAATATCTATCTGTCTTGTCTAGCAGACAGACTTATTCAAGAGGTAAAGAGACGTATCAATATCAATCTGTCTTTTCTACCGGCCAGACTTATTTCAGAGGTAAAGAGACGTATCAATATCTATCTGTCTTTTCTACCGGCCAGACTTATTCAAGAGGTAAAGAGACGTATCAATATCTATCTGTCTTGTCTAGCAGCCAGACTTATTCAAGAGGTAAAGAGATGTATCAATATCTATCTGTCTTGTCTAGCAGCCAGACTTATTCAAGAGGTAAAGAGACATATCAATATCTATCTGTCTTGTCTAGGTAAAGAGACGTATCAATATCTATCTGTCTTGTCTAGCAGCCAGACTTATTCAAGAGGTAAAGAGACGTATCAATATCTATCTGTCTTGTCTAGCAGCCAGACTTATTCAAGAGGTAAAGAGACGTATCAATATCTATCTGTCTTGTCTAGCAGCCAGACTTATTCAAGAGGTAAAGAGACGTATCAATATCTATCTGTCTTGTCTAGCAGCCAGACTTATTCAAGAGGTAAAGAGACGTATCAATATCTATCTGTCTTGTCTAGCAGCCAGACTTATTCAAGAGGTAAAGAGACGTATCAATATCTATCTGTCTTGTCTAGCGGCCAGACTTATTCAAGAGGTAAAGAGACGTATCAATATCTATCTGTCTTTTCTACCGGCCAGACTTATTCAAGAGGTAAAGAGACGTATCAATATCTATCTGTCTTGTCTAGCAGCCAGACTTATTCAAGAGGTAAAGAGACGTATCAATATCTATCTGTCTTGTCTAGCAGCCAGACTTATTCAAGAGGTAAAG
Source organism: Salmo trutta (assembly GCF_901001165.1). Classification (NCBI taxonomy): domain Eukaryota; kingdom Metazoa; phylum Chordata; class Actinopteri; order Salmoniformes; family Salmonidae; genus Salmo; species Salmo trutta. Next base: position 43,787,915 of record NC_042982.1, on the reverse strand, counting down.
AGACGTATCAATATCTATCTGTCTTTTCTAGCAGCCAGACTTATTCAAGAGGTAAAGAGACGTATCAATATCTATCTGTCTTGTCTAGCAGCCAGACTTATTCAAGAGGTAAAGAGACGTATCAATATCTATCTGTCTTGTCTAGCAGCCAGACTTATTCAAGAGGTAAAGAGACGTATCAATATCTATCTGTCTTGTCTAGCAGCCAGACTTATTCAAGAGGTAAAGAGACGTATCAATATCTATCTGTCTTGTCTAGCAGCCAGACTTATTCAAGAGGTAAAGAGACGTATCAATATCTATCTGTCTTGTCTACCGGCCAGACTTATTCAAGAGGTAAAGAGACGTATCAATATCTATCTGTCTTGTCTAGCAGCCAGACTTATTCAAGAGGTAAAGAGACGTATCAATATCTATCTGTCTTGTCTAGCAGCCAGACTTATTCAAGAGGTAAAGAGACGTATCAATATCTATCTGTCTTGTCTAGCAGCCAGACTTATTCAAGAGGTAAAGAGACGTATCAATATCTATCTGTCTTGTCTAGCAGCCAGACTTTTTCAAGAGGTAAAGAGACGTATCAATATCTATCTGTCTTGTCTAGCAGCCAGACTTATTCAAGAGGTAAAGAGACGTATCAATATCTATCTGTCTTGTCTAGCAGCCAGACTTATTCAAGAGGTAAAGAGACGTATCAATATCTATCTGTCTTGTCTAGCAGCCAGACTTATTCAAGAGGTAAAGAGACGTATCAATATCTATCTGTCTTTTCTACCGGCCAGACTTATTCAAGAGGTAAAGAGACGTATCAATATCTATCTGTCTTGTCTAGCAGCCAGACTTATTCAAGAGGTAAAGAGACGTATCAATATCTATCTGTCTTGTCTAGCAGCCAGACTTATTCAAGAGGTAAAGAGACGTATCAATATCTATCTGTCTTGTCTAGCAGCCAGACTTATTCAAGAGGTAAAGAGACGTATCAATATCAATCTGTCTTGTCTAGCAGCCAGACTTATTCAAGAGGTAAAGAGACGTATCAATATCTATCTGTCTTGTCTAGCAGCCAGACTTATTCAAGAGGTAAAGAGACGTATCAATATCTATCTGTCTTGTCTAGCAGCCAGACTTATTCAAGAGGTAAAGAGACGTATCAATATCTATCTGTCTTGTCTAGCAGCCAGACTTATTCAAGAGGTAAAGAGACGTATCAATATCTATCTGTCTTGTCTACCGGCCAGACTTATTCAAGAGGTAAAGAGATGTATCAATATCTATCTGTCTTGTCTAGCAGCCAGACTTATTCAAGAGGTAAAGAGACGTATCAATATCTATCTGTCTTGTCTAGCAGCCAGACTTATTCAAGAGGTAAAGAGACGTATCAATATCTATCTGTCTTGTCTAGCAGCCAGACTTATTCAAGAGGTAAAGAGACGTATCAATATCTATCTGTCTTGTCTAGCAGCCAGACTTATTCAAGAGGTAAAGAGACGTATCAATATCTATCTGTCTTTTCTACCGGCCAGACTTATTCAAGAGGTAAAGAGACGTATCAATATCTATCTGTCTTGTCTAGCAGCCAGACTTATTCAAGAGGTAAAGAGACATATCAATATCTATCTGTCTTGTCTAGCAGCCAGACTTATTCAAGAGGTAAAGAGACGTATCAACATCTAACTGTCTTGTCTAGCAGCCAGACTTTTTCAAGAGGTAAAGAGACGTATCAATATCTATCTGTCTTGTCTAGCAGCCAGACTTATTCAAGAGGTAAAGAGACGTATCAATATCTATCTGTCTTGTCTAGCAGCCAGACTTATTCAAGAGGTAAAGAGACATATCAATATCTATCTGTCTTGTCTAGCAGCCAGACTTATTCAAGAGGTAAAGAGACGTATCAATATCTATCTGTCTTGTCTAGCAGCCAGACTTATTCAAGAGGTAAAGAGACGTATCAATATCTATCTGTCTTGTCTAGCAGCCAGACTTATTCAAGAGGTAAAGAGACGTATCAATATCTATCTGTCTTTTCTACCGGCCAGACTTATTCAAGAGGTAAAGAGACGTATCAATATCTATCTGTCTTGTCTAGCAGCCAGACTTATTCAAGAGGTAAAGAGACGTATCAATATCTATCTGTCTTGTCTAGCAGCCTGACTTATTCAAGAGGTAAAGAGACGTATCAATATCTATCTGTCTTGTCTAGCAGCCAGACTTATTCAAGAGGTAAAGAGACGTATCAATATCTATCTGTCTTGTCTAGCAGCCAGACTTATTCAAGAGGTAAAGAGACGTATCAATATCTATCTGTCTTGTCTAGCAGCCAGACTTATTCAAGAGGTAAAGAGACGTATCAATATCTATCTGTCTTGTCTAGCAGCCAGACTTATTCAAGAGGTAAAGAGACGTATCAATATCTATCTGTCTTGTCTAGCAGCCAGACTTATTCAAGAGGTAAAGAGACGTATCAATATCTATCTGTCTTGTCTACCGGCCAGACTTATTCAAGAGGTAAAGAGACGTATCAATATCTATCTGTCTTGTCTAGCAGCCAGACTTATTCAAGAGGTAAAGAGACGTATCAATATCTATCTGTCTTGTCTAGCAGCCAGACTTATTCAAGAGGTAAAGAGACGTATCAATATCTATCTGTCTTGTCTAGCAGCCAGACTTATTCAAGAGGTAAAGAGACGTATCAATATCTATCTGTCTTGTCTAGCAGCCAGACTTATTCAAGAGGTAAAGAGACGTATCAATATCTATCTGTCTTGTCTAGCAGCCAGACTTATTCAAGAGGTAAAGAGACGTATCAATATCTATCTGTCTTTTCTAGCAGCCAGACTTATTCAAGAGGTAAAGAGACGTATCAATATCTATCTGTCTTGTCTAGCAGCCAGACTTATTCAAGAGGTAAAGAGACGTATCAATATCTATCTGTCTTGTCTAGCAGCCAGACTTATTCAAGAGGTAAAGAGACGTATCAATATCTATCTGTCTTGTCTAGCAGCCAGACTTATTCAAGAGGTAAAGAGACGTATCAATATCTATCTGTCTTTTCTACCGGCCAGACTTATTCAAGAGGTAAAGAGACGTATCAATATCTATCTGTCTTGTCTAGCAGCCAGACTTATTCAAGAGGTAAAGAGACGTATCAATATCTATCTGTCTTGTCTAGCAGCCAGACTTATTCAAGAGGTAAAGTGACGTATCAATATCTATCTGTCTTGTCTAGCAGCCAGACTTATTCAAGAGGTAAAGAGACGTATCAATATCTATCTGTCTTGTCTAGCAGCCAGACTTATTCAAGAGGTAAAGAGACGTATCAATATCTATCTGTCTTGTCTAGCAGCCAGACTTATTCAAGAGGTAAAGAGACGTATCAATATCTATCTGTCTTTTCTACCGGCCAGACTTATTCAAGAGGTAAAGAGACGTATCAATATCTATCTGTCTTGTCTAGCTGCCAGACTTATTCAAGAGGTAAAGAGACGTATCAATATCTATCTGTCTTGTCTAGCAGCCAGACTTATTCAAGAGGTAAAGAGACGTATCAATATCTATCTGTCTTGTCTAGCAGCCAGACTTATTCAAGAGGTAAAGAGACGTATCAATATCTATCTGTCTTTTCTACCGGCCAGACTTATTCAAGAGGAAAAGAGACGTATCAATATCTATCTGTCTTGTCTAGCAGCCAGACTTATTCAAGAGGTAAAGAGACGTATCAATATCTATCTGTCTTGTCTAGCAGCCAGACTTATTCAAGAGGTAAAGAGACGTATCAATATCTATCTGTCTTTTCTAGCAGCCAGACTTATTCAAGAGGTAAAGAGACGCATCAATATCTATCTGTCTTGTCTAGCAGCCAGACTTATTCAAGAGGTAAAGAGACGTATCAATATCTATCTGTCTTGTCTAGCAGCCAGACTTATTCAAGAGGTAAAGAGACGTATCAATATCTATCTGTCTTGTCTAGCAGCCAGACTTATTCAAGAGGTAAAGAGACGTATCAATATCTATCTGTCTTGTCTAGCAGCCAGACTTATTCAAGAGGTAAAGAGACGTATCAATATCTATCTGTCTTTTCTAGCAGCCAGACTTATTCAAGAGGTAAAGAGACGTATCAATATCTATCTTTCTTGTCTAGCAGCCAGACTTATTCAAGAGGTAAAGAGACGTATCAATATCTATCTGTCTTGTCTAGCAGCCAGACTTATTCAAGAGGTAAAGAGACGTATCAATATCTATCTGTCTTGTCTAGCAGCCAGACTTATTCAAGAGGTAAAGAGACGTATCAATATCTATCTGTCTTGTCTAGCAGCCAGACTTATTCAAGAGGTAAAGAGATGTATCAATATCTATCTGTCTTGTCTACCGGCCAGACTTATTCAAGAGGTAAAGAGATGTATCAATATCTATCTGTCTTGCCTAGCAGCCAGACTTATTCAAGAGGTAAAGAGACGTATCAATATCTATCTGTCTTGTCTAGCAGCCAGACTTATTCAAGAGGTAAAGAGACGTATCAATATCTATCTGTCTTGTCTAGCAGCCAGACTTATTCAAGAGGTAAAGAGATGTATCAATATCTATCTGTCTTGTCTACCGGCCAGACTTATTCAAGAGGTAAAGAGATGTATCAATATCTATCTGTCTTGCCTAGCAGCCAGACTTATTCAAGAGGTAAAGAGACGTATCAATATCTATCTGTCTTTTCTACCGGCCAGACTTATTCAAGAGGTAAAGAGATGTATCAATATCTATCTGTCTTGTCTAGCAGACAGACTTATTTCAGAGGTAGAATTATAACTGCTGCTGGTAACGAGACACTTTCTCATGCCTCTTTCACCTGCTCTGCTGTCATCCCTCAGACATAAACATGCGTCCCTAATGGCACCCTATTCGCTATATAGGGCACTACTTTGTATTACTACTACTAAAGGTAAGTGCACTATAAATGGAATAGAGTGCCATTTGGTACACAACCCCTAACAGTGGTGACATCAACCGGTTTAATGGCAGATCTGAGAATATCTCTATGGAGAATCATTTACAATTCACCACATAATCTAGCTAAGAGTACCTTACGTGGGTTTACAGACTCTTTAAGCTTCAGGGCTTCGCTGAAGCTTATTTCAATCCTGTGGTGATTATCCACAACGACCCCCACACCACACCACATTCCCAGAACAACCCAAGACAATAGTATTTTCTACTCTTGATGAAATGATGACACTGTGGTCCAATCTGTTTCAGATGTGACAGTCCGATACAGAGCACTGAGCCTAGTTTGGCATAACTCATCTCCCCTCCAGCTCTCCAGATGAATAGAGACCAACAGACCAACAGACTTACAGACAACAGACTTACAGACAAGAGACAACAGACTTACAGACTTACAGACAACAGACTTACAGACAAGAGAAAACAGACTTACAGACAACAGACTTACAGACAATAGAAAACAGACTTACAGACAACAGACAACAGACTTACAGACTAACAGACTAACAGACTTACAGACGACAGACCTACAGACCAACAGACCAACAGACCAACAGACCTACAGACCTACAGACCAACAGACCTACAGACCTACAGACTAACAGACCAACAGACCAACAGACCAACAGACCAACAGACCAACAGACCAACAGACCAACAGACCAACAGACCAACAGACCAACAGACCAACAGACCAACAGACCAACAGACCAACAGACCAACAGACCAACAGACCAACAGACCAACAGACCAACAGACCTACAGACCTACAGACCTACAGACCAACAGACCAACAGACCTACAGACCAACAGACCAACAGACCAACAGACCAACAGACCAACAGACCAACAGACCAACAGACCAACAGACCAACAGACCAACAGACCAACAGACCAACAGACCAACAGACCAACAGACCAACAGACCAACAGACCAACAGACCAACAGACCAACAGACCAACAGACCAACAGACCAACAGACCTACAGACCAACAGACCAACAGACTAACAGACTAACAGACCAACAGACCAACAGAAGCTGAATAATATGTCATCCTTCCCCTCCCCTGTACTGTGAAATCTTAGTGGACAGAGACTAGTGTCCATCTATCCACAGAGCTACACCCTACTAGTGTGAATAAAGACTAACTGTGACTAGTGTCCATCTATCCACAGAGCTACACCCTACTAGTATGAATAAAGACTAACTGAGGCTAGTGTCCATCTATCCACAGAGCTACACCCTACTAGTATGAATAAAGACTAACTGTGGCTAGTGTCCATCTATCCACAGAGCTACACCCTACTAGTGTGAATAAAGACTAACTGAGACTAGTGTCCATCTATCCACAGAGCTACACCCTACTAGTATGAATAAAGACTAACTGTGACTAGTGTCCATCTATCCACAGAGCTACACCCTACTAGTATGAATAAAGACTAACTGAGGCTAGTGTCCATCTATCCACAGAGCTACACCCTACTAGTATGAATAAAGACTAACTGAGACTAGTGTCCATCTATCCACAGAGCTACACATCCACTTAGGTTGGAGTCATTAAAACTCGTTTTTCAACCACTCCACAAATTTCTTGTTAACAAACTATAGTTTTGGCATGTCGGTTAGGACATCTACTTTGTGCATGACACAAGTCATTTTTCCAACAATTGTTTACAGACAGATTATTTCAATTATCATTCACTGTATCACACTTCCAGTGGGTCAGAAGTTCACATACACTAAGTTGACTGTGCCTTTAAACAGCTTGGAAAATTCCAGAAAATGATGTCATGGCATTAGAAGCTTCTGATAGGCTAATTGATATCATTTGAGTCAATTGGAGGTGTACCTGTGGATGTATTTCAAGGCCTACCTTCAAACTCAGTGCCTCTTTGCTTGACATCATGGGAAAATCAAAAGAAATCAGCCAAGACCTCAGAAGAAAATTGTAGACAAGTCTAGTTCATCCTTGGGAGCAATTTCCAAATGCCTGAAGGTACCACGTTCATCTGTACAAACAATATTACGCAAGTATAAACACCATGGGACCATTTAGCCGCCATACCGCTCAGGAAGGATACGCATTCTGTCTCCTAGAGATGAACGCACTTTGGTGAGAAAAGTGCAAATCAATCCCAGAACAACAGCAAAGGACCTTGTGAAGATGCTGGAGGAAACAGGTACAAAAGTATCTATATCCACAGTAAAACGAGCCCTATATCAACACAACCTGAAAGGCCGCTCAGCAAGGAAGAAGCCACTGCTCCAAAACCGTAATAAAAAAGCCAGACTACGGTTTGCAACTGCACATGGGGACAAAGATTGTACTTTTTGTAGAAATGTCCTCTGGTCTGATGAAACAAAAATAGAACTGTTTGGCCATAATGACCATCGTTATGTTTGGATGAAAAAGAACGAGGCTTGCAAGCCGAAGAACACCATCCCAACCGTGAAGTACGGGGGAGGCAGCATCATGTTGTGAGGGTGCTTTGCTGCAGGAGGGACTGGTGCACTTCACAAAAGAGATGGCAGGAAAATGATGTGGATATATTGAAGCAACATCTCAAGACATCAGCCAGGAAGTTGAAGCTTGGTGCAAATGGGTCTTCCAAATGGACAATGACCCCAAGCATACTTCCAAAGTTGTGGCAAAATGGCTTAAGGACAACAAAGTCAAAGTATTGGAGTGGCCATCACAAAGCCCTGACCTCATCCTATAGACAATTTGTGGGCAGAACTGAAAAAGTGTGTGCGAGCAAGGAGGCCTACAAACCTGACTCAGTTACACCAGCTCTGTCAGGAGGAATGGGCCAAAATTCACCCAACTTATTGTGGGAAGCTTGTGGAAGGCTACCTGCAACGTTTTACCCAAGTTAAACAATTTAAAGGCAATGCTACCAAATACTAATTGAGTGTATGTACACTTCTGACCCACTGGGAATGTGATGAAAGAAATAAAAGCGGAAATAAATCATTCTCTTTACTACTATTCTGACATTTCACATTCTTAAAATAAAGTGGTGATCCTAACTGACCTAAGACAGGTTTTTTTTTACTAGGATTAAATGTCAGGAATTGTGAAAAACTGAGTTTAAATGTATTTGGCTAAGGTGTATGTAAACTTCCGACTTCAACTGTGTCCACAGATCTATACCCTGCTAGTTTGAATAAAGTATATCTTCTCTGAGCCAGGATAAGTCTTTTCTCCCGGAAAAAAAACGTACTCTCATGTGGGATTGTTTGTTGCAAAAACGCATAAATCCTCAACGTCTGTTTCTAATATTCTGACTTCGCCTGTATTTCCTATTTTAGTTTCAACAGCTTTTGACAAATGTTAGCAGCCTCAGTTGCAGTGTGGAGGGGAGGAGATGAGAGGAGAGGTGGAGAGGAGGAGAGGAAAGGAGAGGGGATGAGAAGTAGGAGAGAAGGAGAGGAGAGGAGGAGAGGAGGAGAGGAGGAGAGGAGGAGAGAAGAGGAGAGGAGAGGAGGAGAGGAGGAGAATGGAGAGGAGGAGAGGAGATTAGGAGAGGAGAGGAGGAGAAGAGGAGGAGAATGGAGAGGAGAGGAGGAGAATGTAGAGGAGAGGAGAGGAGAGGAGAGGAGGAAATGAGAGGAAGAGAGGAGTAGGATAGGAGGAGGAGAGGAGGAGAATGGAGAGGAGGAGGAGGAGAGAAGGAGAGGAGAGGAGGAGAGGAGGAGAGGAGGAGAGAAGAGGAGAGGAGAGGAGGAGAGGAGGAGAATGGAGAGGAGGGGAGGAGGAGAGGAGATTAGGAGAGGAGAGGAGGAGAAGAGGAGGAGAATGGAGAGGAGAGGAGGAGAATGTAGAGGAGAGGAGAGGAGAGGAGGAAATGAGAGGAAGAGAGGAGTAGGATAGGAGGAGGAGAGGAGGAGAATGGAGAGGAGGAGAGGAGGAGAGGAGGAGAGGAGAGGAGAGAAGAAGAGGAGAGGAGAGTAGAGGAGGAGTAGGAGTAGGAGAGGAGGAGAGGAGGAGAATGGAGAGGAGGAGAGGAGGAGAGGAGGAGAGGAGATTAGGAGAGGAGAGGAGGAGAAGAGGAGAAGAATGGAGAGGAAAGGAGGAGAATGCAGAGGAGAGGAGAGGAGAGGAAGAAATGAGAGGAAGTGAGGAGAGGAGGAGAGGAGGAGAGGAGGAGAGTAGGAGAGTAGGAGAGGAGGAGAGGAGAGAAGAGGAGAGGAGAGAAGAGGAGAGGAGAGGGCTTAATAATGTGTTATATTCCCTCCAGGCTCCAGATACACTAAGCCATATATGTGCAGACTGGAATGTATCCCAAATGGCAGCCTATTTCCTATATAGTGCACTGCTATTGACCATGTCCAATATTGCTGGCCAAAAGTTATGCGTCCAGTATAGCAAAAAAAATTATATATATAAAAAAATATATATATTATTCCTTTTGCAACGCCCCCAGTGTAGCTCCTATGTAAGACACTCACCATATACAAACAGCACATATTCAGCTCCACTGGTCCCCAGGTAGTTACTGGCCTCACAGCGATACGTGCCGTTGTCTGTCTTGTTGAGGGAGGTGATGGTGAGTTCCCTGCCCTCTACGATCATCCTCTCTACATCAGGAAGCTCCCCTCCATCTTTAGACCACAACACTGGCTCTGGTCTGGTGGAGAAAACACAACACAAGACATCACAACAGACACCACAACATACACCACAACCTAAACAGACACCACAGCAGACACCACAACAGACACCACAACATACACCACAACATACACCTAAACAGACACCACAACATACACCAAAACAGACACCACAACAGTCACTACAACAGACATCACAGCAGACACCACAACATACACCAAAACAGACACCCTAACATACACCTAAACAGACACTACAACAGACAACACAACAGACACCACAGCAGACACCACTGCAGACACCACATCAGACACCACTGCAGACACCACATCAGACACCACATCAGACACCACAACAGGCACCACAACAGACACCATAACAGACACCAGAGCAGACACCACAAAAGACACCAAAACAGACACCGCCACAGACACCACATCAGGCACCACAACATACACCACAACAGACACCACGACAGACACAACAACAGACACCACCGCTACACAGCTGATTGACATAATCAAAGCTTGATGATGAGTTATTATTTGAACCAGCTGTGTAGTTCTAGGGCCAAAAACCAAAATGTGCACCCCTTGGGGAGTTTGGACCTAGTGTCTCAGAGTAGGAGGGTTGATTTAGGATCAGGTCCCCCCCCCGTCCCCCGTCCATGCCATCTTATTCATTGTGATCTGAGACGCTTATTATTACATACGGCCCCAGGGCAACGCCATCAAACTGACAGGGATAGGTGTTTTAATAAGGACAAGAGTTTAATAAGGACAGGTGTTTTAATAAGGATAGGTGTTTTAATAAGGACAGGTTTTTTAATAAGGACAGGAGTTTTAATAAGGACAGGTGTTTTAATAAGGACAGGTGTTTTATGGACAGGTGTTTTAATAAGGACAGGTGTTTTAATAAGGACAGGTGTTTTAATAAGGACAGGTGTATTAATAAGGACATGTGATGTAATAAGGATAGGTGTTTTAATAAGGACAGGTGTTTTAATAAGGACAGGTGTTTTAATAAGTACAGGTGTTGTAAGGACAGGTGTTTTAATAAGGACAGGTGATGTAAGGACAGGTGTTTTAATAAGGACAGGTGTTGTAAGGACAGGTGTTTTAATAAGGACAGGTGTAGTAAGACAGGTGTTGTAAGGACAGGTGTGGTAAGAACAGGTGTTGTAAGGACAGGTGTTGTAAGGACAGGTGTGGTAAGAACAGGTGTTGTAAGGGTATGCTCTGATGAAAGTCTGCTGGGACCGAGAGCTTGACATTCTAAATGACTGACATTTACCCTGTTCTCACTGTCTTTACTATGACTGTCATTCACCCTGTTCTCACTGTCTTTACTATGACTGTCATTCACCCTGTTCTCACTGTCTTTACTATGACTGTCATTCACCCTGTTCTCACTGTCTTTACTATGACTGTCATTCACCCTGTTCTCACTGTCTTTACTATGACTGTCATTCACCCTGTTCTCACTGTCTTTACTATGACTGTCATACACCCTGTTCTCACTGTCTTTACTATGACTGTCATTCACCCTGTTCTCACTGTCTTTACTATGACTGTCATACACCCTGTTCTCACTGTCTTTACTATGACTGTCATTCACCCTGTTCTCACTGTCTTTACTATGACTGTCATTCACCCTGTTCTCACTGTCTTTACTATGACTGTCATTCACCCTGTTCTCACTGTCTTTACTATGACTGTCATTCACCCTGTTCTCACTGTCTTTACTATGACTGTCATTCACCCTGTTCTCACTGTCTTTACTATGACTGTCATTCACCCTGTTCTCACTGTCTTTACTATGACTGTCATTCACCCTGTTCTCACTGTCTTTACTATGACTGTCATTCACCCTGTTCTCACTGTCTTTACTATGACTGTCATTCACCCTGTTCTCACTGTCTTTACTATGACTGTCATTCACCCTGTTCTCACTGTCTTTACTATGACTGTCATTCACCCTGTTCTCACTGTCTTTACTATGACTGTCATTCACCCTGTTCTCACTGTCTTTACTATGACTGTCATTCACCCTGTTCTCACTGTCTTTACTCCCTGTCATTCACCCTGTTCTCACTGTCTTTACTATGACTGTCATTCACCCTGTTCTCACTGTCTTTACTATGACTGTCATTCACCCTGTTCTCACTGTCTTTACTATGACTGTCATTCACCCTGTTCTCACTGTCTTTACTATGACTGTCATTCACCCTGTTCTCACTGTCTTTACTATGACTGTCATTCAGACTGTTTTCACTGTCTTTACTATGACTGTCATTCACCCTGTTCTCACTGTCTTTACTATGACTGTCATACACCCTGTTCTCACTGTCTTTACTATGACTGTCATTCACCCTGTTCTCACTGTCTTTACTATGACTGTCATTCACCCCTGTTCTCACTGTCTTTACTATGACTGTCATTCACCCTGTTCTCACTGTCTTTACTATGACTGTCATTCACCCTGTTCTCACTGTCTTTACTATGACTGTCATTCACCCTGTTCTCACTGTCTTTACTATGACTGTCATTCACCCTGTTCTCACTGTCTTTACTATGACTGTCATTCACCCTGTTCTCACTGTCTTTACTATGACTGTCATTCACCCTGTTCTCACTGTCTTTACTATGACTGTCATTCACCCTGTTCTCACTGTCTTTACTATGACTGTCATTCACCCTGTTCTCACTGTCTTTACTATGACTGTCATTCACCCTGTTCTCACTGTCTTTACTATGACTGTCATTCACCCTGTTCTCACTGTCTTTACTATGACTGTCATTCACCCTGTTCTCACTGTCTTTACTATGACTGTCATTCACCCTGTTCTCACTGTCTTTACTATGACTGTCATTCACCCTGTTCTCACTGTCTTTACTATGACTGTCATTACACCCTGTTCTCACTGTCTTTACTATGACTGTCATTCACCCTGTTCTCACTGTCTTTACTATGACTGTCATTCACCCTGTTCTCACTGTCTTTACTATGACTGTCATTCACCCTGTTCTCACTGTCTTTACTATGACTGTCATTCACCCTGTTCTCACTGTCTTTACTATGACTGTCATTCACCCTGTTCTCACTGTCTTTACTATGACTGTCATTCACCCTGTTCTCACTGTCTTTACTATGACTGTCATTCACCCTGTTCTCACTGTCTTTACTATGACTGTCATTCACCCTGTTCTCACTGTCTTTACTATGACTGTCATTCACCCTGTTCTCACTGTCTTTACTATGACTGTCATTCACCCTGTTCTCACTGTCTTTACTATGACTGTCATTCACCCTGTTCTCACTGTCTTTACTATGACTGTCATTCACCCTGTTCTCACTGTCTTTACTATGACTGTCATTCACCCTGTTCTCACTGTCTTTACTATGACTGTCATTCACCCTGTTCTCACTGTCTTTACTATGACTGTCATTCACCCTGTTCTCACTGTCTTTACTATGACTGTCATTCACCCTGTTCTCACTGTCTTTACTATGACTGTCATTCACCCTGTTCTCACTGTCTTTACTATGACTGTCATTCACCCTGTTCTCACTGTCTTTACTATGACTGTCATTCACCCTGTTCTCACTGTCTTTACTATGACTGTCATTCACCCTGTTCTCACTGTCTTTACTATGACTGTCATTCACCCTGTTCTCACTGTCTTTACTATGACTGTCATTCACCCTGTTCTCACTGTCTTTACTATGACTGTCATACACCCTGTTCTCACTGTCTTTACTATGACTGTCATTCACCCTGTTCTCACTGTCTTTACTATGACTGTCATTCACCCTGTTCTCACTGTCTTTACTATGACTGTCATTCACCCTGTTCTCACTGTCTTTACTATGACTGTCATTCACCCTGTTCTCACTGTCTTTACTATGACTGTCATTCACCCTGTTCTCACTGTCTTTACTATGACTGTCATTCACCCTGTTCTCACTGTCTTTACTATGACTGTCATTCACCCTGTTCTCACTGTCTTTACTATGACTGTCATTCACCCTGTTCTCACTGTCTTTACTATGACTGTCATTCACCCTGTTCTCACTGTCTTTACTATGACTGTCATACACCCTGTTCTCACTGTCTTTACTATGACTGTCATTCACCCTGTTCTCACTGTCTTTACTATGACTGTCATACACCCTGTTCTCACTGTCTTTACTATGACTGTCATTCACCCTGTTCTCACTGTCTTTACTATGACTGTCATTCACCCTGTTCTCACTGTCTTTACTATGACTGTCATTCACCCTGTTCTCACTGTCTTTACTATGACTGTCATTCACCCTGTTCTCACTGTCTTTACTATGACTGTCATTCACCCTGTTCTCACTGTCTTTACTATGACTGTCATTCACCCTGTTCTCACTGTCTTTACTATGACTGTCATTCACCCTGTTCTCACTGTCTTTACTATGACTGTCATACACCCTGTTCTCACTGTCTTTACTATGACTGTCATTCACCCTGTTCTCACTGTCTTTACTATGACTGTCATTCACCCTGTTCTCACTGTCTTTACTCCAGTTCTAGTAAGTTTGACATATAGGAAAAACAAACAAGTGACAGTCCGTGTACAAGGGTTTTTATTCAGGGATTCTTGAATGTCGGGATGAAGGGAAAGATTTTTGGGGGGAATTTTCAAAATATTTTCTATATTATTTATTTTCATGTTGGCTCTATGCCCGGAAATGCAATTGTCCTGAGGAAAGAATTCCAATTTCAAACTCTAAAATGACAAAAACAGGCAATAATTAATATTCACTGAAAAGGGATCTTATGTAGTTTCTTGCAATAGCCCTCTGTTCCTTTAAATAATATTTATCTCAAAACTGTGACTACATCATAAGCAATGCTTATTCATGTCCTCATTGCATTTGTGCAACAATACCACTCATGGTCTGTAAAGTTCTCTACTTTTGATAGATTTAAACAAACAATATTGAAATCACCATAAACCATAAACTGTCAACTCCACATGCCTGATCGAATAATACAGGATATAAATATTGGTTCAAATATGTTTATTTTAATTAAGTTTTAGAGTTATAAAGCAAATGAGGAAAAATAAAAGTACTACTGTGTTTACCACGTAATGTTTTTTGGGGGGATTTTCAAATGAATACTTTTCCATATTTTACAAATGTTTGTACTGAACTTTGATTTTTAGAGGCTTTATGTACTTCCCCAGAATTAGATGAACTTGTGGATAATATTGTAATATCTCTATGTCCAGTTTGAAAGAAATTGCTAACTGGCACTAGCGCAATTGCTAACTAGCATTAAACCCATAGACTTCCAGTCATTGTGCTAATGCTAGTTAGCATTGGCTCGCAAAACTCCCTCTAACTTCCCTCATACTAGACACAGCGACATAAAAATGGTATCCATGAGTTCATCTGTCTCTGGAGAAATTGGCCAAATCCCAAAGTATCCCTTTAAAGTTCCAATGCAGCCATTTAAAAAAAAATCTCAATATCAAATAATTTCTGAGTAACAATTAAGTACCTTACTGTGATTGTTTTCAATTATAATGGTCCAAATAAACATAAAATATTGTCTTAGTAAAGAGCAATTTATCAAGCAGTAATTTTCTTGGACTGTCTGGGAGTGGTCTGAGTGGGGAGGGGAAAACTGAAAACGAGCTGTTATTGGCAGAGAGGTTTGGAACTCTCTTTCTTATTCGTCTTTGTTTTTGACCTTTGAACTATTGGAGTATTTGCTGTGCTAGACGTTAAGGGACAATGTTTGCTTCATAAATGTTGTTTTATGTTCTGAATATAAAAAAACATGCCAAAATGCTAATGAAAATTAACCATGTGACATTATACAACGCTATAAACCTAAACAAAAATAAATGTGGAGATTTGTATTACATAATGTAGTTGAATAATCTAATGTTAGATAGCCCCCTTTTTTTGTTGTTCAATTTTCGCCTAAATGACATACCCAAATCTAACTGCCTGTAGCTCAGGCCCCGAAGACAGGATATGCATTGTCTTGGTACCATTTGAAAGGAAACACTTTGAAGTTTGTGGAAATGTGAATTGAATGTAGGAGAATATAAAACAATAGATCTGGTAGAAGAAAATACAAAGAAAATACCAAACGGGTTTTTCTACCACCATCTTTGAAATGCAAGAGAAAGGTCCCAGTTCTAGCCATCACTCTGTTTGTAATTCCATAGTGTCCACAAGATGGCAGCAGTGTATGTGCAAAGTTTCAGATGGATAACTTGAAGTATGAGTGAACTACAAGACTTTTAGTGTGAAGTCCCCAGCTACATTTGGGCAAATCGTGAAGGAGACATTCACATTCATATTACATTTTTCTGCAAGTATATCGTCAACTCTGTATACTTGGACTTTGATTTAGCTTTCCAAGTATTAGTTGCCATATTATAAGTTCAACATTTGCAAAACAACCAGTTTTCATATCTTCATAACTCTGAATATCGTTATAATTTTTGTCTAAAATGAAAAGGCATGCTGTCGTACAAAGTTAGTAGCTACATTTTACGACATATACATAGTTTCCGTATACTCCCATAAAGCCCAGCTCATTGGCCATCTAGCTAGCTTTGTTTGACCCTGTTTGGTGCTTCTTTGATAAAGATACAGTCATTCAAGTGACGACCGCGACCGTCATCGTCGTGCCATGAAGGCGTTGCTCTCTGACCAAATATGGTGTCCTATAGGATATACTACACCCCTAATGAAATAGTGAAGTCTTGTTACCTTCTAGGATCTCTGAGGAATACATACGAACGTGATTTGACTTGTTGAAACAACGTTTAGGGTGATATTTTCACAGATTCCTTTCTTTGCAAATTGAACGAATGGAAATACAAAATCGATCGTGCATGATATATGGACCTTTTTAGGATATGAAAAAGGATTTTATCTAACAAAACAACACTTTTAGACTGTTATCTCTGGGACCCTTTGTATGATAAATCAGAGCAAGATTTCAGAATGTAAGTACACATTTTACCTTCAGAGGTGAATTTATCAAACCTGTCCCGGTGGAAAAAGTGCTTTGCTGTTAGGAGCTCTCCTCAAACAATAACATGGCATTTTTTTCCGTAGTAATAGCTATTGTTAATTTGACAGTGCAGTTATATTAACAAGAATTTAAGCTTTCAGCCGATATAAGACATTTATATGTACCGACATTTGTTGCTTCTCTAAATCTGCGATGTTGACAAAAGGTGCTGCATGATTTACAACTGTCCCGTTGACGGGACGCCGATCCCTATTAAACACTTGTTGAACAATAAATGTAAAAATGAAATACCTTTTATGGTGTCTGACTGAGTTGACTTAAATTCAGTTAGTTGCATTTTATGATTTAAAAAAAATATATAAATTAGGTTGTTACTTTACATTTGTATTTTTTTCATTTTTTATTTATCCTATATTTAACTGATGGGATAGCTGATACTTTGGTCTGACAAAATATATATTTCAAATGATATTAATCTACATTTTTGATGTGTTTATTTCAACTTTATATTCAAATACTAATAATAATACTTGGGAATGCCAATGTAACAGCCAATTTGTACTCCTATGTCTACTGCCGCTGTAAAAACAAAAATCCTCCCAATCTTCTGTGAGTCCAACTCATTATTTCTGTATGAAGCTAAAGGTCTCTTCCTTCTATTGGGCTGCAATGATTTCTGTCACAGAGAATGCGTTGCAAATGGCATCCTATTCCTTAGTGCACTACTTTTAACCAGGACTCTCTGATCAAATGTAGTGCACAATATAGGGAATAGGGTTCCATTTTGGGAAAAAACCTCTGTGACCTCACAGACACAATTTTTTAAAATTATTTTCGTGAAAAATAGAAACAAGAAAAGTAATTCAATACATTCAAGTGTACAGTTTTAGAAATGTCACTGTGTTTGAGAAACATTATGAATCATGCTGCCTGCAAGGTGGACATGTGTGTGTGTGTGTGTGTGTGTGTGTGTGTGTGTGTGTGTGTATGTGTCTCTCTATAATTACAACACATCAAACCCGTACAGAGAGTGACTAGATTAATTTACATAGTGATGATAAAGGATTTCTCTCTAATTCTGTTGGAGGTATATGTGTAGTTTATTAACATCAATCATTTGGGGTACAGTTTTTTTTACAACTTACAGTGGAGTTGGATTTAGATGTGCAATCTAGTATAAAGCAGGGCTATTATTATTATTATTATTATTATTTACGAATCCTGTTAAAAGTGTTAACGTATTCGGGAAAGTATTCAGACCCCTTTCTCTTTTTCCACATTTTGGTACCTTATTCTGAAAATTGATTAAATTATTTTTTTCCTTCATCAATCTATTCATAATGCCACGTAATGACAAAGGGAAAAGAGATTTTTTTAGAAATTTTAGCAAATGTATTAAAAATAAAAAAACAGAAATGTCTTATTTACATAAGTATTCAGACCCTTTTGCTATGAGACTCGGAATTGAGCTCAGGTGCATCCTGTTTCCATTGATCATCCTTGAGATGTTTCTACAACTTGATTGGAGTCCACCTGTGGTAAATTCAATATGATTGGACATGATTTGAAAAGGCACACACCTGTCTATATAAGGTCCCACAGTTGACAGTGCATGTCAGAGGGGCGGCAGCGTAGCCTAGTGGTTAGAGCGTTGGACTAGTAACCGAAAGGTTGCAAGATTGAATCCCTGAGCTGACAAGGTAAAAATCTGTCGTTCTGCCCCTGAACAAAGCAGTTAACCCACTATTCCTAGGCTGTGTTCTTAACTGACTTGCCTAGTTAAATAAAGGTAAAATAAAAAAGGTCCCGATGAACACAGTGGCCTCCATCATTCTTAAATGGAAGAAGTTTGGGAACCACCAAGACTCTTCCTAGAGCTGGCAGACCCGGCCAAACTGAGCATCAGGGGAGAAGGGCCTTGGTCAGGGAGGTGACCAAGAACCCTATGATCCCTCTGACAGAGTTCCTCTGTGGAGATGGGAGAACATTCCAGAAGGACAACTATCTCTGCTGCAGTCCACCAATCAGGCCTTTATGGTAATGGCCAGACGGAAGCCACTCCTCAGTAAAAGGCACATGACAGCACCTAAAGGACAGACCATGAGAAACAAGATTCTCTGGTCTGATGAAACCAAGATTGAACTCTTTGGCCTGAATGCCAAGTGTCACGTCTGGAGGAAACCAGGCACCTCTCATCACCTGGCCAATACCATCCCTACGGTGAAGCATGGTGGTGGAAGCATCATGCTGTAGGGATGTTTTTCAGCAGCAGTGACTGGGAGACTAGTAAGGATTGAGGGAAAGATGAATGGAGCAAAGCACAGAGAGATCCTTGATGAAAACCTGCTCCAGAGCGCTCAGGACCTCAGACTGGGGTGAAGGTTCACCTTCCAACAGGACAACGACCCTAAGCACACAGCCAAGACAATGCAGGAGTGGCTTCGGGACAAGTCTCTGAATGTCCTTGAGTGGCCCAGCCAGAGCCCGGACTTGAACCCGATCAAACATCTCTGGAGAGACCTGAAAATAGTTGTGCAGCGAAGCTCCCCATCCAACCTGACAGAGCTTGAGAGGATCTGCAAAGAATGTGAGAAACTCTCCAAATACAGGTGTGCCAAGCTTGTAGCGTCATACCCAAGAAGACTCAAGGCTGTAATAACTGCCAAAGGTGCTTCAACAAAGTACTGAGTAAAGTGTCTGAATGCTTATGTAAATGTGATAATTCAGTTTTTTATTTTTTATATATTTTTCTTTGTCATTATTGGGTATTATGTGTAGATTGATGAGAAAAAAACAACAGATTTAGTACATTTTAGAATAAATCTGTAACGTAACAAAATGTGGAAAAAGTGAAGGGGTCTGAATACTTTCCGAATGCTCTGTAAATGACCAACATGTGGAGTAGCCCCCCCCCCCCCCCCCCCCTTTGCTGCTATAACAGCCTCCACTCTTCTGGGAAGGCTTTTCACTAGATGTTGGAATATTGCTGCGGGGACTTGCTTCCATTCAGCCACAAGAGTATTAGTGAGGTCGGGCACTGATGTTGGACGATTTGGCCTGGCTCGCAGTCGGCGTTCCAATTCATCCCAAAGGTGTTCGATGGGGTTGAGGTCAGGGCTCTGTGCACACCAGTCAAGTTCTTCAAACACCGATCTTGACAAACCATTTCTATGTATGGACCTCGCTTTGTGCACGGGGGGCATTGTCATGCTGAAACAGGAAAGGGCCTTCCCCAAAAGTTGGAAGCACAGAATCGTCTAGAATGTCATTGTATGCTGTAGCGTTAAGATTTCCCTTCACTGGAACTAAAGGGCCTTAACCATGAAAAACAGCCCCAGACCATTATTCCTCCTCCACCAAATGTTATACTTGGCACTATGCATTGGGGCAGGTAGCGTGCTCTTGGCATCCGCCAAACCCAGATTTTTCCGTGTTTCCACTGCTCCAGAGCTTTACACCACTCCAGCCATTGCTTGGCATTGCACATGGTGATCTTAGGCTTGTGTGCCGCTGCTCGGCCATGAAAACCCATTTCATTAAGCTCCTGACGAACAGTTATTGTGCTGAAGTTGCCTCCAAAGGCAGTTTGGAACCGACGACAGACGATTTTTATACGTTACGGTTTTCAGCGCTCGGCGGTCCCGTTCTGTGAGTTTGTGTGGCCTACCACTTCGCGGCTGAGCCGTTGTTGCTCCTAGACGTTTCCACTTCACAATAACAGCACTTTGATGGTGCCATGTTGAAAGTCAATGAGCTCTTCAGCAAGGCCATTATACCGCTAATTTTTGTCTATGGAGATTGCATGGCTGTGTGGTCAATTGTATACACCTGTCAGCAACGTGTGTGGCTGAAATAGCCGAATCACCTAATTTGAAAGGGGAGTCCACATACTTTTGTATATATAGTGTAGCTAGTCACATCAGATTACATGTTAAGAGGTCTATCAATAGGATATACTGTCTAAATCCATTATTAAGTGATAGACCATGTACTTACAGTGGGTTCCCTTTAGAGACACACTCCAGTTTAAAGTACTGTCCTTCCTGAGGGATGATCGCGGAGTGGGAGATCTCCACATGGGGGGCGTCTGGGACGAGAGACAAGAGACATTATGAAACATCCTCCATACTAGTGACTGAAACATCCTCCATACTAGTGACTGAAACATCCTGCATACTAGTGACTGAAACATCCTCCATACTAGTGACTGAAACATCCTGCATACTAGTGACTGAAACATCCTCCATACTAGTGACTGAAACATCCTCCATACTAGTGACTGAAACATCCTGCATACTAGTGACTGAAACATCCTCCATACTAGTGACTGAAACATCCTCCATACTAGTGACTGAAACATCCTCCATACTAGATCTGTGGCTGAGTTCATATCCAATGTAATATAAAATGGTAGGATCGTCTGATCCTAGTTATTTTTTTGGATATGTTTCTCAGGTTCCAGAACTCACAGTGAACCTCCAGGACCTCTGTGACCTGGTAAGGGTTGGAAGAAAGAGACACGTGCTCCACACTGCAGGTATAGGCCACCCCATCATCACTCTGATCCACCTGCAGCTGCAGAGTGCTCTTCACTGTGAACGACTTCCCTGTGGCGTTGACCTCTTTAGTGCCTGTTAGATAGAAACACATAGACGTTCTATTACATTCTATTATTCTGTTCAGGAACTCTATTCCATTCTATTATTCTATTCAGGAACTCTATTAATCTATTCAGGAACTCTATTACATTCTATTATTCTAGTCAGGAACTCTATTACATTCTATTATTCTATTCAGGAACTCTATTACATTCTATTACTCTATTCAGGAACTCTATTACATTCTATTACTCTATTCAGGAACTCTATTACATTCTATTATTCTATTCGGGAACTCTATTACATTCTATTATTCTATTCGGGAACTCTATTACATTCTATTATTCTATTCAGGAACTCTATTACATTCTATTACTCTATTCAGGAACTCTATTACATTCTATTACTCTATTCAGGAACTCTATTACATTCTATTACTCTATTCAGGAACTCTATTACATTCTATTATTCTATTCAGGAACTCTATTACATTCTATTATTCTATTCAGGAACTCTATTACATTCTATTATTCTATTCAGGAACTCTATTACATTCTATTATTCTATTCAGGAACTCTATTACATTCTATTATTCTATTCAGGAACTCTATTACATTCTATTATTCTATTCAGGAACTATATTACATTCTATTATTCTATTCAGGAACTCTATTACATTCTATTATTCTATTCAGGAACTCTATTAATCTATTCAGGAACTCTATTACATTCTATTATTCTATTCAGGAACTCTATTACATTCTATTATTCTATTCAGGAACTCTATTATATTCTATTATTCTATTCAGGAACTCTTACATTCTATTACTCTATTCAGGAACTCTATTACATTCTATTACTCTATTCAGGAACTCTATTACATTCTATTATTCTATTCAGGAACTCTATTACATTCTATTATTCTATTCAGGAACTCTATTACATTCTATTATTCTATTCAGGAACTCTATTACATTCTATTATTCTATTCAGGAACTCTATTACATTCTATTATTCTATTCAGGAACTCTATTACATTCTATTATTCTATTCAGGAACTCTATTACTCTATTCAGGAACTCTATTACATTCTATTATTCTATTTAGGAACTCTATTACATTCTATTATTCTATTCAGGAACTATATTACATTCTATTATTCTATTCAGGAACTATATTACATTCTATTATTCTATTCAGGAACTCTATTACATTCTATTATTCTATTCAGGAACTCTATTACATTCTATTATTCTATTCAGGAACTCTATTACATTCTATTATTCTATTCAGGAACTCTATTACATTCTATTATTCTATTCAGGAACTCTATTACATTCTATTATTCTATTCAGTAACTCTATTACATTCTATTATTCTATTCAGGAACTCTATTACATTCTATTATTCTATTCAGGAACTCTATTACATTCTATTATTCTATTCAGGAACTCTATTACATTCTATTATTCTATTCAGGAACAGCGTAGGAGTTAAAAACCTACAGGAGGGTATCTCTCCAGGAACAGGTTCGGAATATAAATGTGGAATCCTCCCCCTCTCCCTCTCATCCCTTTACTGTGAAATCCTCCCCTCTCCTCCATTTGTTTAAGATAATCTTCCCTTTCTCATTCTCCCACTTGTCTCCGAGACCCATTCCATCCCCGAAACTTTTTCTCTTCTTCCCCCAGAAACAAGATTGATTTGTTTTGTATCTTCTATTTTCCTCGGGTCTCTGATGTCTTCTCTGTTTAGATAAGTGGCTCTTAACTTGAAACCTGTATTGAGCCAGGAGTCAGAAAGGAGGCAGGCAGAGTGTTTACGTGTGAGCTAGTGGGTTGGAGCATTGCCCTCTGTCTGTCTGTCTGTCTGTCTGTCTGTCTGTCTGTCTGTCTGTCTGTCTGTCTGTCTGTCTGTCTGTCTGTCTGTCTGTCTGTCTGTCTGTCTGTCTGTCTGTCTGTCTGTCTGTCTGTCTGTCTGTCTGTCTGTCTGTCTGTCTGTCTGTCTGTCTGTCTGTCTGTATCTTGTCAAAGCCTTGTGCCTGTGTGTGCATGCATGAGCGGTAGGATCACCTCTCCAGACGTCTTCAGTTTGCCGCCTCTACGGTTCGTCCAGTTCAACTAGACAATATAACCGACATTGATCCTCACAGATTAAATATGTTGAGGGGGGGAGAAAAATCCGCTATTTCTGTGAGTCTATTTTCATACCATGACATTGTTGTGATCTAATACTATCACGTGCTCAGTTTGTTTGTGCATGGTTCAAAACACTTGACATTCTTACAGCAAACAAATCTCCACTACTATTGAATGTATTCCAATATGGGCCTTAAACGCTTTAATACAGCCTTTTTTCAAGAGGCTGAAGGTTGTAGCTGTACAGTGATGTGCACTCAGGGTAGGCAATAATCCAACAAAAATAGCCTGTTATTGAAAAGCCAAATTAAAAATAAAATGATATATACATTTTCAAATATTTTTTTGTTATCTAATATTTCTTTTCAATGAATCTAGTAGTTTTTAATGCTCAGAATGTACTAAAACTGCTTAAATCCTGAAGAGAGGTGCCATGTCATGCATTGCCTACTTTCCCCATTGTTGAAATCGCATTCAAATCATATTATGTGTCTGTTATTTGGCATAACATGTAGCCCGCTAGCTATTCATTCAATAGTTTAACAAGATAATGTGCTAGGTTAGCTTGTTTGTATAATAAAACTGAGCGTGACTGAGTGTGACTGAGTGTGACTGAGTGTGCTACTTACATTTTTGGATATATTGGTCTTTAAGGCAGCCTATCGGTTGTGGATGGCCACGGATGGCCACGGATGGCCAAAGAAAGCCACTGATAGCCACGGATAGCCAATGATGGCCACAGATGGCCACGAATGGCCACAGACGGCCACGGATGGCCACGGATGGCCACGGATAGCCACGATAGCCACAGATAGCCACGGATGGCCAAAGAAAGCCACGGATAGCCACAGACGGCCACGGATGGCCACGATAGCCACAGATGGCCACGGATGGCCAAAGAAAGCCACGGATAGCCATGGATAGCCACGGATGGCCACAGACGGCCACGAATGGCCACAGACGGCCATGGATAGCCACGATAGCCACAGATAGCCACGGATGGCCACAGACGGCCACGAATGGCCACAGACGGCCACGGATGGCCACGATAGCCACAGATAGTCACGGATGGCCACAGACGGCCACAAATGGCCACAGACGGCCATGGATAGCCACGATAGCCACAGATAGCCACGGATGGCCACAGACGGCCACGAATGGCCACAGACGGCCACGGATGGCCACGATAGCCACAGATAGTCACGGATGGCCACAGACGGCCACGAATGGCCACAGACGGCCACGGATGGCCACGGATAGCCACGATAGCCACAGATAGCCACGGATGGCCACAGATAGCCACGGATGGCCACAGATAGCCACGGATGGCCACAGACGGCCACAGACGGCCACGGTCGTTAGAGTTGAGCTGTGTGATTTTGTTGGATGATGTGAAATATTCCGTCTTTGGAGACTAACACCTGTGCATCACGGCTACATCGGTGCTAAAATGTGGTGAAAATTGTTTCTCAATTTTGGTAATAAGCCTAAGTCACTCTGGCTGTTGGTGCTATCTGGTATATGGTGAACTGGTGCTATCTGGTATATGGTGAACTGGTGCTATCTGGTATATGGTGAACTGGTGCTATCTGGTATATGGTGAACTGGTGCTATCTGGTATATGATGAACTGGTGCTATCTGGTATATGGTGAACTGGTGCTATCTGGTATATGATGAACTGGTGCTATCTGGTATATTTTATGGTGAACTGGTGCTATCTGGTATATGGGGAACTGGTGCTATCTGGTATATGATGAACTGGTGCTATCTGGTATATTTTATGGTGAACTGGTGCTATCTGGTATATGGGGAACTGGTGCTATCTGGTATATGGTGAACTGGTGCTATCTGGTATATGGTGAACTGGTGCTATCTGGTATATGGTAAACTGGGGCTATCTGGTATATGGTGAACTGGTGCTATCTGGTATATGGTGAACTGGTGCTATCTGGTATATGGTGAACTGGTGCTATCTGGTATATGGTGAACTGGTGCTATCTGGTATATGGTGAACTGGTGCTATCTGGTATATGGTGAACTGGTGCTATCTGGTATATGAGGAACTGGTGCTATCTGGTATATGAGGAACTGGTGCTTCATCAAAGTTAATTTGTGAGTAAACCTGGCTTGGATACTAGCCAGTGTCTACCCAGCCACCAACCTCACTGCACGTTTAGCTATGGCATTATATCCATGAAGAGCTGCAATACAGTGACAGACTTCTTTGATTTCTAACTCATCAGACAACCTACTGAGGAAGCATCAGACAACATAAGTCAAAGGCTCTGGTCTCTCTCTCTTTCTCTCTCTCTCTCGTAGAATAGAGGGATCTGATAGGAGATGAGAAAGCCTCCATCACTCTTTCCAGCCTCTCCACTCCTCTCCCCTCTCTGCCCCTATCCCCTCTCTCCCGTCAGATCTCTCTCCCTCTCCCCCACTCTCCTTGCCACTTCCCCCTTTCCCCTCTCTCCCTGTCTCCCCCTCTCCCCCTCTACCCTCTCTCTCCATCAGATCTCTCTCTCCCTCTCTCCCCCTCTCCCCTCTACCTTCTCTCCCGTCAGATCTCTCTCCCTCTCCCCTCTCTCCCCCTCTACCCCTCTCTCCCCATCACATCTATCCCAGCCTCTCCCTTCTCTTCCTCTCTCCCCCCTCTCTCCCTGTCATATCTCTCCCAGCCTCTCCCCTCTCCCCTCTCTCCCCCTCTACCCTCTCTCCCTCTCTACCCTCTCTCCCCGTCACATCTCTCCCAGCCTATCCCACCTCTCCCCTCTCCCCTCTCTCCCGTCACCTCCCTCCCCCTCTACCCTCTCTCCCTGTCACATCTCTCTCCCTCTCTCCCTCTCCGCTCTTTCCCCCTCTCCCCTCTCTCTCTCCCCTCTCTCTCCCTCCATCTCCCCCCTCTCCCCCTCTACCCTCTCTCTCCATCAGATCTCTCTCTCCCTCTCTCCCTCTACCCTCTCTCCCCATCACATCTCTCCCAGCCTCTCCCCTCTCTCCCCCTCTCCCCCCTCTCCCCCTCTACCCTCTCTCTCCATCAGATCTCTCTCTCCCTCTCTCCCTCTCTCTCTCTACCCTCTCTCCCCATCACATCTCTCTCGCTCTCCCCCTCTCTCCTTAACTCTTCCCCCTCTCCTATCTCTCCCCGTCACATCTCTCCCAGCCTCTCCCCTCTCTCCCCCTCTCCCCTCTCTCCCCTCTATCCCTGTCACATCTCTCCCAACATCTCTCCCTCTCCCTCTCCCTGTCACATCTCTCTCCCTCTCCCTCTCTTCCCCTCACTCCCTCTCTAACCTCTCTCTCCATCTCCCCTCTCTTCCCCTCTCCCCTCTCTCTCCCTCTCCCCTCTCTCCCCTCTCTCCCTGTCACATCTCTCTCCCTCTCCCTTCTCTCTCCCTCTCCCCTCTCTTCCCCTCTCTCCCTCTCTAACCTCTCTCTCCATCTCCCCTCTCTCCCCCTCTCCCCTCTCTCTCCCTCTCCCCTCTCTCCCCTCTATCCCCGTCACATCTCTCCCAACATCTCTCCCTCTCCCTCTCCCTGTCACATCTCTCTCCCTCTCCCCTCTCTCCCTGTCACATCTCTCTCCCTCTCCCTTCTCTCTCCCTCTCCCCTCTCTTCCCCTCTCTCCCTCTCTAACCTCTCTCCATCTCCCCTCTCTCCCCCTCTACCCTCTCTCTTCATCAGATCTCTCCCCCTCTACCCTCTCTCTCCGTCACAACTCTCTCCCTCTCCCCTCTATCCGCCTCTCCCCTCTCTCCCCCTCTACCCTCTCTCCCCGTCACATCTCTCCCAGCCTCTCCCCTCTCTCCCCCTCTCTCCCCCTTTACACTCTCTCCCTGTCACATCTCTCCCAACATCTCCCCCTCTCCCTGTCACATCACTCTCTCCCTCTTCCCTCTCTACCCTCTCTCCACATCACATCTCTCTCCCTCTCCCTTCTCTCCACCTCTCCCCTCTCTCCCCCTCTACCCTCTCTCTCCGTCACATCTCTCTCCCTCTCCCTTCTCTCCGCCTCTCCCCTCTCTCCCTGTTACATCTCTCTCCCTCTCCCCATCTCTCCCCTCTCTACCATCTCTCTCCTTCTCCCTCTCTCCCACTCTACCCTTTCTCTCCATCAGATCTCTCTCCCTCTCTCCCCCTCTCCCCTATCTCCCATCAGATCTCTCTCCCCTCTCTCCCCCTCTACCCCTTCTCCCCTCTATCCCCCTGCTACCCTCTCTCCACTCACTCCCCAACTAGCCTGCAGCATCAACACAGCTGTCAGTCTGTGTCCTGAGGTGTCTTGCTGTGCCTGGTATATAGTGCGGCCAGCATCTCAGAGAGCATGGAGCACACAGCCAGGCAGACCTGGGTTCAGAAAAATACTTTATCTGACCTCGATTGAGCTTTCCTGAGAGAAAGAGAGAGTTGAATATGAAGACTGAAGATAACAGAAAGAGGTGTAATGTATTTTAACCTGAGGCCAGAGGAGCAAAGAATCCCTTTACTGTGTAAAAACCAAAGCTGACTCAGTTATCAAATGGCACCCTATGGGTCCTGGTCAAAAGTAGTGCACTATATAGGGAATAGGGTGCCAGTAGTGCACTATATAGGGAATAGGGTGTCATTTGGGATGATGCATTAGTTTACTCCTGAGGTGCTGACTTGTTGCACCCTCGACAACTACTGTGATTATTATTATTTGACCCTGCTGGTCATCTATGAACATTTGAACATCTTGACCATGTGCTGTTATAATCTCCACCCGGCACAGCCAGAAGAGGACTGGCCACCCCTCATAGCCTGATTCCTCTCTAGGTTTCTTCCTAGGTTTTGGCCTTTCTAGGAAGTTTTTCCTAGCCACCGTGCTTCTACACCTGCATTGCTTGCTGTTTGGGGTTTTAGACTGGGTTTCTGTACAGCACTTTGAGATATCAGCTGATGTAAGAAGGGTTTTATAAATACATTTGATTGATTGATTAGATAATTCTCTAAGCTGGATGCAAAGGGCCCAAAAACAACCAGAAAAGCAGTGAGGGCAGTAATTGATCTATTACCTGAGTAAGGTGAGTATGTGTGTGTGTGTGTGTGTGTGTGTGTGTGTGTGTGTGTGTGTGTGTGTGTGTGTGTGTGTGTGTGTGTGTGTGTGTGTGTGTGTGTGTGTGTTCATGCACCTGCATTTGTGTAAAATAATCTATTTCCCTAAACAGACCTCAAAACATTTGACTAAATGCTGTAAATGCATCTGTTGTTTATACATCACAACTAAATAGTAAATAACACAAAGATATACTGGCTGCGTAAACAAATAGACATTTGGAATTGGAACATTTCATATAGATTGTGGGGGAAAGTAAAGCAATAGAGCATAAACGCTTCTGTTTTCTTATTACACCTGCTGTTACCGTAGCAACACTTTGTAGCAATTGACAGCTCACACTAAGGGGTGGCGATCTACCGCTGATCCGCCAATAACAACGCACGCTGCTCCCAGCAACCGACAGACAGACAGACAGACAGACAGACAGACAGACAGACAGACAGACAGACAGACAGACAGACAGACAGACAGACAGACAGACAGACAGACAGACAGACAGACAGACAGACAGAGACAGAAAGACAGACAGAGAGGCAGACAGACAGAGACAGAGAGAGAGAGACAGAAAGAAAGACGGACAGAGTGGCAGACAGAGAGAGAGAGAGAGAGAGACAGACAGAAAGACGGACAGAGAGGCAGACAGACAGAGACAGAGAGAGAGAGAGAGACAGACAGAAAGACGGACAGAGAGGCAGACAGACAGAGAGAGAGAGAGAGAGAGACAGACAGAAAGATGGACAGAGAGGCAGACAGACAGAGACAGAGAGAGAGAGAGAGAGAGACAGAAAAAAAGACGGACAGAGAGGCATATACAGAAAGTGAAACAGACGGACAGACAGATTTTATTGACATGTGTCTACTGTTTTGACACATTCACATAGAAATGTAGTTAGCTACCCACACCGCACTCCTTGTGTGTGTGTGTGTGTGTGTGTGTGTGTGTG
The DNA here is from genome assembly GCF_901001165.1 of Salmo trutta. Taxonomy (NCBI): domain Eukaryota; kingdom Metazoa; phylum Chordata; class Actinopteri; order Salmoniformes; family Salmonidae; genus Salmo; species Salmo trutta. The sequence continues at coordinate 43,758,515 of NC_042982.1, read as the reverse complement.
TGTGTGTGTGTGTGTGTGTGTGTGCATGTGTGCATGTGTGCATGTGCTTCTCAAATACAGCACGTCTAATACTGGATAAAAACGTTTGTGTCAGTGGAGGCTCCTCAGAGGAGGAAGGGGAGAACCATACTCCTCAGTGAATTTCATACATTTTTTTTATCCTTTTTAAATAAAACTATACTAAATACATAATATATATAATCACGTCACCAAATAATTGATTAAAACACACTATTTTATAAATTAGTTCTACAGTAGCCTCAACAGCACTCTGTAGGGTAGCACCATGGTGTAGCCGTATGACAGCTAGCTTCCGTCCTCCTCTAGGTATATTGACTTCAATACAAAACCTAGGAGGCTCATGGTTCTCACCCCCATTCCATAGACTTACACAGTAATTATGACAACTTCCGGAGGATGTCCTCCAACCTATCAGAGCTCTTGCAGCATAAACTGACATGTTGTCCACCCAACCAAAGGATCAGAGAATGAATCTAGTACTGAAAGTACAAGCTACAGCTAGCTAGCACTGCAGTGTATAAAATGTGGTGAGCTGACTCAAAGAGAGAGAAAGAAAACAGTTGAACAGTTTTGAACAAATTAATTTCTTCCTAAATGAAGGAGAAGCAAGAGAAAATTAGAGAGAGAGAGAAATTCTTTTTCAATTTCAGGTCCACTTACTTACCGTTGAAGTCGGAAGTTCACATACACCTTAGCCAAATACATTTAAACTCAGTATTTCACAATTCTTGACATTTAATCCAAGTAAAAAATTGCCTGTCTTAGGTCAGTTAGGATCATCACCTTATTTTAAGAATGTGAAATGTCAGAATAACAGTAGAGATAATGATTTATTTCAGCTTTTATTTCTTTCATCACATTCCCAGTGGGTCAGAAGTTTACATACACTCAATTAGTATTTGGTAGCATTGCCTTTAAATTGTTTAACTTGGGTCAAGCGTATCGGGTAGCCTTCCACAAGCTTCCCACAATAAGTTGGGTGCATTTTGGCCCATTCCTCCTGACAGAGCTGGTGTAACTGAGTCAGGTTTGTAGGCCTCCTTGCTCGCAACAAGCTTTTTCAGTTCTGCCCACAAATCTTCTATAGGATGGAGGTCAGGGCTTTGTGATGGCCACTCCAATATCTTGACTTTGTTGTCCTTAAGCCATTTTCCTCAACTATGGAAGTATGCTTAGGGTCACTGTCCATTTGGAAGACGCATTTGCGACCAAGCTTTAACTTCCTGACTGCTGTCTTGAGATTTTGCTTCAATATATCCACATAATTTTCCTACCTCATGATGCCATCCATTTTGTGAAGTGCACCAGTCCCTCCTGCTGCAACAACATGATGCTGCCTGCCCCGTGCTTCACGGTTGGGATGGTGTTCTTCGGCTTGCAAGCCTCCCTCTTTTTCCTCCAAACATAACGATGGTCATTATGGCCAAACAGTTCTATTTTTGTTTCATCAGACCAGAGGACATTTCTCCAAAAAGTACAATCTTTGTCCCCATGTGCAGTTGCAAACCGTAGTCTGGCTTTTTTTATGGTGGTTTTGGAGCAGTGGCTTCTTCCTTGCTGAGCGGCCTTTCAGGTTATGTCGATATAGGACCCTTTGACTGTGGATATAGATAATTTTGTACCTGTTTCCTGCAGCATCTTCACAAGGTCCTTTGCGGTTGTTCTGGGATTGAAATGCACTTTTCGCACCAAAGTATGTTCATCTCTAGGAGAGAGAACGGGTCTCCTTCCTGAGCGGTATGAGGGCTGCGTGGTAACATGGTGTTAATACTTGTGTACTATTGTTTGTACAGATGAACATGGTACCTTCAGGTGTTTGGAAATTGCTCCCAAGGATGAACCAGACTTGTGGAGGTCTACAATGTTTTCTTCTGAGGTCTTAGCTGATTTCTTTTGATTTTCCCATGATGTCAAGCAAAGAGGTACTGAGTTTTTTTATTTTACCTTTATTTAAGGCAAGTCAGTTAAGAACAAATTCTTATTTTCAATGACGGCCTAGGAACAGTAGCAGGGGCAGAACGACAGATTTTTACCTTGTCAGTTCAGGGATTCGATCATGCAACCTTTTTTCGGTTACTAGTCCAACACTCTAACCACTAGGCTACCTACCTGGCTATAACAGAGGGATGCTATGTTAGCTAGCTGGTTATAACAGAGGGATGCTATGTTAGCTAGCTGGCTATGACTTTCCAACACAACACTGGAACTCTTCCATGTCAAGGTAAAGCTTTTGGTTCTATTACTTCCACCGTTGGACCGCCGGTGTAACTGCTTAGTGAATGTACACTGTAACGTTACTGCGTGATTGTACCCGTTAGTTCTATTAGCGATGGTGACTATGGTGTTACTTTATCTAATATGGTGGCAACAATGTTAAATCAAATCCAACTTTATTTGTCACATGCGCCGAATACAATAGGTGTAGACCTTACCGTGAAAGGCTTACTTACAAACCCTTAACCAACAACGCAGTTCAAGAAGAGTTAAGAAAATATTTACCAAATAAACTAAAGTAAAAAATACTAAAAAGTAACACAATAAGAATAACAATAACGAGGTTATATACAGGGGGTACCGGTACCGAGTCAATGTGCGGCGGCACAGGTTAGAGCTGCGGTAATTTGTACATAGCGGTAAAGTGACTATGCATAGATAATAGACAGCGAGTAGCAGCAGTGTAAAAAAGCAAATGGGGGGGGGGTTCAATGTAAATAGTCCGGTGGCCATTTGATTAGCTGTTCAGGAGTCTTATCGCTTGGGGGTAGAAGCTGTTAAGGAGCCTTTTGGTCCTAGACTTGGCGCTCCGGTACCGCTTGCCGTGCGGTAGCAGAGAAAACAGTCTACGACTGGGGGTGGCTGGGGTCTCTGACAATTTTCTGGGCTTTCCTCTGACACCGCCTAGTATATAGATCCTGGATGGCAGGAAGCTTGGCCCCAGAGATGTACTGGGCCGTACGCACTACCCTCTGTAGCGCCTTAAGTTCAGATGCCAAGCGGTTACCATACCAGGCGTTGATGCAACCAGTCAGGATGCTCTCGCTGGTGCAGCTGTAGAACTTCACTCTCTCCAGTCCTGTGCTTCTCCCCTCTCTCACCCCTTCACTCTCTCCAGTCCTGTGTTTCTCACCCCTTGACTCTCTCCAGTCCTGTATCTCTCACCCCTTCACTCTCTCCAGTCCTGTGTCTCTCACCCCTTCACTCTCTCCAGTCCTGTGTCTCTCACCCCTTCACTCTCTCCAGTCCTGTGTCTCTCACCCCTTCACTCTCTCCAGTCCTGTATCTCTCACCTCTCTCACCCATCACTCTCTCCAGTCCTGTATCTCTCACCCCTTCACTCTCTCCAGTCCTGTGTCTCTCACCCCTTCACTCTCTCAAGTCCTGTATCTCTCACCTCTCTCACCCATCACTCTCTCCAGTCCTGTATCTCTCACCCCTTCACTCTCTCCAGTCCTGTGTCTCTCACCTCTCTCACCCCTTCACTCTCTCCAGTCCTGTGTCTCTCACCCCTTCACTCTCTCCAGTCCTGTATCTCTCACCTCTCTCACCCATCACTCTCTCCAGTCCTGTATCTCTCACCCCTTCACTCTCTCCAGTCCTGTGTCTCTCACCTCTCTCACCCATCACTCTCTCCAGTCCTGTGTCTCTCACCCCTTCACTCTCTCCAGTCCTGTGTCTCTCACCCCTTCACTCTCTCCAGTCCTGTGTTTCTCACCCCTTCACTCTCTCCAGTCCTGTGTCTCTCACCCCTTCACTCTCTCCAGTCCTGTGTCTCTCACCCCTTCACTCTCTCCAGTCCTGTGTCTCTCACCCATCACTCTCTCCAGTCCTGTGTCTCTCACCCCTTCACTCTCTCCAGTCCTGTGTTCCTCACCCCTTCACTCTCTCCAGTCCTGTGTTTCTCACCTCTCTCACCCATCACTCTCTCCAGTCCTGTATCTCTCACCCCTTCACTCTCTCCAGTCCTGTGTCTCTCACCTCTCTCACCCATCACTCTCTCCAGTCCTGTATCTCTCACCCCTTCACTCTCTCCAGTCCTGTATCTCTCACCCCTTCACTCTCTCCAGTCCTGTGTCTCTCACCCATCACTCTCTCCAGTCCTGTGTTTCTCACCCCTTCACTCTCTCCAGTCCTGTGTTTCTCACCCCATCACTCTCTCCAGTCCTGTGTCTCTCACCCCTTCACTCTCTCCAGTCCTGTATCTCTCACCCCTTCACTCTCTCCAGTCCTGTGTTTCTCACCCCTTCACTCTCTCCAGTCCTGTGTCTCTCACCTCTCTCACCCATCACTCTCTCCAGTCCTGTATCTCTCACCCCTTCACTCTCTCCAGTCCTGTGTCTCTCACCTCTCTCACCCATCACTCTCTCCAGTCCTGTGTTTCTCACCCCTTCACTCTCTCCAGTCCTGTGTCTCTCACCCACCACTCTCTCCAGTCCTGTGTTCCTCACCCCTTCACTCTCTCCAGTCCTGTGTTTCTCACCTCTCTCTGACTCTTTGAGGCATCAGACTATATTTGTTCACCACCACAGCTATCCACAGCTTCTCAAATACAGAACATCTAATACTGGATTAAAAAAAAAAATCATTATATCTGTATATAAAATATTACCTGAACCAAGAGGGAGGCTAAACACTATTTAGGTCTCAGGCAGAGTAGAGTCAGGCAGGAGTCCTAATCTGTGTCCCAAATTGAACCCTTTTCCTTATAAAGCACACTTCTTTTTGACCAGTGCCCTGTCAAACGTAGTGCACTACATAGGGAATAGGGTGCTATTTGAGACGCAGACCTAATCTTCACTACACACACTACCTCGTCCTTATTATAACCGGGCTGCGATATCATTTAGAGAAAATAACAGTCGTTCTTTCACACTTCTAATTTCATTTTAGCGCCATGATTCTTCTGGCTCCACAAATTGCTTTTTTCCTTCCTGTTTTCTACCGATAGCTGCATTCTGGGCTGAGGTCTGGCAGGACATGATTAGGTTCCGATTTACAGGCTAAGGCTGTATCCCAAATGGCACACTATTCCATACTGTATAGCCATATGGGCCCTGGTCAAAAGAAGCTCACTACATAGGGAATAGGGTGCCATTTTGGATGTAGAAAAAAATCTGGGTCTCCACGCTATGCTATCTGCCTTCCCCTCTAAACAGCAGGGCCTTGGTTTGGGGCAACAAAGAGCTGATGTAGTGGGTAGGACGTTTCTCATTGTGTCTAGATGGACAAAGAGAGGTAATTGTTCCACATTGCATTATGGACTACTGTATAGTCAGCAATACAACAAGGTTAACATACTAAAACAATGCATATATTGATTAAACAAGCACAATGCTTAATACAATAGGCTTCCAGGTTAATTGAATTACCACTGGAACATTTGCTAAAAATAACCAATATAATATACAATACATATTTTCTTTATAGAAAATGCTAAATCATTGACAATAATAATAATGTGTGTGTATGTGTGTGTGTGTGTGTGTGTGTGTGTGTGTGTGTGTGAAAGCTAGACTTCACATTCTTGCTTCCTCTGTCCTTCCCTCCTCTCCACCATTGTGCTTTGAGAGGGAGGTGAGGAACAAAAGACACAAGGAAGAATGTCAACTGTATTTCCTTCATTCTGTACATCCTCTCTCCTCGCCTACTTCTCAAATCCCATTGGATAAGAAGGTGAGAGGGGAGGGACATCTGACCTTTCATTCAATGGGTTTTGAGAAGGAAATGAGGAGAGAGGAAGGAAGGTATAAAAAACCATTTGACAGTGAAAAACTGAGCTATCATAATACCCATGGCCTGTCCAGAAACAACCCCCAGCCCCTACTGTCCAGAAACAACCCCCAGCCCCTACTGTCCAGAAACAACCCCTAGCTCCTACTGTCCAGAAACAACCCCCAGCCCCTACTGTCCAGAAACAACCCCTAGCCCCTACTGTCCAGAAACAACCCCCAGCCCCTACTGTCCAGAAACAACCCCTAGCCCCTACTGTCCAGAAACAACCCCTAGTCCCTACTGTCCAGAAACAACCCCTAGCCCCTACTGTCCAGAAACAACCCCTAGCCCCTACTGTCCAGAAACAACCCCCAGCCCCTACTGTCCAGAAACAACCCCCAGCCCCTACTGTCCAGAAACAACCCCCAGCCCCTACTGTCCAGAAACAACCCCTAGCCCCTACTGTCCAGAAACAACCCCCTACTGTCCAGAAACAACCCCCAGCCCCTACTGTCCAGAAACAACCCCCAGCCCCTACTGTCCAGAAACAACCCCTAGTCCCTACTGTCCAGAAACAACCCCTAGCCCCTACTGTCCAGAAACAACCCCTAGCCCCTACTGTCCAGAAACAACCCCCAGCCCCTACTGTCCAGAAACAACCCCCAGCCCCTACTGTCCAGAAACAACCCCAAGCCCCTACTGTCCAGAAACAACCCCCAGCCCCTACTGTCCAGAAACAACCCCTAGTCCCTACTGTCCAGAAACAACCCCCAGCCCCTACTGTCCAGAAACAACCCATAGCTCCTACTGTCCAGAAACAACCCCTTACTGTCCAGAAACAACCCCTAGCCCCTACTGTCCAGAAACAACCCCTAGCCCCTACTGTCCAGAAACAACCCCTAGCCCCTACTGTCCAGAAACAACCCCCAGCCCCTACTGTCCAGAAACAACCCCTAGCCCTTACTGTCCAGAAACAACCCCTAGCCCCTACTGTCCAGAAACAACCCCTAGCCCCTACTGTCCAGAAACAACCCCTAGCCCTTACTGTCCAGAAACAACCCCTAGCCCCTACTGTCCAGAAACAACCCCTAGCCCCTACTGTCCAGAAACAACCCCTAGCCCCTACTGTCCAGAACCAACCCCTAGCCCTTACTGTCCAGAAACAACCCCTAGCCCCTACTGTCCAGAAACAACCCCTAATCCCTACTGTCCAGAAACAACCCCTAGTCCCTACTGTCCAGAAACAACCCCCAGCCCCTACTGTCCAGAAACAACCCCTAGCCCCTACTGCCCAGAAACAACCCCTAGCCCCTACTGTCCAGAAACAACCCCCAGCCCCTACTGTCCAGAAACAACCCCTAGTCCCTACTGTCCAGAAACAACCCCTAGCCCCTACTGTCCAGAAACAACCCCCAGCCCCTACTGTCCAGAAACAACCCCCTACTGTCCAGAAACAACCCCCAGCCCCTACTGTCCAGAAACAACCCATAGCCCCTACTGTCCAGAAACAACCCCCAGCCCCTACTGTCCAGAAACAACCCCTAGCCCCTACTGTCCAGAAACAACCCCTAGCCCCTACTGTCCAGAAACAACCCCTAGCCCCTACTGTCCAGAACCAACCCCTAGCCCTTACTGTCCAGAAACAACCCCTAGCCCCTACTGTCCAGAAACAACCCCTAGCCCTTACTGTCCAGAAACAACCCCTAGCCCCTACTGTCCAGAAACAACCCCTAGCCCCTACTGTCCAGAAACAACCCCTAGACCCTACTGTCCAGAAACAACCCCTAGCCCCTACTGTCCAGAAACAACCCCTAGCCCCTACTGTACAGAAACAACCCCTAGCCCCTACTGTCCAGAAACAACCCCTAGACCCTACTGTCCAGAAACAACCCCTAGCCCCTACTGTCCAGAAACAACCCCTAGCCCCTACTGTCCAGAAACAACCCCTAGTCCCTACTGTCCAGAAACAACCCCTAGCCCCTACTGTCCAGAAACAACCCCCAGCCCCTACTGTCCAGAAACAACCCCTTACTGTCCAGAAACAACCCCTAGCCCCTACTGTCCAGAAACAACCCCTAGTCCCTACTGTCCAGAAACAAGCCCTAGCACCTACTGTCCAGAAACAACCCCTAGCCCCTACTGTCCAGAAACAACCCCTAGCCCCTACTGTACAGAAACAACCCCTAGCCCCTACTGTCCAGAAACAACCCCTAGCCCCTACTGTCCAGAAACAACCCCCAGCCCCTACTGTCCAGAAACAACCCCTAGTCCCTACTGTCCAGAAACAACCCCTAGCCCCTACTGTCCAGAAACAACCCCTAGCCCCTACTGTCCAGAAACAACCCCTAGCCCCTACTGTCCAGAAACAACCCCTATCCCCTACTGTCCAGAAACAACCCCTGTCCCTACTGTCCAGAAACAACCCCTAGTCCCTACTGTCCAGAAACAACCCCTAGCCCCTACTGTCCAGAAACAACCCCCAGTCCTTACTGTCCAGAAACAACCCCTAGCCCCTACTGTCCAGAAACAACCCCCTACTGTCCAGAAACAACCCCTAGCCCTTATTGTCCAGAGTCTAGACACTTGTGGAGATCTGAGAGGGATTGATGGGTGGTGACATAGTGAGAGCTCTACCTCACCCTCTAATAGGCTTGTTGGAATTTTGGCAGTATTCCTTTACACCTGACCAATTCTCTCAGATCTCCACCAAGTGACTAGTGGCTAGCGGTTGTTTCTAGACAGGACCCCACAACCCTTTGGTTGTGCTTGAGCCATTGGTTGGATGTTTCACTCCATTGCTATACACACACACACACACACACACAGATTTGCACAGGTGTAACCTGGACACAACTACGACACCCTATCAGGCTGATCAGACCGGTCTGGGTAGCTGGAGACACCCACTACACCCTAATCAGACCGGTCTGGGTAGCGGAGACACCCACAACACCCTATCAGGCTGATCAGACCGGTCTGGGTAGCTGGAGACACCCACGACACCCTATCAGGCTGATCAGACCGGTCTGGGTAGCTGGAGACACCCACTACACCCTATCAGGCTGATCAGACCGGTCTGGGTAGCTGGAGACACCTACTACACCCTATCAGGCTGATCAGACCGGTCTGGGTAGCTGGAGACACCCACTACACCCTATCAGGCTGATCAGACAGGTCTGGGTAGCTGGAGACACCCACGACACCCTATCAGGCTGATCAGACCGGTCTGGGTAGCTGGAGACACCCACTACACCCTATCAGGCTGATCAGACAGGTCTGGGTAGCTGGAGACACCCACTACACCCTATCAGGCTGATCAGACCGGTCTGGGTAGCTGGAGACACCCACTACACCCTATCAGGCTGATCAAACCGGTCTGGGTAGCTGGAGACACCCACTACACCCTATCAGGCTGATCAGACCGGTCTGGGTAGCTGGAGACACCCACGACACCCTATCAGGCTGATCAGACCGGTCTGGGTAGCTGGAGACACCCACTACAGCCTATCAGGCTGATCAGACAGGTCTGGGTAGCTGGAGACCTGCTGGAAACAGTGAAAGGATATATTTACCAATCACACCCTTGCTTTAGATGTGTAACCACTGACTAACTATAGCTAGGGCATATCTCTAGTCGAGCAATAGATACTATTGTTTTAGATCTATTGCATCATTTAATAAGTTTGACCAGTAGCTAGGTAGTTAGGATATATCAGTCAGCTAACCATTTACAGCAACAGCAGTTCATTAATAAGTCAATACACACTAAGTCTTATGCAGACATTTTGAAATGGTACCTTCTCTTGGCACTGTGGCACAGTATGGGAAGCTATTAATCAATTAATGAATAGATAATAGATTCACAGGTTCATAGAATGGAGTTAGAAGGGTGACCTCCTACTTTGATAGAACAGGAAGTGTTGGCTGTGCACTTGACCAGGCATTCCACTTTTAACCCCACCCACATTTGAACGTTGAAATATCAAGTTGTTTTTTGGTTTTGTATGCAAAAACTGAAAGAAAACAAGCCATTTAATTAGGGTTTTTTTCTATTAAAAAATGAATAAACAAGCCATTTTCACGTTCCCGATTGCTCTGTTATAACTCAGAAAACCAACTGTAATGAAACAGCAGGGAGCAAACCTTTTTCAAAAGGTACACAGACCTTAACCTTACCTCAATAATCTTGATTTAATATGGTCCATGAAGTAGGCTAATTATCTTAACCTCCGTAACAACATAGAAACCAAAATGTTCTGTCAATCTTCCAGATCAACATTAATTCCCGCACTGGCTGTTAAATCGCGTGTATCATCACACAAGCTCTTTATTACTTGATTGCAATTCAGAAAATCATTTCCTGAATCAGTTGACGTTGGGCGATAATGTCCCCGCGTAACTAAACAGCTAGACAGCAAACGTGCACCAAATAACTACTATGCATAATTATTGAAGAACACCAATAATGACAGTATAGATTTTTGTTTTATTAATCATATTAAAAAGTGACTCTTTCTGTTTGAAGCATTAGATTTTGTAATCGTATACATTTATTTTGGATACGTTTTCCTATGAAAACTGTTTTCATACAGTAACATATCGTAGAGCGATGCGAAATGTTACGAGGTTACTGCCACGTCCTGACCAGTAAAGGGGTTATTTGTTCTTATAGTTTGGTCAGGACGTGGCAGGGGGTGTTTGGTTTATATGGTTCGGGGTGGTTGTATATGTAGAGGGGTATTTGATTTATATATTCCGTTTTTTTTTTTGGTTATTGTTCTATGTTAGTTTATTTCTATGTTCTGTCTAGGCGTTTGTATTTCTATGTTTTGGTAATGGGGATTGGGGCCTTCAATTGGAGGCAGCTGTCTATCGTTGCCTCTGATTGAAGGTCCGATACTTAGGAGCATGTTTGTTTTGGGAATTGTGGGAGATTGTTTCTTGTTTTGCTGTGTGCCTGACCAGACTGTCTAGTTCGTTTGTTTTTTTTGTATACGTTGTTTGTGTTTCTCCTTCTTCACTAAAATAAAAAAAGATGAGCATACATTTTCCCGCTGCGTTTTGGTCTACACCCTACGACACTCGTTACAGTTACAGTACACTTCCCAGATTGACACACCAAAAAAAAGTCTGACAGCAATATCCAGGAATTTTACAGGATCCAGGCCAATGCGTAATTTCAATTGTTAAATGCTTAGTATATGATATAACAACAAACAGCATTATCATACATTTAGGGAAAGAAAGGTAGTGTTTTATGTCACACGATTTTTGCCAAATCTGTGAAGACTCCATGCATGAGAAAGGGTGGGTTTGAATATGTATGTTCTCCCTTCATATGAATTATATTGAATGTATATCTATGTTCTCCCTTTATATCTTTATGTATTCACATGACAAAAAAAGGCAAATTATGAATCATTACTTTGCTTCAAACAGTTGTCCACTACAATAAATGCTCACTGGTACCCTAGTTTATAGAAAGACCCACTGGTACACTAGTTTATAGTAAGACCCACTGGTACACTAGTTTACAGAAAGACCCACTGGTACACTAGTTTATAGTAAGACCCACTGGTACACTAGTTTATAGTAAGACCCACTGGTACACTAGTTTATAGAAAGACCCACTGGTACACTAGTTTATAGTAAGACCCACTGGTACCCTAGTTTATAGAAAGACCCACTGGTACACCAGTTTACAGAAAGACCCACTGGTACCCTAGTTTATAGTAAGACCCACTGGTACCCTAGTTTATAGAAAGACCCACTGGTACACTAGTTTATAGTAAGACCCACTGGTACACTAGTTTATAGAAAGACCCACTGGTACCCTAGTTTATAGAAAGACCCACTGGTACACCAGTTTACAGAAAGACCCACTGGTACCCTAGTTTATAGTAAGACCCACTGGTACCCTAGTTTATAGAAAGACCCACTGGTACACTAGTTTATAGTAAGACCCACTGGTACACTAGTTTATAGAAAGACCCACTGGTACACTAGTTTACAGAAAGACCCACTGGTACACTAGTTTATAGAAAGACCCACTGGTACACCAGTTTATAGAAAGACCCACTGGTACACTAGTTTATAGAAAGACCCACTGGTACCCTAGTTTATAGAAAGACCCACTGGTACACTAGTTTATAGTAAGACCCACTGGTACACTAGTTTACAGAAAGACCCACTGGTACACTAGTTTATAGTAAGACCCACTGGTACACTAGTTTATAGTAAGACCCACTTGTACACTAGTTTATAGAAAGACCCACTGGTACACTAGTTTATAGTAAGACCCACTTGTACACTAGTTTATAGAAAGACCCACTGGTACACTAGTTTATAGAAAGACCCACTAGTAACCTAATTTATAAAAGGCCCTTATTCAGAATGCTTTTTTTTTTTTAGCACTGGTACTGAGTCTTGTTAGTACGTGTGTTGTTGGACTCAATCTATTACTTTTAGCCCACGATCTAAAGGCAGAGGAAAGAGACAGAGAAGGGGGAGAAAGGGAGGAGAAAGGGGGGAGAAAGGGGGAGAAAGGGGGGAGAAAGAGAGAAGGACAAAGCGTGAGATCAACAGAGAAAGGGTGTGTGTGTGAGAGAGAGAGAGAGACAGAGCAAGGGATAGTGAAAAAGATAGATGATTTTAATTTTGAGACAGACTGGTTGTGATCTGCCAGCTAACTGCTGGCATTTCATGTGGCCTACGTGCGCTGTGAGCTACTTGTTCTGTACGTGCGCGTCATCTAAATCAGAGAGTCTCATACCACAGCCTCCTCCATTAATCACCCAGACACACTGGGCAGACACAGACAGAGACGCAGACGGAGACTTAGACACAACCCACCAGGAACGGCTGCTCCCTGCTACAAATTTTCAATAAAGACCTAGTGTCAGTCCTAAATGGCACCCTATTCACTATTTAGTGTACAACTTTTGACCAGGACCAATAGGACTTAATACGGAATAGGGTGCCATTTCGGAAGCACACTCAGACCCAGACACAACCAGCAGGAACTACTGCGCCTGTTACAAATCTTTCACAAAGACCAAGTGTCACATCGACTCCTCAGAGCCAGCTTGTGACATTAAAGAGACATTAAGACTAAAGTCATGTAAGGATTCTATTCAAATGAAATGAAGAAAAATGTCTCTTCTTGTAACATTGTCAACTCAGCAAAAAAATAAACGTCCTGTAACGCCCTGGCCACAGAGAGGGGTTTTTGTTCTTTATTTTGGTTAGGCCAGGGTGTTACATTGGGTGGGCGTTCTATGTTCCTTTTTCTATGTTTTTGTATTTCTTTGTTTTGGGCCGTGTGTGTGTGGCTCCCAATCAGCCACAGCTGAAGCTCGTTGTTGCTGATTGGGAGTCACACATAAGGAGCATGTTTTTCCTTTGGGTTTTGTGGGTAATTGTTTCTGTTCAGTGTGTTTCCTGTCAGTACTGTTTGGCTGTCGGTTTTCCAGTTTTTTTTGTATAGTGTTCACTTTGTTTGAATTAAATGTCAAGATGAACACTAACTCCGCTGCAACTTGGTCTTCTTCCGACGATGTCCCTTTTTCAGGACCCTGTCTTTCAAAGATAATTCATAAAAATAACTTCACAGATCTTCATTGTAAAGGATTTAAACACTGTTTCCCATGCTTGTTCAATGAACCATAAACAATTAATGAACATGCACCTGTGGAACGGTCATTAAGATACTAACAGCTTACAGACGATAGGCAATTAAGGTCACAGTTATTTACGTTATGAAAACTTAGGACACTAAAGAGGCCTTTCTACTGACTCTGAAAAACCAAAAGAAAGATGCCCAGTGTCCCTGCTCATCTGCGTGAACGTGCCTTAGGCATGCTGCAAGGAGACATGAGGACTACAGATGTGGCTATGGCAATAAATTGCAATGTCCATACTGTGATATGCCTAAGACAGCGCTACAGGGAAACAGGACGGACAGCTGATTGTCCTCGCAGTGGCAGACCACATGTAACAACACCAGCACAGGATCGATACATCCGAACATCACACCTGCAGGACAGATACAGGATGGCAACAACAAACTGCCCGAGTTACACCAGGAACGCACAATCCTTCCATCAGTGCTCAGAAGGTCCGCAATAGGCTGAGAGAGGCTGGACTGAGGGCTTGTAGGCCTGTTGTAAGGCAGGTCCTCACCAGACATCACCGGCAACAACGCCACCTATGAGGACAAACCCACCGTTGCTGGACCAGACAGGACTGGCAAAAAGTGCTCTTCACTGACGAGTCGCGGTTTTGTCTCACCAGGGGTGATGGTCAGATTCACGTTTATCGTCGAAGGAATGAGTGTTACACCGAGGCCTGTACTCTGGAGCGGGATCGATTTGGAGGTGGAGGGTCCGTCATGGTCTGGGGCCGTGTGTCACAGCATCATCGGACTAAGCTTGTTGTCATTGCAGGCAATCTCAACGCTGTGCGTTACAGGGAAGACATCCTCCTCCCTCATGTGGTACCCTTCCTGCAGGCTCATCCTGACATGACCCTCCAGCATGACAATGCCACCAGCCATACTGCTCGTTCTGTGCGTGATTTCCTGCAACACAGGAATGTCAGTGTTCTGTCATGGCCAGCGAAGAGCCCAGATCTCAATCCCATTGAGCACGTCTGGTACCTGTTAGATCGGAGGGTGAGGCTTAGGACCATTCCCCCCAGAAATGTCCGGGAACTTGCAGGTGCCTTGGTGGAAGACTGGGGTAACATCTCACAGCAAGAACTAGCAAATCTGGTGCAGTCCATGAAGAAGAGATGCACTGCAGTACTTAATGCAGCTGGTGGCCACACCAGATACTAACTGTTAGTTTTGATTTTGACCCCCCCTTTGTTCAGGGACACATTATTCCATTCTTGTTATGTTCATACAAATATTTACACATGTTAAGTTTGCTGAAAATAAACGCAGTTGACAGTGAGAGGACATTTCTTTTTTTGCTGAGTTTATATAATGTTTCATTGACTGTGAATGACTGCCACAAGGCTGTGTTTGCCCTTTGAGCTAAAGTCTAGGCATTAAGTCTAAACTTCAGATCTTAGGCAAAGTTACTCATCACGTGAGGATCGTTCACTTTTTTACATTCTACCCTGACCGTGTACTTCCTTGTAACAAACTGCCCAAAACTCTCACTGAACCCTCTCTCTGGATAGGACATAGAGACAAACTCTGTGTGACTTTTCAGCTGCAGCAGAGGTTACCATCCCCCACCTCAGCCTGACTTATTCGTGACCGACCGGCTCGATTCGGTCCTATGTGTTGTAGAAAAATTTGAAATTGTGTTTTTTACATTGGATAAAAATTAGATACTCAGAGACAGAACATGGTATATCATACACTACAGTTGAGGAACAATGGGAAAGTAATTCTGCTTTGAAAGTTGACAACTTTTGAGAAAATGGCCCTTGAATGTTTTGGTACCTACTGGAGAGCTCTTCTTTGTTTACACCCATTCAGCATCGTTCACACCCTCTTAAGCTTTAGCCCCACCCATCTCTTTAGGGATTCATATGTGATTCCATGTGCTAAACAGAGTAAGGTTTTTATAAATATTTTATAATTATTAGATTATTCTTACCCAGGCACACTTCTAAATTGATGGGTCATGTGAAAGAAATGTTATAACTATAAATGTCCTCCAGAAAGTGGAGAGCAGTACAGTAGCAACACTTTTGCAGTTCTTCATGATATCTTTCAAAAAAGCCGAGGTAGAAAGCATTACCTACTACTTCTTCTTCGATGAGGTTTAACAGGGGTTGACATACAATACATGTTGCATTACCGCCACCTACCAGACTGGAGTATAACTCCCTTATATGTTGCTTGAAAATAATAATACAAAACATATATAATTTTTAAAAAATTGATAACCATTGCTATAAATGCTAAACATCCAATCTTACTGAAGTATATATGACTTGTTGTCCTATCCCTCTGTACTGGTACAGATCTACTAGTCACACCACTCCTCTCAGGATCCCTCTCACTTGACCCATCTTCCTCTACTTTCTTCACTACCTCAGCATACGACAACTTCTGCTCTACTCTAACCCTGGAAACCTCAACCTGCCTCTCTCTCACACGGGACATTTCTGATCCCCAGCCCCATGGGTACCCCTTACAATTAACACATACCACTACTTTCCCCAATGCTACACATTCCTTTGTCTCCTCGCCCTTCTGCACACTTCTCACACCTAGGAACCTCCCACCTACACACTGCTGCCACATGCCCATAGGTTTGACACCTGTAACAACTTAATGTATTTGGCACAAAAGCTCATACAGGATAACTTATATATCCTAACATCACTTTGTCGGGCAAAGACTCAACATCAAAACTCAAAAGAACAGACAACGACTCTTCTGTTTCACCACTCACACCACCCTGTCTGCGTCGCACCAAACGACGAGCATCACAAACACCGGGAATCTTCCCCTTCAGTTGGTCAACTTTCACATTTGCCGCTACCCCCAGTAATCACTCCTTTCAATGGCGCCCTTTTCTTGAGAGCAAAACAATTCACATCTCTTGTCCCCCATTAGTTTAACCTCTTATGGCTAGGGGGCAGTATTTTCACGGCTGGATAAAAAACGTACCCGATTTAATCTGATTATTAGTCCTGCCCAGAAACTAGAATATGCATATAATTATTAGCTTTGCATAGAAAACACTCCAAAGTTTCTAAAACTGTTTGAATGGTGTCTGTGAGTATAACAGAACTCATTTGGCAGGCCAAAACCTGAGAAGATTCTGTTCAGGAAGTACCCTGTCTGACCATTTCTTCCCCTTGTTGATTCTCTCTATCTATTACAAGGGATCTCTGCTGTTACGTGACACTTCCCACGTCTCCAATGGGCTCTCAGAGCCCGGGAAAAACCTGAATGACGTAATTCAAAGCCCTGGCTGAAACACACGAGAGCTTTTGCTAAGTGGTCTATCAGCAGACAAAAGGCTTAGGCGCGTGACTGCCCGCCCCCGCCTTTCTGTTTTTCCCTCTATTTACAGACAGGCAGATTCCCGGTCGGAATATTATCGCTTTTCTACGAGATAAATTGCATAAAAATTGATTTTAAACAGCGGTTGACATGCTTCGAAGTACGGTAATGTCACGCCCTAACCAGGTGAACTCTGCTATTTTGGTCAGGGTGTGGCATTTCTATGCTTTATTTTCTATGTTTTGGTTATAGCCTTTCTTTGTGTTTTATTTCTATGTTGGGCTCGGGGGTGATTTCCCAATCAGACAGCTGTCGCTTGTGAAGTCTGATTGGGAATCACATTTAAGTTCCTTTTCCCCCACGATGTTTGTGGGTTGTTGTCTCGTTATTTGAGCACGTAACGTATTGGCAGTTTTTCCTTGATTTTGTGTACATGTTTAATTCTAGTGTGTTAAATAAACATGTATTCGCTCCCAGCTGCGTTTTGGTCCGCTTCCTCGTCTCCCGACGACAATCGTTACAGGTAATGGAATATTTAGACATTTTTTGTCACGTTATGCGCCATGCGCGCGACCGTGATTTACCATTCTGATAGTGTCTAGAACTCACGAACAAATCGTCGCTGATGGAACATAACGATGGATTATTTGGGACCAAACCTACATTTGTTATTGAAGTAGAAGTCCTGGGAGTGCATTCTGACGAAGAACAGGACAGGTAAGACCATTTTTCTTATAGGAAATGTGATTTTCGTGAAGGCTAAACTGGGTGGGTGTCTAAATAGCTAGCCCGTGATGGCTGGGCTATGTACTTAGAATATTGCAAAATGTGCTTCCTCCGAAAAGCTATTTTAAAATCGGACATATCGAGTGCATAGAGGAGTTCTGTATCTATAATTCTTAAAATAATTGTTATGCTTTTTGTGAACGTTTATCGTGAGTAATTTAGTAAATTGTTAGTAAATTCCCCGGAAGTTTGCGGGGGGTATGCTAGTTCTGAACGTCACATGCTAATGTAAAAAGCTGGTTTTTGATATAAATATGAACTTGATTGAACAGACATGCATGTATTGTATAACATAATGTCCTAGGTGTGTCATCTGATGAAGATCATCAAAGGTTAGTGCTGCATTTAGCTGTCTTCTGGGTTTTTGTGACATTATATGCTAGCTTGAAAAATGGGTGTCTGATTATTTCTTGCTGGGTACTCTGCTGACATAATCTAATGTTTTGCTTTCGCTGTAAAGCCTTTTTGAAATCGGACAGTGTGGTTAGATTAACGAGAGTCTTGTCTTTAAATAGCTGTAAAATAGTCATATGTTTGAAAAATGGAAGTTTTCGGATTTTAGAGGAATTTGTATTTCGCGCCACGCCCATCATTGGATATTGGAGCAGACGTTCCGCTAGCGGAACATCTACGGAGCGTCTGCTTCCTCTGACCAGCAGAAACACAATTACCACCAGACCACTTCTGGTTCCCCTCACCGATTCCACAGCACCCGACTCTGTTTTCACCCACCCTGAACCCACAAATGGATCAGCCAAAAGGCAATGGGTACACTTTTCCTCTAAATGTCACTCCTACCGTCACAGAGTCATCTTTATCCTGACCCTCGTGCAAGCCTTGGGATCCGAGAACTTCCCCAACACCTACCGTCTCCGATACTTCACCCTCACTCACTTCCATTTCTCTTCCTGTCTTCGATCCGGTGTACAGCTCACACCTTCTACCATTCTTCTTTAACAAACCATCTCCCTTTTTTTCTGCCATTTTTTAACCGATTCAAGCTCACACTCTCTCTCTCTCTTCGACTTCCTCTGCCTCTCTTTTTCTCTCCATTCCTTATTATAATACTGCACTTCTCCTGACTTCTCCTGACATACATCTTGTTCTTGCCTTCTCAAGGGGACGCCATTTTCCTTCCTCCACACAGACTCCAAATGTGCTGCCATGCACCAAAACTCGAAGCGCATTAACTACACATACTGAGCAGTTCATGTTATAGACAGAAGCATGTTACATGGCAGACCAATCCTAACTCATCTCTTGGCATGTCCAGCTCATTCATCTTACGGCTAGCGGGAAGGTTCCTGTCTTTTTCCGTGGCTAAACCACCTAGGCTCGTAATTTAACATTTGTATAAGTAGTTACATGTGGCATACACGTTTATTATTAAGGCAAATGAAAGTTCACGTTCCAGAAGGCATTTCTGCCGAAAAAAACGCATTTTGATTGAAAAATGCATGTTTACATTCAAATGACTCTCCTGTGAAGTAGTGACGTGCGACATGCGCCTAGTTCCTGAAACGAGGCACATTTTTCCAGTGGCAGAAGCTACTTCATACCTCTGTGTTAGGGACCAGGTTGCCAGAGAATGCAGTCAGCTTACCTGGTCAGCCAATCACAGGCCCTATCAGGTTGGGTAACAGAACCCTATTCCTGACAGTTCTTTAGTTGGACATAGGGGTGCAGAGAGACAACAGATCATAACTCTGCACCACCTCAACACAACTCAACACTAGAACCTTCCTACAAGGAAGAGAACTCGGCACCACCTCAACACAACTCACCACTAGACCCTTCTTACAAGGACAAGAACTAGGCACCACCTCAACACAACTCAACACTAGACCCTTCTTACAAGGACAAGAACTCGGCACCACCTCAACACAACTCAACACTAGTCCCTTCTTACAAGGACCAGAACTTGGCACCACCTCAACACAACTCAACACTAGACCCTTCTTACAAGGACAAGAACTCGGCACCACCTCAACACAACTCACCACTAGACCCTTCCTACAAGGAAGAGAACTCGGCACCACCTCAACACAACTCACCACTAGACCCTTCCTACAAGGAAGAGAACTCGGCACCACCTCAACACAACTCAACACTAGAACCTTCCTACAAGGACAAGAACTCGGCACCACCTCAACTCAACACAACTCAACACTAGACCCTTCTTACAAGGACAAGAACTCGGCACCACCTCAACACAACTCAACACTAAAACCTTCTTACAAGGACAAGAACTCGGCACCACTTCAACACAACTCACCACTAGACCCTTCTTACAAGGACAAGAACTAGGCACCACCTCAACACAACTCAACACTAGACCCTTCTTACAAGGACAAGAACTCGGCACCACCTCAACACAACTCACTACTAGACCCTTCTTACAAGGACCAGAACTCGGCACCACTTCAACACAACTCACTACTAGACCCTTCTTACAAGGACAAGAACTTGGCACCACCTCAACACAACTCAACACTAGACCCTTCTTACAAGGACAAGAACTCGGCACCACCTCAACACAACTCAACACTAGACCCTTCTTACAAGGACAAGAACTCGGCACCACCTCAACACAACTCAACACTAGACCCTTCTTACAAGGACAAGAACTCGACACCACCTCTACAGGTGGTGCAGCCTCCACCCTGGACTTCCTAACCGTGTGTAAGTGTGTGAATGACGATATGAGTGGACTTTGTTGGGGTTGATGTATATATTTCATTTATACTTGTAATAGGCTTAAACAATGTAACTACATGTTTATACATGTCTTTTTCCATGCTAGTATGTTGTTACTTCACGCCTGTGTACAAGCCTTACAACATTATGCGTTGTTTGCCCTCTTGGCAGAGTTATGTGTACTCTTAGCTCTCTGGCCATGAGGAAAAATCTCTCCCATTACCTACAATGGACCAAGATGGTTGCCATTCCGATTGTTTATACACACACCTAAAATGGCCGGTCGATGACGTCCGGGTCAATTCCTAGCCACATCCAAAATGGCCTCATGTTTACATCTTAGCATCCTAGCATGATACCGGTAACCATTAGCCCAGTAGCTGCTAACTGTACTGCACACAGGGTTTAAATAGCTCTCCATACTGGCCTATAGCCTGGAGCCTACTAGCCCTGGCCTACTAGCCTAGCGTGCTAGCCTCTATTGTACGGTATGTACTATTACCCACAGCCTGTGGCCTCTTAGGCTAGCATGTCAGCTTCTTTTGTATTTGTTGTGTACCACGTGAGCTACTAACTGTACCCGGTGTATACTCTATATGCTATGCTAGCTCACCATTACTACTATGTAGCATGCCAGCCTACTAGCATAGCTATTTCTTTAGCTACTACCATTGTGTGCTATATTAGCTTACTACTGTTAGCTGGTATGTGCAATTTCCTGCCACTATTGTATACATTGCTAATGTTTATATTATATGGTATGCTGCTGCCATACAGTCTCTTTAGCCTGCTATTAATGCTGTGTAATACATGTTTTTGTATTTCTCTGCTTTTACTACAGGAAACCAATATCATTTTCACCCAGTCTACTTCCTGCTTGCTGTGTGTATGTGCCTGTCTTGAGTGTGGCAATAAACATGTGTTCTGTACACCTGTCTCCTACTGGTAGTTTCCGTCCTCTTACCGGGACGCTGGGACAGTTAACCCTATAATCTAAAACATCACCTGTATTGGAGATCATCACAGGGTGCCGCTTTTCTACATTCCTTGTTATATTTTTCCCGTACCCTGTACATCCGTGCTGTTACATTCTGCCCAAAATCTGTTACTTCCTTGTTGTTACATTCTGCCCATACCTGTTACTTCCTTGTTGTTACATTCTGCCCATACCTGTTACTTCCTTGTTGTTACATTCTGCCCAAAATCTGTTACTTCCTTGTTGTTACATTCTGCCCAAAATCTGTTACTTCCTTGTTGTTACATTTTGCCCATACCTGTTACTTCCTTGTTGTTACATTCTGCCCATACCTGTTACTTCCTTGTTGTTACATTCTGCCCAAAATCTGTTACTTCCTTGTTGTTACATTCTGCCCATACCTGTTACTTCCTTGTTGTTACATTCTGCCCATACCTGTTACTTCCTTGTTGTTACATTCTGCCCAAAATCTGTTACTTCCTTGTTGTTACATTCTGCCCATACCTGTTACTTCCTTGTTGTTACATTCTGCCCATACCTGTTACTTCCTTGTTGTTACATTCTGCCCATACCTGTTACTTCCTTGTTGTTACATTCTGCCCATACCTGTTACTTCCTTGTTGTTACATTCTGCCCATACCTGTTACTTCCTTGTTGTTACATTCTACCCATACCTGTTACTTCCTTGTTGTTACATTCTGCCCATACCTGTTACTTCCTTGTTGTTACATTCTGCCCATACCTGTTACTTCCTTGTTGTTACATTCTACCCATACCTGTTACTTCCTTCTTGTTACATTCTGCCCATACCTGTTACTTCCTTGTCGTTTCTGAACCAGCGGATGTGCGCTGCAGGCTTGCTGCCAGATGTGGTGCAGATCAGAGTGATCTCATCTCCCTCCATGGCTGGCTTAGTGAACCCAGTGATCTCTGGTCGCTCTGGGACTCCTGCAGGACAACAACAATTCATAACAACACCGAAATCATCAACAACAACAAAAACACCCAGTCAACAAGAAATGCATTATCATAACAACACGTTAGGTTAGCCATAGAAAACCCTTTCATGTCATTACAAATACTGTCCTTTTAATAACCTCAATCGACATTCATTCTTGATGTGTAGTGAGATGCCTTCTTGCCTAAAACAATCAATATGCTTCCGTCAACCTTTAAGGGATCATTTAACAGTCCAACCAATTAAACGACGACTGCTGTCTGAGTTAGGAGCATTAGCGCTGTGTAATTGTCAGTCCTAAGGTGTGTAGAGATCCAAACTGAACCCAAATCCCTACATTAAGTCTCTCACACTCACTCACACGGGCATGCGCACACGCACGCACGCGCGCGCACACACACACACACGCACGCACGCACACTCACCCAGTACGGTGAGGAAGGCCTTGGTGGTCTTGACAGGCATGGTGAACAGGGAGCATGTGTACTGGCCCTCGTCTGATAGGCTGATGTCACTGATGCTGATGGTAAGCTCCGCCCACGATGCCCGAACCAGCTCGATCCGGTTGTCCCTCAGAGCTGGGGGACACACAGTGAACACATAGTAAACACACACACACACAGAGCTGGGGGACACACAGTGAACACATAGTAAACACACACACACACAGAGCTGGGGGACACACAGTGAACACATAGTAAATACACACACACAGAGCTGGGGAACACACAGGAAGGACCATCAGACACACAGAGCTGGGGGACACAAAGGAAGGACCATCACACACACAGAGCTGGGGGACACACAGGAAGGACCATCACACACACAGAGCTGGGGGACACACAGGAAGGACCATCACACACACATTAATAGGATCCAATATAGTTCACATTCCTTCAGATGAGAGTAGTTTGTCTCTACTCTGTAGCTAGAGGTCCATAGACTCTGGTCAAAAGTACATTTACATTTTACATTTAAGTCATTTAGCAGACGCTCTTATCCAGAGCGACTTACAAATTGGTGCATTCACCTTATTGGGAATAGGGTGCCGTTTGAAACATAGCCATATGTTAGATGGGAGTGTCTGTGTGTATGGCTAGACGGGAGTGTCTGTGTGTATGGCTAGACGGGAGTGTCTGTAGATAGGGTTAAAACGAAGTGTATAGAGGCAGGGCTACAGGATGTGTCTGAAAAGAGGGACGACTGTGCCTTGGCGAGGCAGGATTAAGAATGTATAATTTATTAAACGAAGAGGCCTCTCCCTGTGCTCTCCTGTGGCTGGCTGGCTGTAACAGCAGGTACTACCGCTGAGTGAGAAACACTGGTTGTGCTCTGCTGTGTCAGATGACCTACCTGAGAAAGGTGTGTGTGTGTGTGTGTGTGTGTGTGTGTGTGTGTGTGTGTGTGTGTGTGTGTGTGTGTGTGTGTGTGTGTGTGTGTGTGTGTGTGTGTGTGTGTGTGTGTGTGTGTGTGTGTGTGTGTGTGTGTGTGTGTGTGTGTGTGTGTTGCGAGTGTGAGTGTGTGCGTCCATGTGTCTGAAATGCTGTGCGAGCGATGACAGGTTTGAGATGACCTTTCTGTTAGCAGCATGATGCTACATCAGCTACATCAGCTTCAAAAGAGACCAGTCACACCTCAGTGAAGGTATCGCCACAGACCAGTCACACCTCAGTGAAGGCATCACCCACAGACCAGTCACACCTCAGTGAAGGTATCACCCACAGACCAGTCACACCTCAGTGAAGGTATCACCCACAGACCAGTCACACCTCAGTGAAGGTATCACCCACAGACCAGTCACACCTCAGTGAAGGTATCACCCACAGACCAGTCACACCTCAGTGAAGGTATCACCACAGACCAGTCACACTTCAGTGAAGGTATCGCCACAGACCAGTCACACATCAGTGAAGGAATCACCACAGACCAGTCACACCTCAGTGAAGGTATCACCCACAGACCAGTCACACCTCAGTGAAGGTATCGCCACAGACCAGTCACACCTCAGTGAAGGTATCGCCACAGACCAGTCACACCTCAGTGAAGGTATCACCACAGACCAGTCACACCTCAGTGAAGGTATCACCCACAGACCAGTCACACCTCAGTGAAGGTATCGCCACAGACCAGTCACACCTCAGTGAAGGTATCGCCACAGACCAGTCACACCTCAGTGAAGGTATCACCCACAGACCAGTCACACCTCAGTGAAGGTATCACCACAGACCAGTCACACCTCAGTGAAGGTATCGCCACAGACCAGTCACACCTCAGTGAAGGTATCACCACAGACCAGTCACACCTCAGTGAAGGTATCACCACAGACCAGTCACACCTCAGTGAAGGTATCACCACAGACCAGTCACACCTCAGTGAAGGTATCACCACAGACCAGTCACACCTCAGTGAAGGTATCACCCACAGACCAGTCACACCTCAGTGAAGGTATCACCCACAGACCAGTCACACCTCAGTGAAGGTATCACCACAGACCAGTCACACCTCAGTGAAGGTATCACCCACAGACCAGTCACACCTCAGTGAAGGTATCACCCACAGACCAGTCACACCTCAGTGAAGGTATCACCCACAGACCAGTCACACCTCAGTGAACAACAAGACAAATTGTCTCACTACTCTCTCTATAGCCACATCATTGAAACATCACATCAAACCCGAAACTTTGTTTTTTTACTTGACATGGATAAGATATTCAGATACACCACTGACTTGCATAATAAGTTAATTAATTCTGTAGTGCATTTGGTATTACTGTATATCTTTGCATTTATGCATTAAATATGCTGAATAACTTTCTTCATTGTGACTTTTTTTTCACCAGTTAAAGTTGAGACTTTATTGGTCAAAGTCAAATTCACCAAATGAGCCTAATTTGGTGGTCACCTATTCTGTCTAGATGACCTTTACAGTGGAGAACCAAGGCTATATGGTGGGCATCTAACCCAAGGTTTCCCAAACTCGGGTCCTAGGCCTCTCCTGGGTGCAAGTTTTTTGTTTTATTTTACCTTTATTTAACTAGGCAAGTCAGTTAAGAACAAATTTTTTATTTCACAATGACGGCCTAGGAACAGTGGGTTAAATGCCTTGTTCAGGGGACAGAACAATAGATTTTTACCTTGTCAGCTCAGGGATTTGATCTTGCAACCTTTCGGTTACTAGTCCAATGCTCTAACCACTAGGCTACGCTGCCGTATCACGACACAGTTGATTAAAAATTATCAACTCATCATCAAGCTTTGATTATTTAAATCAGCTGTGTAGCGCTAGGACAAAAAACCCAAAATGTGTACCCAGGGGTGGGGGGGGGCGTCCTACTGTAGCCTCTGGTAGCAGTTGAAGTAATTGCTTTGTATCGTTAGTTTGATCGTTTGACAATCATGATCTTTTAATCACACAGGACAAATGAGGAGGTTATGAAGACATTAAAGGTCCTAATGATTCACCATTATTCATATCGGACAAAGGTTGTTTCAGTTGCTTAATTGAAAATACCGCTAGAATAACACTGAACATCTAAGAAAGCGATTACAAGTTCCTCGTTAACAACACTTTGTCGTCTCCCAGTTACTCACAATCATTATTAATTTGAACACAGAGGCAGACCAAGGCTAATTGTAGGGCATGTGAGGCCGCTGAGGGGAAGGAGGCACGTAATAATGTTTGGATCGGAGCAAATGGAATGGCGTCAAACACTTGGAAATCATGTGTTTAGATGAATTGGATACAGTTCCACTGATTCCACTCCAGCCATTTACCATGAGCCCGTCCTCCCCAATTAAGGTGCCACCAACCTCCTGTGTTACAGCTTAACAGCCAGAGAGAAGAAGAAAACACCTACGGCTTTAATCAGCCAGAGAGAAGAAGAAAACACCTACATCTTTAATCAGGCAGAGAGAAGAAGAGAACAACTACAGCTTTAATCAGCCAGAGAGAAGAAGAGAACAACTACAGCTTTAATCAGCCAGAGAGAAGAAGAAAACAACTACAGCTTTAATCAGCCAGAGAGAAGAAGAGAACAACTACAGCTTTAATCAGCCAGAGAGAAGAAGAAAACAACTACAGCTTTAATCAGCCAGAGAGAAGAAGAAAACAACTACAGCTTTAATCAGCCAGAGAGAAGAAGAAAACAACTACAGCTTTAATCAGCCAGAGAGAAGAAGAAAACAACTACAGCTTTAATCAGCCAGAGAGAAGAAGAAAACAACAACATCTTTAATCTGCCAGTCTTTGAGGTTTAAAACAAACATCATGGTGAAATGCATCCTAGGAAACAAAGCATCCTGGATTTGTCTTTGTAGCAGAGCTTCCTATGTATGTGTGTGTGTGTGTATGTGCCCAGAGGCATCTGAGAACAGCCCGTCTTTGGTGGAGGGATACATAGGAGAGAAGAGAGGTGCTGGGGTCTTGATCTTGGTGTAGGGATACATATGAGATGAGAGAGGTTCTGGGGTATAAGATAACACTGTTCAGGGCCTCTGAGATACAGAGCAGAGAAATAGTATTGGAGGATATCAGAGTTGGACAAGATGACACAAGATGACACACTTCCTCTGGCTCATCTCCTTCTGTCTCCCTGACACACAGAGAGATGGGTAGTCTCCTTCTGTCTCCCTGACACACAGAGAGAGATGAGTAGTCTCCTTCTGTCTCCCTGACACACAGAGAGAGATGAGTAGTCTCCTTCTGTCTCCCTGACACACAGAGAGATGAGTAGTCTCCTTCTGTCTCCCTGACACACAGAGAGAGATGAGTAGTCTCCTTCTGTCTCCCTGACACAGAGAGAGAGAGATGAGTAGTCTCCTTCTGTCTCCCTGACACACAGAGAGAGATGAGTCTCCTTCTGTCTCCCTGACACACAGAGAGAGATGAGTAGTCTCCTTCTGTCTCCCTGACACACAGAGAGAGATGAGTAGTCATCTTCTGTCTCCCTGACACACAGAGAGAGATGATGGGGGAGGAAGGAAGGAAGAAGGGAGAAACAGGGGGAGGCACAGCGGGGAGGCACAGCGGGGAGGCAGAGGGGGGAGGCTATTGACAGATTGATGTGCTGAGATTTGAATAACCCAAAGACAATCCTTATCTATGACTGACTCTGCAGAGATCCAGGGCCACTGGTCAGGGGAGCTCCCTCAATGCTCCCTCTATCCTTCCTACCATCTCTCTCCCCTCTCCCCCTCCCTCTCTCCCCTCTCCCCCTCCCTCTCTCCCCTCTCCCCCGACTCACTCTACACAGGGCCAGGGAAGCTCCCTCCCTCCCTCCCTCCCTCCCTCCCTCCTCCTCCTACTCACTCTACACAGGGCCAGGGAGGGCTCCCTCTTCCTTCCTCCCTCCTCCCTCCCTCCCCCTCTATTCTTCCTCCCTCCTCCTCCCTCCGTCCTCCCTCTCTCATCCCAGCATCGAACCCAACCCCACCCCTGCCAGGTGCCCAGTATGCTGAACAGATCCGTCACAATCACCCCCAAATTCGAGCGGCTGACAAAGCTCTTTTCTCGGTGCTTTAGGAAATCAATGTGATGTAAAGGTCCATTTCCCCCCCTCAGCTGTAGATAGCTTCAGTGTTTGTTCATTCTGCTTAGCGCACAGCATAAATCTGCACCCTGACCTTGTCTGATGGGGCCTCACCAAGGTTGGTTTAGATCAGTTACTCTGACACCCTGTCTCCCCCAGGACCCAGAATCCTTTCACCACATCCTCTCACATCCTCTCACCACTGTGGCCTGTGATACAGAATCATGTTTGCCTTGTTTCCCTGACGGACCCTTAGTCGCTCGCAACTACAGAACATGTCAGTCCCTCACAACGTTGACATCAGAGAAGTGAGTATCAACAAGCACAGTTCAAGACTAGAGACTCGGGTTTGTTTTACTTTAACAACAAACTACCTAGTTAACTAATACAATTTATAAAAGTTTTCCTATTCATATCTGGATCCTGCGACGCAGTTAGCCGTTAACACTGGGCCCACTGATATATGTCCCAGGATCCTTTGCTCAAACAAGGTGGTACTACATCGGCGAAACAGCTAGCCTAGCTGCTAGCTATCAAGCTAGACAACCTGGTCTACTATCGCTGGATACCAAGCACGCTAACCGGTTAGCCCTTGTGGCTAGGACCTTACTTCTATTCGTCCCCGGGGTTTAGGACTACCGATTTCCAGAGTTTTATACTGCCGGAGTCTCTCTCATTGTCCTACTATTAGTACTATCATGCCTCCGAAAAAAAGAGGAGGATCACATCTCTGCTGGGTAGGTACGTGAACTCTTGGAGAAGCAGAAAAGGTTTCTATTACGGAAATTATACTTCAGCAGGAAGTCTACCAACAAACGGCTGGACGACTTGAATAAAGATGTAAAAGACATTAAAACAAGCCAGAAGGATGTGGATGTATTGAAGACCACACAGGAAATACTTTCCATAAACTGTTCCTCTACGCGGAATGAAATCACCACAGTCAGGGAGGGCCTCCAGAATATGTCTGGGAAGGCTTGTTACCTGGATTGACAACTGAGGAGATTTTTCCATCCAGGTAAACTCAAATGTTACGAGGTCCTTAAAGATCCTATGGCACTTATCGTAAGAGTAGGGGTGTTAACCCCCTGGTGTCCTGGCTAAATTCTCAATCTGGCCCTCATACCATCACGGCCACTTAATCATCCCCAAGCTTACAATTGGCTCATTCATCCCCCTCCTCTCCCCTGTAACTATTCCCCAGGTCGTTGCTGTAAATGAGAACGTGTTCTCAGTGAACTTACCTGGTAAAATAATGGTAAAATAATGGTAAAATAAAATAAAAAATAATTCTGCAGCTCTATGCTGGATAGAAAGCTATCTACATTTTTTCTTTAATGGTAGCTTTTCAAACAGTAAAGATATACACTGTGGTGTTCCTCAAGGAAGCTGCCTAGGCCCACTTCTCTACTCTATATTTACTAATGATTTACCTTCAGTAATGAACAAAGCAAGAGTGGTCATGTATGCTGATGACTCTACAATGTATAGCGCAGCATTAGAATGTATTGAGCTAACAGATGAACTGAGCACTGAACTAAGAATGGTGTCTGAGTGGGTCGATATGAAGAAATTGGTGTTGAACATTTCCAAAACTAAATGTATTGGATTTGGTTCTAGATATATGCTTGCTGATGACCCCCAATTGAATGTGTCGATGAATAGAACACATGTAGAGAAAGTGAAAAAAAAAAAATCTACTAGGCATCATGTTGGAAGCAGCTTTATCATGGTCAGAACACATAGATCATATTGTTATTATTAAGATGGGTGAGGGAATTACTGTTACAAGAAAATGTTCAGAGTATGTAACATCTAGCACTCTGAATCAGGTGATTCAATCCCTGGTCCTTTCACACTTAGAGTACTATCCAGTTATATGGTCAATCACTGGTCCTATCACAGCACTGTTAGCACAGCTACCGTTAGCTGCACTGTTAGCACAGCCACTGTTAGCACAGCCACCGTTAGCACAGCCAACACTGTTAGCACAGCCACCGTTAGCTGCACTGTTAGCACAGCAACTGTTAGCACAGCCACCGCTGTTAGCATAGCCTCCGCTGTTAGCATAGCCACCGTTAGCTTCCCTGTTAGCACAGCCACTGCTGTTAGCACAGCCACTGCTAGCACAGCCACCGCTGTTAGCACAGCCAACACTGTTAGCACAGCCAACACTGTAAGCACAGCCACCGCTGTTAGCACAGCCAACACTGTTAGCACAGCCACCGTTAGCTTCCCTGTTAGCACAGCCACTGTTAGCACAGCCACCGTTAGCTTCCCTGTTAGCACAGCCACCGCTGTTAGCACAGCCACAGCTCCCTGTAATTTAAGCCAGTCACCTGTTAAAGAACCAAGGCGCTCTCTTCTTCGGCGTTATCCAGCCACAAAAGTTGGACAGCAGTATCGCTGCTTCAATCGTAGATGGTATGAGGATTAAAAAATGGCAGAAATATTCTATTTCAAAGAAACACAATGCTAGTGTGGAGCATAAATATGCAACGACAGCGTGGAACGAGTGGACTATTCAGAAAGAGTCTAGCTCAACAATATGCAATGCTCTAAGTGATGGACATTTGAAAAAAGTCAGAGAGAACAGAGAGTGTATGAGATCAGTCGTGGAGTCATTGGGTTACACCGCATACCAGGGACTTTCACAGAGAGGAGACATAGAAAACAACATGGCTATCAACCAGGTCATTAGGCAAATTCGACAAAACAGTTGCACAGAAAATCTCAGATAATACGAGAGATGCTAAATACACGCATCATGATATACAGAATGAAAAAAATTGGGCAAACCCTCGACTCAGCAACCTTGCCTGCCTGTCCACACACGCAGAAAGAACCAAGGCCCTGAATGCCCATACAAACAGAAAGAACCAAGGCCCTGAATGTCCACACAAACAGAAAGAACCAAGGCCCTGAATGTCCACACAAACAGAAAGAACCAAGGACCTGAATGCCTATAAGATTATAGACTCATTTGCACTGAACCACAACAACGGACGCATCGTCCTTCTACAAAAACAACACTTGGTGAATAACTGAAATGCCTTTTATTTACTGATTGATCGCGCCTGTCCGGTGATGGGAACATTGTTTCAAATCGCTCTGATCTGGATAGAACAAGAAGACGCAGGCATATTGTCAGCCAGTCGGCCTACAAGTATTTTTGCAATATAAATAGAACCCGCTAAGATTGTGATGATAACCAGCTCGTTTTAACACCATGTGTTGAACAGTGGACAGGCACAGGGTAAATTCACTTCTCGTTGCGGCATCACTGCGGATATTAATTCCTTTCGTTTCCGACCGTTACGATACACATTTAATCCAGTAACATTATAACCAACGCACAGCAGGACGCGTGTATATCGTCGGCCTACAAGTTATTTTCGGTTTGTCAATAGAAGGATAATCACTAAGGTTGTGATGATGGAAACACACCGTGTGTGTGTTGCACAGTGGACAGGCTACATGCATTATACTTCTCGTTGTTCTGGATACACTTTGGATATTATTCATTTCCTTACTGACGTTGTGATAGACATTTCATCTGAAAACATTATTACCAATGTACAGTTGTCTGATTATGCATGTGGAATAAATGCACTTCTTGTTGTTGTTGACATGTTGATTGTATTGTTGTTATTATTGCTGAAAGACTTCAGTGCATGAGCGCTGTCCGGTGCTGAAGTTTTTCACCTATGCAACGTGAAAGACGTTTTTGTCATTGCCTTGTGGTCACTTGTATTAGGACTATAGCATTTTTTGTTGAATATTCTTTGACCAAATTTAATTAAAAACTACATTTATATTGAATGTGCTTTGTGCCATATTTGCTTCTTTTGAAAAAAATGAAAACTTCTTTATAACTCTGAAGTCATGAAAAGCAACTATTTTCTTAGCCGCCCCACACATTGGTCAAGCCCCCCCCTTAGCCTCGGGAGAGAAATAATTCTGACGTGCCTGAGGGCAGTTTAGTAAATACACGCATAACCACCAAACCAGACAGGCAAATTCAGGGCATCTAAGACAACCCAAGGCAAGGACAAATCTTCTTAAATCTACAGTTTTATATAGAGCCATAGCTGAATAGAACTCTTTACCAAACCATATTTCTCAGGCTGAAAGTAAATCCACTTTCAAGAAAAAATATATATATATTCTGTGATAGACCATATGACTGGACAGGAAATAGAAAGAACATCTAATGTGATAGACCATATGACTGGACAGGAAATAGAAAGAACATCTAATGTGATAGACCATATGACTGGACAGGAAATAGAAAGAACATCTAATGCGATAGACCATATGACTGGACAGGAAATAGAAAGAATATCTAATGCGATAGACCATATGACTGGACAGGAAATAGAAAGAACATCTAATGTGATGGACTATATGACTGGACAGGAAATAGAAAGAACATCTAATGCGATAGACCATATGACTGGACAGGAAATAGAAAGAACATCTAATGTGATAGACCATATGACTGGACAGGAAATAGAAAGAACACATAATGTGATAGACCATATGACTGGACAGGAAATAGAAAGCATCAACTGAATGTTAAATGGGTTTCCTGTCAGGTATTTTAATTATCTGTATTGTCTATTTATTAAATAATTGTAAAGTCTTACTATGTAATTGTTTGTAATGTCTTATTAATTGGTGCTGGACCCCAGGAAGATTAGCTAACATTATGGCCTTAGCTAATAGGGATCCTAATAAAGATTCACAAAATCAAATACAGAACACGTCAGTTGGTCGCAATACTGTACAGAACATGTCAGTCGTGTCAGTACTGTTAGTACTGTGTTAAGTGTTAACTTAATGACAGGGGCTTCTTCCTGGAATAGGGTGCCATTTGGGACTCATGGTGGACTGCCATAGAGCTACAGACCAGAAGCAGGTGTTCTGGGTAATGAATTACATTCCATTAAACCACAGTTTTATTCAGTCTCATATCAAACAGTGTATTTCCTGATGATTCAAATATCTAATCAACAAATCACTTAATGCATTCCTGATTAGATTGAATGGCATTTCACTTCCATCAAAACACTATTATGCTTGGATGGCGTATTTCTGGACATACCGCTCCGGTATCCAGTACCGCCAACAACATATTGTTATTCACAACCCTCAAGCTGAGAGTTGGGCCTGTCTGCCAGGGCTGCTGCCACCAGAGAGGACTGATTGTGGAATTTGGAGAGGAAGACCGGGCAGAGAGAGTAGTAGAGGAAGGGATGGAGGGATGGAGGGATGGAGGGATAGAGGATGGAGGGATAGAGGAATGGAGGGATAGAGGGATGGAGGGATGGAGGGATAGAGGGATAGAGGGATGGAGGGATGGAGGGATGGAGGGATGGAGGGATGGAGAGATGGAGGGATGGAGGGATGGAGGAATGGAGGGATGGAGGGATGGAGGGATGGAGGGATAGAGGGATGGAGGGATGGAGGGATGGAGGGATGGAGGGATGGAGGAATGGAGGGATAGAGGGATGGAGGGATGGAGGGATAGAGGGATGGAGGGATGGAGGGATGGAGGGATGGAGGGATAGAGGGATGAAGGGATGGAGGGATGAAGGGATGGAGGGATGAAGGGATGGAGGGATAGAGGGATGGAGGGATAGAGGATGGAGGGATGGAGGGATGGAGGAATGGAGGGATGGAGGGATGGAGGGATGGAGGGATAGAGGGATAGAGGGATGGAGGGATGGAGGAATGGAGGGATGGAGGAATGGAGGGATGGAGGGATGGAGGGATGGAGGGATAGAGGGATAGAGGGATGGAGGGATGGAGGGATAGAGGGATAGAGGGATGGAGAGATGGAAGGGAGTGTGAAAGGGGGGATGGAGGGGGGATGGAGGGATGGAGGGGGTTTGGATGGATGTGAAGATAAGTGGGAGCGTTGCCTACCTGTCCTTCAGCTGGAACAGAACAAAACAGAACAGAGTGACATTCCCCTCCTCTCCCCTCCCTACTCCTGACCCTCCCCTCCCCTCCCGTCCCTACTCCTGGCAATCCCCTCCCCACTCCTGGCATTTCTCTCATCTCCTAACCTCCCCCTCCCTCCCTCCCTCCCTCCCTCCCTCCCCACTCCTGGCATTTCTCTCATCTCCTAACCTCCCCATCCCACCTCTCCTCCCCTCCCCTCCCCTCTCTCCTCTCCTCTCTCCTCTCCTCTCCTCTCCTCCCCTCCTCTTCTCAGGATAAACAACTCTTGGGGAATTAATTTTCAACAGTGCATATGTTACAGATTATGTTACACATTTCTTTATGCAACTGGCATCACCACAGCACTGTTAAAGAGACCAAGCTCACATAAGTACTGTGTTAAGTGTTAACTTAATGACATGGGCTTCTTCCTGGAATAGGGTGCCATTTGGGACTCATGGTGGACTGCCATAGAGCTACAGACCAGAAGCAGGTGTTCTGGGTAATGAATTACATTCCATTAAACCACAGTTTTATTCAGTCTCATATCAAACAGTGTATTTCCTGATGATTCAAATATCTAATCAACAAATCACTTAATGCATTCCTGATTAGATTGAATGGCATTTCACTTCCATCAAAACACTATTATGCTTGGATGGCGTATTTCTGGACATACCGCTCCGGTATCCAGTACCGCCAACAACATATTGTTATTCACAACCCTCAAGCTGAGAGTTGGGCCTGTCTGCCAGGGCTGCTGCCACCAGAGAGGACTGATTGTGGAATTTGGAGAGGAAGACCGGGCAGAGAGAGTAGTAGAGGAAGGGATGGAGGGATGAAGGGATGGAGGGATGGAGGGATGGAGGGATAGAGGAATGGAGGGATAGAGGGATGGAGGGATGGAGGGATGGAGGGATAGAGGGATAGAGGGATGGAGGGATGGAGGGATGGAGGGATGGAGGGATAGAGGGATGGAGAGATAGAGGAGAGGGGGGATGGAGGAGGGATGGAGGGATGGAGGGATGGAGGGATAGAGGGATGGAGAGATAGAGGAGAGGGGGGATGGAGGAGGGATGGAGGGATGGAGGGATGGAGAGATAGAGGGATGGAGGGATGGAGGGATAGAGGGATGGAGGGATAGAGGGATGGAGGGATAGAGGGATAGAGGGATAGAGGAATGGAGGGATGGAGGGATAGAGGGATGGAGGGATGGAGGGATGGAGGGATGGAGGGATGGAGGGGGATGGAGGAGGGATGGAGGGATAGAGGGATGGAGGGATGGAGGGATAGAGGGATGGAGGGATGGAGGGATAGAGGAATGGAGAGATGGAGGAGAGGGGGGATGGAGGAGGGATGGAGGGATGGAGGGATGGAGGAGAGGGGGGATGGAGGGATGGAGGGATGGAGGGATGGAGGGATGGAGGGGAGTGTGAAAGGGGGGATGGAGGGGGGATGGAGGGATGGAGGGGGTTTGGATGGATGTGAAGATAAGTGGGAGCGTTGCCTACCTGTCCTTCAGCTAGAACAGAACAAAACAGAACAGAGTGACATTCCCCTCCTCTCCCCTCCCTCCTCCTGGCATTTCCCTCCCCTCCTCTCCTCTCCTCTCCTCTCCTCTCCTCTCCTCTCCTCTCCTCTCCTCTCCTCTCCTCTCCTCTCCTCTCCTCTCCTCTCCTCTCCTCTCCTCTCCTCTCTCTACTCCTGGCATGTCCCTCCCCTCCTTTCATCTCCCCTCCCCTCCCCTCATCTCCCCTCCCCTCATCTCCCTCCTCCTGGCATTTCCCTCCCCTTCTCTCCTCTCCTCTCCTCTCCTCTCCTCTCCTCTCCTCTCCTCTCCTCTCCTCTCCTCTCCTCTCCCCTCCCCTCCTCTCTCTACTCCTGGCATATCCCTCCCCTCCTCTCATCTCCCCTCCCCTCCCCTCATCTCCCTACTCCTGGCATTTCCCTCCCCTCCCCTCCCCTCCCCTCCCTACTCCTGGCATCTCCCTTCCCTCCTCTCCTCCCCAACTTCTGTCTCTCTCTCTCTCTCTCTCTCTCTCTCTCTTTGTCTCTCTGTTGCAATTAGTGAGTGTTTGCTGCTAGCTGTTAGCTGTTGCTGTCTGGTCACTGCAGTGGGTGACAGTGTGGGTAACTATGGCCCAGCTCCAGAACCCTTTAGCAGGCTAGAGGCTCTATGGCAGGCTGGCAAGTGGTCTTCTCTCCACTTCTCTCCTCTCTG
Organism: Salmo trutta; assembly: GCF_901001165.1. Lineage (NCBI taxonomy): Eukaryota > Metazoa > Chordata > Actinopteri > Salmoniformes > Salmonidae > Salmo > Salmo trutta. Next base: position 43,722,696 of record NC_042982.1, on the reverse strand, counting down.
TCTCATATGTGGCTGTAATTAAGAGCAGGCTTGGGTCTAGTTCCAGAGGACCATTGTTACTGCCTATCCTTTGTCTGAGCTCTCAGAGGCCCCACTAAGCAACTACTGGAATTGTAGAGAAGGACAGTGAGGAAGGATGGAGGATGGAGAGTAGAGAGGAGGAGGGAAAGAGGAAGTGTCTCACCAGTTTGCCATTAAGAGGTAAGCGTTAATAATAGGACCTGATTATTACTATCGTAAACTCACACAGAGGTCAAGATGAATTAACATATAAAGAGACCCAACCCGTACCAACTGCACACGTATATTCTCACTCAGATTGTCAACAGTGTAACTGGTTGAATAAAAAATATCCTCTGAAATCTTCTTTGATTGATTTGATCTTAACCAATACTTCTCATCGTTTTAATGCTTCTGGTATTTTTTGCAAATGACACAAGTGATCACTGTACTATTGCCTGTGTGAGAGATGGTAAAATTCCTAAGAAATCTCCACGTGTCATTACGAAAAGAAACCAGAAGCTGTTTGATCATTTGTAAGTCGCTCTGGATAAGAGCGTCTGCTAAATGACTTAAATGTAAATGTAAAATATTCCAGTTGTTTTCTTTTACATGATGTATCTAGCTTAGAGTTTATTAGCAAGTGCATCGGTGATGTTGTACCCACAGCGTCTATTAAAACAACCAGAAACCATGGATTGACGGCAGCATTCGCGCAAAACTGAAAGCGAGAACCACTGCTTTTAATCAGGGCAAGGTGACCGGAAACATGACCGAAAACAAACAGTGTAGCTATTCCCTCCGCAAGGCAATCAAACAAGCTAAGCTTCAGTATAGAGACAAAGTAGAGTCACAATTCAACAGCTCAGACACGAGAGGTATGTGGCAGGGTCTACATTCAATCACGGACTACAAAAGAAAAACCAGCTCCGTCGCGGACCACGATGTCTTGCTCCCAGACAAACTAAACAACTTCTTTGCTCGCTTTGAGGACAATACAGTGCCACCGACACGGCCCACTACTAAAACCTGCAGACTCTCCTTCACCGCAGCCAACGTGAGTAAAACATTTAAACGTGTTAACCCTCGCAAGGCTGCCGGCCCAGACGGCATCCCTAGCCACATCCTCAGAGCATGCGCAGACCAGCTGGCTGGTGTGTTTACGGACATATTCAATCAAACCTTATTCCAGTCTGCTGTTCCCACAAGCTTCAACAATGCCACCATTGTTCCTGTTCCCAAGAAAGCTAAGGTAACTGAGCTAAATGACTACTGCCCTGGAGCACTCACTTCCGTCATCATGAAGTGCTTTGAGAGACAAGTCAAGGACCATATCACCTCCACCCTACCTGATGCCCTAGACCCACTCCAATTTGCATACCGCCCCAATAGGTCCACAGACGATGCAATCGCAATCATACTGCACACTGCACACTGCCCTAACCCATCTGGACAAGAGGAATACCTATGTAAGAATGCTGTAAATCGACTACAGCTCAGCATTTAACACCATAGTACCCTCCAAGCTCATCATTAAGCTATAGACCCTGGGTCTCAATCCCGCCCTGTGCAACTGGGTCCTGGACTTTCTGACGGGCCGCCCCCAGGTGGTGAGGGTAGGTAACAACATCTCCACCCCGCTGATCCTCAACACTGGGGCCCCACAAGGGTGCGTTCTCAGCCCTCTCCTGTACTCCCTGTTCACCCACGACTGCGTGGCCATGCACACCTCCAACTCAATCATCAAGTTTGCAGACGACACTACAGTGGTAGGATTGATTACCAACAACGACGAGACGGCCTACAGGGAGGAGTGAGGGCCCTCGGAGTGTGGTGTCAGGAAAATAACCTCTCACTCAACGTCAACAAAACAAAGGAGATGATCGTGGACTACAGGAAACAGCAGAGGGAGAAGCCCCCTATCCACATCGACGGGACAGTAGTGGAGAAGGTGGAGAGTTTTAAGTTCCTCGGCGTACACATCACGAACAAACTGAAATGGTCCACCCACACAGACAGCGTGGTGAAGAAGGCGCAGCAGTGGCTCTTCAACCTCAGGAGGCTGAGGAAATTTGGCTTGTCACCAAAAACACTCACAAGCTTTTACAGATGCACAATCGAGAGCATCCTGTCGGGCTGTATCACCGCCTGGTACGGCAGCTGCTCCGCCCACAACCGTAAGGCTCTCCAGAGGGTAGTGAGGTCTGCACAACGCATCACCGGGGGCAAACTACCTGCCCTCCAGGACACCTGCACCACCCGATGTCACAGGAAGGCCAAAAAGATCATCAAGGACAACAACCACCCGAGCCACTGCCTGTTCACCCCGCTACCATCCAGAAGGTGAGGTCAGTACAGGTGCATCAAAGCAGGGACCGAGAGACTGAAAAACAGCTTCTATCTCAAGGCCATCAGACTGTTAAACAGCCATCACTAACATTGAGTGGCTGCTGCCAACATACTGACTCAACTCCAGCCACTTTAATAATGGAAAAATGTACTTAATAAATGTATCACTAGCCACTTTAAACAATGCCACTTTATATAATGTTAACATGCCCTACATTACTCATCTCATATGTATATACTGTACTCTATACCATCTACTGCATATTGCCTATGCCGTTCAGCCATCACTCATTCATATATTTTTATGTACATATTCTTATTCCAGCCCCTTACATTGTGTGTATTAGGTAGTTGTTGTGAAATTGTTCAGGTTAGATTACTTGTTAGATATTACTGCATGGTTGGAACTAGAAGCACAAGCATTTCGCTACACTCGCGTTAACATCTGCTAACCGCGTGTATGTGACAAATAACATTTTTTGTTGATTTGATTTGATTGAATGGAATAGAATGGAATTAATCCCTGATGTTGAATTAACTTCCATAGGATGTAATAATACTAGCAACAGGCCCCTTTAAAAAACACAATCAGAATTAAAGGTAGAGAGAACCGTTGGCTTTACTAAGGAACTTATAAAAATCATAAGGGAACGAAATGCTATGTGGGCTAAAGCAAGAGGGTTCTGGTTCGTTAGATGATTGGATGACTTTTAAACGACTTCGAAATATGGGTTGTGTCTATGATCCGTAAATTAAAACCACACCACTACCTGAAATCTACTTCACATAATTTTAATAATTCATCCAAATTTTGGCAAGTAGTGAAAGGCCTTGAATCAGCATTTTTTTTAGATGCAGGCAGTTTATTTGAAAAGGTCAAAGGTATAATTGAGTCCCCTATGAATTTACCTGACACACCGGTGCACTCCATCACCAGGATCTCCTTTTCATCCTTCTCTGTTTCAGAAGTGTGTAAAGCCCTGAAAGATATTGATGGGAATAAATCCCCTGGCCCTGATGAACTAGACCCCCGCCTCCTACACCTAGCTGCAGACATCTTTGCTCCCCCCTCAACATGTATTTTTAACCTCACGCTTGATGTTAAAGAAATCCTTAAGTTATGGAAATCTGCTTTTGTACTGCCTCTCCTGAAAGGTGGATATCCTTCGCTACTTGACAACTATCAACGCATATCAAAATTGTCTGTACTTGTCTAAGGTACTGGAGTTCTTAGTTAGTAGGCAGCTAAAGGCCTACTTCCAAGAAAACAACATGTCACAAGCGTGACGGTGGAGAGACGAAGCAGGTACGGGGAGTCAAACATTTCATATAGAACGGACATGGAACGAGACAGGAACAGCGTCAGCAAACTAGTAATACGGACTAAAAACAGTTAATGCAACAGCGGGGAACAGAGCAAGGGGCACTGACAAATATTGGATGAGGTAATAAACAGGTGATGAGTGAGTCCAGGTGAGTCCAATATCGCTGATGCGCGTGACGAGGGAAGACAGGTGTGCGTAATAGATGGCAGGAGTGCGTTTTGCAGGGCAGCCTGGTGCCCTCAAGTGCCGGGGGAGGAGGGGGGGGGGGTGGGGGGGGGAGGAGGGGGGGGGAGCGGGAGCAGACATGACACATCATCTTCAATGGAATGCAATCAGGTTTTAGGTCTGGTCACAGCACTGTTTCAGCAACGTTGAAGGTTTTAAATGACATCCACTGTGCTCTTGATAAGAAGTTAAATTCTGCGTCTTTTCTTTAATGATTTGTCGAAAGGCTTTTGACCCCGTGGACCATGCTGTGTTACTGCAAAGGTTAAAATATAGTGGAATTATTGGTCATGCTCTAGATTGGTTTATAAATTACCTATCAAATCGTACACAATGTGTAATGGCGGATGATTGTAAATCTAAGTCCATAGAGGTGTGCATCAGGTGTTCCGCAAGGTTCTATTTTGGGACCACTGTTGTTCATTTTGTATATCAACAACATTGGGGATCTTATTGTAACAGCGGATGTTCATTTTCATGCAGATGATACTGTTCTTTATTCAAGTGGTAGTAGTTTATCTTTAGCCCAAAGAGCTTTTAACATCATACAACAGAATCTGTATGATTTAAAGCTGGTTCTAAATTCGGGTAAAACAAAATGCATGGTATTTTCAAATGCCAGGCATGTTACTAATCATGTCATTGCTATATTGGCTGGACATACTATAGAGCAAGTTAAAGTGTATAAATATTAGGGTGTGTCGGTTGATGATAAGCTGAGCTTCACTGTGCATGTAGAGAACTTGATAAGGAAGCTGAAGCTGAGAGTAGGTTTTTGTTACCGGCATAAGGCTTGTTTTTCTTTTGAGGCCAGGAAGGAGCTGGTACGATGTACATTACTGTTGGTTTTAGATTGTAGTGATGTTATATGTATGCAGGCCTCAGCCACTACCCTGAGAGCACTTGATTCAGTGCATCATGCAGCCCTCAGGTTCATTACAAATCAGAAATGTCTAACACATCATTGTGATCTCTACAGCTCTGTTGGCAGTAATAATAATAATAATAATAATAATGAAAGCAACAGTAATAGTAATAATAATAGTAATAATAATAATAATAGTAATAATAATAATAATAGTAATAATAATAATAATAATAATAATAATAATAGCAGCAGTAATATTAATAATAATAGTAATAATAGTAATAATAGTAATACCAGTAATAATATTAATAATAATAGTAATAATTGTAATAATAGTTATACCAGGAATAATAATAATGCATAATAATAATAATAGTAATAGGAATACTAATAATAACAGTAATAATAATAATGCATAATAATAATACTAATAATAGTAGTAATAATAATAATAATACATTATAGTAATAATAATAAAAATGCATAATAATAATAATAGTAATACTAGTAATAATAATAATAATAATACATTATAGTAATAATAATAATGCATAATAATAATAATAATAATACATTATAGTAATAATAATAAAAATGCATAATAATAATAATAGTAATACTAGTAATAATAATAATAATAATAATACATTATAGTAGTAATAGTAATAGTAATACTAGTAATAATAATAATAATAATACATTATAGTAATAATAATAAAAATGCATAATAATAATAATAGTAATACTGGTAATAATAATAATAATAATACATTATAGTAATAATAGTAATAGTAATACTAGTAATAATAATAATAATACATTATAGTAATACTAGTAATAATAATAATAATAATACATTATAGTAATAATAATAAAAATGCATAATAATAATAATAGTAATACTAGTAATAATAATAATAATAATACATTATAGTAATAATAGTAATAGTAATACTAGTAATAATAATAATAATAATACATTATAGTAATACTAGTAATAATAATAATAATAATACATTATAGTAATACTAGTAATAATAATAATAATAATAATACATTATAGTAATACTAGTAATAATAATAATAATAATACATTATAGTAATACTAGTAATAATAATAATAATAATACATTATAGTAATACTAGTAATAATAATAATAATAATACATTATAGTAATACTAGTAATAATAATAATAATACATTATATTAATAATAGTAATAATAATAATAATAATACATTATAGAATTAATAGTAATAGTAATTGCAATGAAAAATAATAGTAATTGTTATAATAATAATAGTAACAGTTATAGTAATAATAATAATAATACTATTAATAATAATAGTCATAATAATACAAATAATAATAATACAAAATATAGCAGTAATATTAATAGCAATAATAATAATAGTAATACTAATAGTAATAATAATAATTGTAATATAATAATAATAATAATGATACTACTACTAATAATAGTAATAATAATAAAATAATAATAATACAAATACAAATAATGATATGAATAATAATAGTAATAATGATAATAATACAATACTTGCAATAATAATAATAATAGTAATAATAATGCAAATACTACTACTTCTACTAATAATTGTAATAATACTAGTAACATTAATACTAATAACAATAATAGTATTAATATTAATAATAATAATACTAGTAATAATACTAGTAATAATACTAGTAATAATAATAGTTTTAATAATAATAGTTTTAGTAATACTACAAAACTTGTAATAATTATACTAATAATAGAAATAATAATAATAGTAATAATAATAATAATAATAATAATAATAGTAATAATAATAATAATAATAATAATAGTAATAATAATAATAGTAATAATAATAACAGTAATAATAATAATAATAATAGTAATAACAATAGTAATAATAATAATAGTAATAGTAATAATAATAATAGTAATAATAATAATAATAATAGTAATAATAATAATAGTAATAATAATAATAGTAATAATAGTAATAATAATAATAATAGTAATAATAGTAATAATAATAATAATAATAATAATAGTAATAATAATGCTAATAGCCAACCCTGGATCTGCCGTATTCTTTCAGGTTGAATTGGACTGATATTGAACTGATTAAATATTACATAGACTATACTGACCTTGACATATCACTTCTTCTTCTCAATCAACATAATATGAGGCTCTTGTCAACCTCTGTCCTGGTGACTTAGCTTCAACAGATATACAGTACCCAGGCTATATTTACTGTCCCTTGCCTGTGACTCACTGCAGCGCCATCTGATTCACATCAGGTCAAGGTTCACGGCAACAAAAAATTCTAGCTTTTAAATGGTCTCCTTTCAACTGCTGTCTGAATTCTAAACGGACATGTATATCAGATAATACCTGTGTGACATCATTCTAAGGTTAACTCTTTCACACAGTAACATTCTCTGTAACTATCTGAGTCCTACCAGGGCGCATCAGTCACCAGTCAAAATAATGAAATTCTTTCAAAATATTACCTAATAGAAAATTATCTCAGGTAGTAAAGCACAAAGAGAGAGAGAGAGATGTTTAAATTTAAAGCAGGCAAAAATCATCTAAATCCTATTAATAAAAATGAAATAGTTGTACTATAAGTGTATAATACTGCCAGCAGGCAGCTTTGCCTCCTGCCTCCCTCCCATTCACCTTCAAATGTTATGTGTTTACTTGAACGCTGGTTTGACATGGCATAGCCTAAATGATGTAAATGTGCTCTCATTGGTACTCAGCTAGCTAATGGAATCCTGGGTAATTACCCAGCGTTCCCGTGACCTAATGGGTACGTTAACGCTCACATCAGACCGTTCAATTAGAACATAACAGCATTCTGATTACTACTAACCAATTAAAAGCCATTCTGCTACACAACCTTTGCAATCCCGCTGAAGGTCTCTATTTCAAATAGAATCAAATTATAATAGTCAAATGCGTCGAATACAACAGGTTTAGACTTCGCCGTGAAAAGCTTACTGACGAGCCCTTTCACAACAAGTTAAAAAGTAATAAAATTAACAAATAATAATAGTAACACAATAAATACTTCATAACGAGTCTATAAACAAGGAGTACCGGTACCGAGTCAATGTGCAGGGGTACGAGGTAGTTGAGGTAATATGTACATGTAGGTTGGTGTAAAAGTGACTATTTAATGCCATGAATTCTGTGCTCGTAAACATTTGGAATACGAGATGTACTAGCCTACATGATGTCTAATTATATGTTTAATTAATATGGGGAATGAAGCGCTACAGAATGCTGTAAATTAATGTGGGATAGCTTAGATCAGATCTGATTTGTTTCTATGCTTCATGACGTTAAGAAAGAGCATTGGGATCAAGCGTGCAATTCATCATTATTTTCCTCCTTCCAATTTCCAAGACAACTGCATCCTCATTAAGTGTTTAAAATTCAAACCCAGCCCTATTTTCACATATTTTCTCTGTCATTTCATTGGCTTCCTCTATACATCTCATTGTAATTCTCTTGTAGCATCACGGCTGATGGTTGTATCCTGTTTCTGGTAGGTGAGCCAATAGAGGAAGGTTGTATCCTGTTTCTGGTAGGTGAGCCAATAGAGGAAGGTTGTATCCTGTTTCTGGTAGGTGAGCCAACAGAGGAAGGTTGTATCCTGTTTCTGGTAGGTGAGCCAACAGAGGAAGGTTGTATCCTGTTTCTAGTAGGTGAGCCAACAGAGGAAGGTTGTATCCTGTTTCTGGTAGGTGAGCCAACAGAGGAAGGTTTTATCCTGTTTCTGGTAGGTGAGCCAACAGAGGAAGGTTTTATCCTGTTTCTGGTAGGTGAGCCAATAGAGGAAGGTTCCTACCTGTTTCTAGTAGGTGAGCCAACAGAGGAAGGTTCCATCCTGTTTCTGGTAGGTGAGCCAACAGAGGAAGGTTGTATCCTGTTTCTAGTAGGTGAGCCAACAGAGGAAGGTTGTATCCTGTTTCTGGTAGGTGAGCCAACAGAGGAAGGTTTTATCCTGTTTCTAGTAGGTGAGCCAATAGAGGAAGGTTGTATCCTGTTTCTGGTAGGTGAGCCAACAGAGGAAGGTTGTATCCTGTTTCTAGTAGGTGAGCCAACAGAGGAAGGTTCCATCCTGTTTCTGGTAGGTGAGCCAACAGAGGAAGGTTGTATCCTGTTTCTAGTAGGTGAGCCAACAGAGGAAGGTTGTATCCTGTTTCTAGTAGGTGAGCCAACAGAGGAAGGTTGTATCCTGTTTCTGGTAGGTGAGCCAACAGAGGAAGGTTGTATCCTGTTTCTAGTAGGTGAGCCAACAGAGGAAGGTTGTATCCTGTTTCTGGTAGGTGAGCCAACAGAGGAAGGTTTTATCCTGTTTCTGGTAGGTGAGCCAACAGAGGAAGGTTTTATCCTGTTTCTGGTAGGTGAGCCAATAGAGGAAGGTTCCATCCTGTTTCTAGTAGGTGAGCCAACAGAGGAAGGTTCCATCCTGTTCCTGGTAGGTGAGCCAACAGAGGAAGGTTTTATCCTGTTTCTAGTAGGTGAGCCAACAGAGGAAGGTTTTATCCTGTTTCTAGTAGGTGAGCCAACAGAGGAAGGTTGTATCCTGTTTCTAGTAGGTGAGCCAACAGAGGAAGGTTGTATCCTGTTTCTAGTAGGTGAGCCAACAGAGGAAGGTTGTATCCTGTTTCTGGTAGGTGAGCCAACAGAGGAAGGTTTTATCCTGTTTCTAGTAGGTGAGCCAATAGAGGAAGGTTGTATCCTGTTTCTGGTAGGTGAGCCAACAGAGGAAGGTTGTATCCTGTTTCTAGTAGGTGAGCCAACAGAGGAAGGATTTATCCTGTTTCTGGTAGGTGAGCCAACAGAGGAAGTCTATCATAATGCATTGAACAACAGACAGTACCTTTCTAATTTGTCTCCCGTTTCAGTAATAATAATTCATAGCCTTGGCGTCATATTAAATTGGTAGTTCTGCAGAAGACATATGGTACGCATGGATTCCTTCTTCACGCCTGCAGACTGTAGTCTAGCACAGAGGCAGACGCACTGGCTGGCTTCACCGTGCAGTTCTAGCTAATTGGCCTAATGTAAGAATGATGTGTTGGCCTTGATCTTTATCAATCCCTCTCCTCTCCCTCTTCTCCTCTCTTCTCCTCTCTTCTCCTCTCTTCTCTTCTCCTCTCCTCTCCTCTCCTCTCCTCTCCTCTCTTCTCTTCTCCTCTCTTCTCCTCTCCTCTCCTCTCCTCTCCTCTCCTCTCCTCTCCTCTCCTCTCCTCTCATCTATGGATCTACATAGTAGCCTGCACACCTCCGGCAAGCATCATGTCTGTCTGTCTGTCTGTCTGTCTGTCTGTCTGTCTGTCTGTCTGTCTGTCTGTCTGTCTGTCTGTCTGTCTGTCTGTCTGTCTGTCTGCCTGCTTAACTCCATGCCTCTCTCTGAGGTGGCAACAATCATCCAGGCCCCACTAATACATAATGGATGATCAGCAGTGTGCCAGAAAGCCTGTTGGCAACATATGAGAGGAGGGCTGTTGAGCCCAATACAAATGTGCCGAGACAGACCAGCACATATGTATGAGCTTTGGGAAATCCTGCAGGAAGGTTAGCTGTTAGCTTGGCTGTTAGCTTGGCTATTGAGTTAGTAGATCAGGAGCAACACAAAGGGTTTGACTGGGGCCTCTTAGGAGAGAGGACGTGTGGCAATGACATGAATGCAGTGCTACGTACACTCTACTTTCCAATCTCCGTCCTTCACAAAAAGATGAGTTGAGCTACTGTGCTGTCATAACATATGGGGTTGTGTGCAGAGAGCTATCTTCTCCCACACGTGTTGGTTGGAACACCATGGTGTGTGTGTGTGTGTGTGTGTGTGTGTGTGTGTGTGTGTGTGTGTGAGTGTGTGTGTGTGTGTGTGTGTGTGAGTGTGTGTGTGTGTGTGTGTGTGTGTGTGTGTGTGTGTGTGTGTGTGTGTGTGTGTGTGTGTGTGTGTGTGTGTGTGTGTATGATGCTGGGGACAGGACAGGGGGGAAGCATGGCAGTAGACACGTCTATTCTAGATGGTAATGCTCGTCTCCTTCCCGCTCCCTCCATTTCTCTAACATGTCTTTCTCTTGCCGTGACAGAGCAGTTTATAAAGCTTGGCAGGTCATACACGTCAGAAGGCTGTTTTACCTGGGGTGTGTATCAATGAAAAGGGGGAAAGGTTACAGAACATTCAGGTAAAAATATATTGAATAAAGCTGACAAGGTTCCCAATTCTACCTGACAGACAATCATATCTGTTTCTATCTAAACGTTCTGTAATGTTGCATTAGATAATTGTGTCAGCTCTATACTCTCCAGCTCTATACTCTCCAGCTCTGTGCTCACCAGCTCTATGCTCTCCAGCTCTATGCTCTCCAGCTCTATACTCTCCAGCTCTATGCTCTCCAGCTCTATGCTCTCCAGCTCTATGCTCTCCAGCTCTATACTCTCCAGCTCTATGCTCTCCAGCTCTATGCTCTCCAGCTCTATGCTCTCCAGCTCTGTGCTCTCCAGCTCTGTGCTCTCCAGCTCTGTGCTCTCCAGCTCTATGCTCTCCAGCTCTGTGCTCTCCAGCTCTATGCTCTCCAGCTCTATGCTCTCCAGCTCTGTGCTCTCCAGCTCTGTGCTCTCCAGCTCTATGCTCATCCATCAGAAAACGGAAAACAGAACACAGAACACACCCCACAGTCATGTGTCTCAAACGGCACCCTATACCCTATGCAGTGCAATATATTGAGAATAGGGTGACATTTGTGGCACAAACCAAGACTTCCGTACATCTGGTCATGGACAACAGGAGAAGACTCCCAACATGTCAGTGACGACGTGTCAAGGCAGTGAGTTAGCATGGGGTTGTCAGTTCTATCGCTCCTCCATATCACACTATCATGCCCTACTGGTTATACCATAATGGTCAAATGAAGGTTTGTAGAAAATGAATGATTGACTGAAGCGTACAGTACCAGTCTCACCAGGGGACAGAGACGTACTGTAAAACTCATTCAAACCGATCGATATCTGCAGCGTTTACCATGAATGACATCTCCGCAAACTTATTTATTTAAAATAATAGTCTGTGGGAAGGTCGCATTTAGAAGCTCATTGACTGAATCCCGCCGGCCTAAATCGAGATACTAGATAAGAGTCTAGCTCCAACACTGAAGAAATACTGATTCTACAGAGTCTGGCTCCAACACTGAAGAAATACTGATTCTACAGAGTCTGGCTCCAACACTGAAGAAATACTGATTCTACAGAGTCTAGCTGCTCCAACATTGAAGAAATACTGAATCTACAGCGTCTTGCTGCTCCAACACTGAAGAAATACTGATTCTACAGAGTCTTGCTGCTCCAACACTGAAGAAATACTGATTCTACAGAGTCTGGCTCCAACACTGAAGAAATACTGATTCTACAGAGTCTGGCTCCAACACTGAAGAAATACTGATTCTACAGTGTCTTGCTGCTCCAACACTGAAGAAATACTGATTCTACAGAGTCTGGCTCCAACACTGAAGAAATACTGATCTACAGTCTGGCTCCAACACTGAAGAAATACTGATTCTACAGTGTCTTGCTGCTCCAACACTGAGGAAATACTGATTCTACAGAGTCTAGCTCCAACACTGAAGAAATACTGATTCTACAGAGTCTTGCTCCAACACTGAAGAAATACTGATTCTACAGAGTCTAGCTGCTCCAACACTGAAGAAATACTGATTCTACAGCATCTAGCTGCTCCAACACTGAAGAAATACTGATTCTACAGTGTCTTGCTGCTCCAACACTGAAGAAATACTGATTCTACAGAGTCTGGCTCCAACACTGAAGAAATACTGATTCTATTCAATCTATTCAGTGTCTTTTGATATTCAGGTGGTGGGCACAATTCCCCGTTCTCCTCGGCTGCTGTAGTCGCAACCTTTTGTTGACTTTTCCATTTTCTCAATCCCACAGACCAAATTTCAAATGGATCAAATTACAGTCGGTCCAAAGAGTCAGTCAGATTTAGACTCTCTCAAATCAATCTGAATGATGATCTGCCTGAGATGTTTCCTCACTTTGTCTGTCTGCCGTTAGCTATCAGAAGGACTTCCTCGTCTGTCTGCCATTAGCTATCAGAAAGACTTCTTTGTCTGTCTGCCGTTAGCTATCAGAAGGACTTCCTCGTCTGTCTGCCGTTAGCTATCAGAAGGACTTCCTCGTCTGTCTGCCATTAGCTATCAGAAAGACTTCTTTGTCTGTCTGCCGTTAGCTATCAGAAGGACTTCCTCGTCTGTCTGCCATTAGCTAACAGAAGGACGTTTTTGTTTGTCTGCCGTTAGCTATCAGAAGGACGTTTTTTGTCTGTCTGCCGTTAGCTATCAGAAGGACTTCCTCGTCTGTCTGCCATTAGCTATCAGAAGAACGTTTTTTGTCTGTCTGCCGTTAGCTATCAGAAGAACGTTTTTTGTCTGTCTGCCGTTAGCTATCAGAAGAACGTATTTTTGTCTGTCTGCCGTTAGCTAACAGAAGGACTTCATCGTCTGTCTGCCGTTAGCTATCAGAAGAACGTTTTTTTGTCTGTCTGCCGTTAGCTATCAGAAGGACTTCCTCGTCTGTCTGCCGTTAGCTAACAGAAGGACTTCCTCGTCTGTCTGCCGTTAGCTATCAGAAGAACGTTTTTTGTCTGTCTGCCGTTAAATATCAGAAGAACGTTTTTTTGTCTGTCTGCCGTTAGCTATCAGAAGGACTTCCTCGTCTGTCTGCCGTTAGCTAACAGAAGGACTTCCTTGTCTGTCTGCCGTTAGCTAACAGAAGGACTTCCTCGTCTGTCTGCCGTTAGCTATCAGAAGGACTTCCTCGTCTGTCTGCCGTTAGCTATCAGAAGGACTTCCTCGTCTGTCTGCCGTTAGCTAACAGAAGGACTTCCTCGTCTGTCTGCCGTTAGCTATCAGAAGGACTTCCTCGTCTGTCTGCCGTTAGCTATCAGAAGGACTTCCTCGTCTGTCTGCCGTTAGCTATCAGAAGGACTTCCTCGTCTGTCTGCCGTTAGCTAACAGAAGGACTTCCTCGTCTGTGTGCCGTTAGCTATCAGAAGGACTTCCTCGTCTGTCTGCCGTTAGCTATCAGAAGGACTTCCTCGTCTGTCTGCCGTTAGCTAACAGAAGGACTTCCTCGTCTGTCTGCCGTTAGCTATCAGAAGGACTTCCTCGTCTGTCTGCCGTTAGCTATCAGAAGGACTTCCTCGTCTGTCTGCCGTTAGCTATCAGAAGGACTTAAAGGGGTCATTGTAATACTATTTTCCCAACCTGACTGATTCGTATCAAAGTCCTATAATACATATTTATTCTGGATCTGATTTGAGACAGATACTAAGAGAAAAACAACATTAAAAATGAATTTCATGCTCTGTATTTCAAAGTTTAAGAACGCAGAGTACGTAGGTCTAACGTTTACTACCTTACCTTCCTTTACCTTTGAGGCAAAGCATTCATGCTCAGTAGGCATTTGGGATGCAACGTTTGCGTTCCAAATGGCACCCTATTCCTTATTTAGTGCACTATTCTTAACCAAAGGTAGTGCACTATCTAGGGTGCGATTTAGGACGTACACAATATCATACTGTAGTGTTTTCAGTTGACATGTTCAGAATAGCAAATACGTCTGTGTGCGGTGGAGGGACAGGTGCCCGGAAACGCTAGAGAGGAAGAGAAACCTGGACGTACATCAAATAGAGTCACATCGACGTGATGTCATAGACACCCAGAAGGGGTTGGGAAGAAAAGAGGTGGAAAGCAAAGCAATGAGAAAGAGAAAACACAGACATGAGACATAGTCAGAACACAAAGGAGTCTGATACTCCAACAGAACACAGTGGGAGAGACGACGGTAGAATATTGTACGTGAGGTATTATTGCTACAGTCTATCAAGCAAGCATTGGTACAAATCTCATCCTGACCAAACCTATACTTTAATCCTGTCCCCCCTTTATAGTCCTGTCTCCCTCTATAGTCCTGTCTATTGTCCTGTCTCCCTCTATAGTCCTGTTTAAAGTCCTGTCTACTTCTATAGTCTTGTCTAGTCTACCTTTATAATCCTGTCTCCCTCTATAGTCCTGTCTCCCTCTACAGTCCTGTCTACTTCTATAGTCCTGTCTAGTCTACCTTTATAATCCCGTCTCCCTCTATAGTCCTATTCAATACCTGCTCTGTTAACTGGTCACGTGGTCACGTGGGAGACATCAGGGTTAGAGGTAACATGAGAATTCATTAATTCCCTTAAGACAAGGATGTGAATGGAGAGAAGGATGGAGAGAGCGAATGGACAGGCCCCTAAGAGAAACACAGGGTTAGGGAGAGGGAAGGAGAGAAGGGGGAGAACAGGCCCCTAAGAGAAACACAGGGTTAGGGAGAGGGAAGGAGAGAGGGGGAGAACAGGCCCCTTTGAGAAGGACAGGGATGGAGCGAAGGAGGGATGGATAGATAACTCGGTGCCAAGTAATTAAGAGCAGATTTGGCAGAGCAGAGCTGGATTCCCAGGCATCCCGCCTGCTTCCTAGCATTAGTTTGTTGTGTTGTTCCACGCCTACCGTCCCTTGGCGTCCCTTGGTGTGTGTGTGTGTGTGTGTGTGTGTGTGTGTGTGTGTGTGTGTGTGTGTGTGTGTGTGTGTGTGTGTGTGTGTGTGTGTGTGTATATTATATCAGTCGTTCTGCCAATACAGCTTTTCATCTGGCTGTTTAAAAGAAGACAAAAGGAAGCAGTTCTCTCACTTAACCCAAACGACCTCTACCCTGCTGAACGAACAGAGAGGATGTTTTATTTGGTCTTCTGCTCTGGGACAGGGACTGGCTGGGACAGGCTGGGACCGGCTGGGACTGGCTAGGACCACTTGGGACCGGCTAGGACTGGCTGAGACCGGCTGGGACAGGCTGGGACTGGCTGGAACTGGCTGGGACAGGCTGGGACCGGCTGGGACTGTCTAGGACCACTTGGGACTGGCTGGGACAGGCTGGGACCGGCTGGGACTGGCTGGGACTGTCTAGGACCACCTGGGACCGGCTAGGACTGGCTGAGACCGGATGGGACAGGCTGGGACCGGCTGGGACTGTCTAGGACCACTTGGGACCAGCTAGGACTGGCTGAGACCGGCTGGGACCGGCTGGGACTGTCTAGGACCACTTGGGACCAGCTAGGACTGGCTGAGACCGGCTAGGACTGGCTGAGACCGGCTGGGACTGGCTGGGACCGGCTGCGACTGGCTGGGACCGGCTGGGACTGGCTGGGACCGGCTGGGACTGTCTAGGACCACTTGGGGCCAGCTAGGACTGGCTGAGACCGGCTACAACTGGCCGGGACCGGCTGCGACTGGCTGGGACCGGCTGGGACTGGCTGGGACCGGCTGCGACTGTCTAGGACCACGTGGGACCGGCTAGGACTGGCTGAGACCGGTTGCGACTGGCCGGGACCGGCTGGGACTGGCTGGGACTGATTTGGACCGTGGGGAGAATTACAGGCTATAGCGCAGTATTCAGGGAAAAGGGGTGTAGTTTTGGCTCAGACAGTTTGGGAAACTAAAAGATGTGAAATAGGATGTCATTTGGAATGTTATTCAAACAATAGTACGGAATTATTGTTGTACAATGTCCTTGATATAAAAAATATACAGTCTGTCTATATCATTACTACAGTATATCAGTCTGTCTATATCATTACTAGAGTATATCAGTCTGGTTATATCATTACTAGAGTATATCAGTCTGTCGATATCATTACTAGAGTATATCAGTCTGGTTATATCATTACTAGAGTATATCAGTCTGGTTATATCATTACTAGAGTATATCAGTCTGGTTATATCATTACTAGAGTATATCAGTCTGGTTATATCATTACTAGAGTATATCAGTCGGTCTATATCATTACTACAGTATATCAGTCTGGTTATATCATTACTAGAGTATATCAGTCTGGTTATATCATTACTAGAGTATATCAGTCTGGTTATATCATTACTAGAGTATATCAGTCTGGTTATATCATTACTAGAGTATATCAGTCTGGTTATATCATTACTAGAGTATATCAGTCTGTCTATATCATTACTAGAGTATATCAGTCTGGTTATATCATTACTAGAGTATATCAGTCTGGTTATATCATTACTAGAGTATATCAGTCTGGTTATATCATTACTAGAGTATATCAGTCGGTCTATATCATTACTACAGTATATCAGTCTGGTTATATCATTACTAGAGTATATCAGTCTGGTTATATCATTACTAGAGTATATCAGTCTGGTTATATCATTACTAGAGTATATCAGTCTGGTTATATCATTACTAGAGTATATCAGTCTGGTTATATCATTACTAGAGTATATCAGTCTGTCTATATCATTACTAGAGTATATCAGTCTGGTTATATCATTACTAGTGTCGATCAGTCTGGTTATATCATTACTGGAGTATATCAGTCTGGTTATATCATTACTAGAGTATATCAGTCTGGTTATATCATTACTAGAGTATATCAGTCTGGTTATATCATTACTAGAGTATATCAGTCTGGTTATATCATTACTAGAGTATATCAGTCTGGTTATATCATTACTAGAGTATATCAGTCTGGTTATATCATTACTAGAGTATATCCGTCTGGTTATATCATTACTAGAGTATTTCAGTCTTATTATATCATTACTAGAGTATATCAGTCTGGTTATATCATTACTAGAGTATATCAGTCTGGTTATATCATTACTAGAGTATATCAGTCTGTCTATATCATTACTAGAGTATATCAGTCTGTCTATATCATTACTAGAGTATATCAGTCTGTCTATATCATTACTAGAGTATATCAGTCTGGTTATATCATTACTAGAGTATATCAGTCTGGTTATATCATTACTAGAGTATATCAGTCTGTCTATATCATTACTAGAGTATATCAGTCTGTCTATATCATTACTAGAGTATATCAGTCTGGTTATATCATTACTAGAGTATATCAGTCTGGTTATATCATTACTAGAGTATATCAGTCTGGTTATATCATTACTAGAGTATATCCATCTGGTTATATCATTACTAGAGTATATCAGTCTGGTTATATCATTACTAGAGTATATCAGTCTGGTTATATCATTACTAGAGTATATCAGTCTGGTTATATCATTACTAGAGTATATCAGTCTGGTTATATCATTACTAGAGTATATCAGTCTGGTTATATCATTACTAGAGTATATCAGTCTGTCTATATCATTACTAGAGTATATCAGTCTGGTTATTACATTGAAGGACTGATTGTAAATTCATGGCAGGAGGGGAGAGAGGAGAAGAGGAGATGAGGAGAGGAGAAGAGGAGATGAGGAGAGGAGAAGAGGAGATGAGGAGAGGAGATGAGGAGGAGAGGAGAGGAGAAGAGGAGATGAGGAGAGGAGGAGAGGAGATGTGGAGAGGAGAGGAGAATGGGGCACTACTGTAGCAACGTTTGAAAATAGTATTTTTATCTCTGAAACACAAGTCAAACATCTGAAAGGACTCGCACAGTACAGGAGATGGAGATGATGTTTTGAAAGATATTTTGTGGATTATTCAGGTCAAGGGTCTGATAAAAACTTTCAAATACTGGAAAATCATCTGAGACGCTGCCCTTTAAGGAGCAATCCAGGACTGGAACATCCATTTTTGAACTTTTAAATTAATGATGTATTACCATTGATTCTCAAAGAGCGGGTTGACTGCTTGTAGTTCATCCAATCCTAAATTATCCACTTTTCCTCCTGTATGAATAATCCCATCTAATATCTATATATTTCTGTTCCCTGGAATAATACCATCTAATATATATGCAGTTAATTTGTTTATATCCTTTATTTTCTACAGGGAAATCAACATTGAGACCCACATCTCTTTTGCAAATGAGCCCTGTATACCAAAAAAAACTGGCATAGTTCAAAATTCACTGTCTGGGAAAATAGAAACAAGTAAAAACCTTTCAATGAACAAATCAGATCGGCTGATTCAGCACAAATCGGATCGACTGATTCAGCTCAAATCGGATCGGCTGATTCAGCTCAAATCGGATCGGCTGATTCAGCTCAAATCGGATCGGCTGATTCAGCTCAAATCGGATCGGCTGATTCAGCTCAAATCGGATCGGCTGATTCAGCTCAAATCGGATCGGCTGATTCAGCTCAAATCGGATCGACTGATTCAGCTCAAATCGGATCGACTGATTCAGCTCAAATCGGATCGACTGATTCAGCTCAAATCGGATCGACTGATTCAGCTCAAATCGGATCGACTGATTCAGTTCAAATCGGATCGACTGATTCAGTTCAAATCGGATCGGCTGATTCAGTTCAAATCGGATCGGCTGATTCAGCTCAAATCGGATCGACTGATTCAGTTCAAATCGGATCGACTGATTCCGTTCAAATCAGATCGACCATCATTGCTTCACCTATAAGAAAGCATATTATTAGAAATGAAATAGTATAAAGCTCCTTTTTACTCCAGATAATGTAGGACTACAAATCAAGTCTCCTTTTTATAGTAAAATCTCACGACACATCCTGAACGGACATCGACCACGTGCAGTGTTTTGTCCTTTACTCTAAAGAGGGTTCGTCTTTACAGCAGACGAGACGATTATACTGTATTAGCAGCTAGCTATGAATGGGGTAATGAAGGGGGGAATAAAACCTAATGAAATGAATAATACCACCAGGACCGTTACGCAACCCCAAAACGCCCCATAGCTCTAAGTCCAGAATCATTTATTCATTTTCACCCCCCAATTCTAATTCGTCATCGACTTCCACTTTGTCACCTTTAAATTGGATTTGACCAGTGAATGAACGAATGCCAGTTTTAATTGGAAGTGACCCAAGAACTGTCTCCCGCTTGCTCTGTGTGTGTGTGTGT